>NC_053492.1:288470187-288783937 GCF_905171775.1 Rana temporaria
TAAGCCATCCAGAACACTCCTCCTGATTGGCTGAAACACAGCAGCGCCCCCATTGGCTCCCACGGCTGTCAATAGAATGCATTAAGGTGAAAAAACTTTTACTTTTACAACCCCTTTAATGCTTTCTCTGCATCAACCCCTTCCTGCCCAGACTAATTTTTAGTTTTCAGCGCTGTTGCACTTTGAATGACAATTGCGTGGTCATGCGACACTGTACCCAAACTAAATCTTTATGTTTTTTCTCCCCACAAATAGAGCTTTCATTTGGTGGTATTTGATCATCTCTGCGTTTTTATTTTTTGCGCTATAAAAAAAAGAAGAGCGACAATTTAAAAAAAAAAACAATATTTTTTACTTTTTTATTTAATAAATATCACAATTTAAAAAAAAAATGTTTTTTCAATTTAGGCCGATACGTATTCTTTTACATATTTTTGGTAAAAAAAAAAAATATCACAATAATTGTATATTGATTGGTTTGCGCAAAAGTTATAGCGTCTACAAAATAGGTGATAGATTTATGGCATTTTTATTTTATTTAATTTTTTACTAGTAATGGCGGCGATCTGTGATTTTTTATTGTGACCATGACATTGCGGCAAACACATCGGACACTTTTGACAAGTTTTTGGGACCATTCACATTTATACAGCGATTAGTGCTATAAATATGCACTGATTACTATGTAAATGTGACTGGCAGGGAAGGGGTTAACCACTAGGGGGCGATGAAGGGGTTAAAATGTTCCCTAAAGTGTGTTCTAACTGTAGGGGGAGGGGACTCACAAGGGGAGGAGACCGATGCGTGTTCCTCTGTACTGGGAACACACATTGATCTCCTCACCTCTGACAGGAGGTGGATCTGTGTGTTTACACACACAGATCCACACTCCTGCCTTGATCACCAGCAATTGCGGGTGCCCGGCGGCAATCGCGGCCGCCGGGCACACCCGCCAGGTCACGAGCGGTGCCGCGGGCACGCGCGCTCTAGATCGCCGGGAACAAAGGACGTCATATGACATCCACCCGGATCGAGGCAGGGTTCCTGCTGGCAGCATTTGACAATGCGCCGGTAAGGAAGGGGTTAAGATAAGAAACTTTTTATTAGTAGTACATCCCCCAGACCCCCCTTCCCCCTTAATACTTAACTGATCTAGTGCTGTGCACATATCCAGAAGCTCTTCTCCCCTATCTCAAATGCTTGGCAGAGAGCAGTGAGAACCATTGGCTCCTACTGCTGTCAGTCAAAGCTTGTGAGCAGAGAGCAGAGGGATGGGGCTGGGCTGCGTGTTTGAATAGATGCAAACAGGCCTGCTCCGGATTGAGCATGCATGATTGCCCCCATAGGAAGCAGCTTCCTATGGGGGCACTTGGCGACTGGAAGGAGCCTGGAGTGAAGAACGCCAGAAGACTAGGATTGGGGCTGCTCTGTGCAAAACCATTGCACAAACCAGGTAAGTATTATGTTTTTGTTGTTTATTTATTTTTATTTTTTTTGTTTTTTAAATAAAACTTTACAATCACTTTAAACCCTGAAGCAAACATTTATTATATTGCAGCTTACCAATTCTTAGATGTGTAGGCTGCATTCGTTTTTATTCTTTAGGCTTTCTTTCTTCTATATTTAGCTGATGATCCAGCTAGTAAATCTGTTGTTTTTCAAAAGAACAAGCTCTCCAGCAGAATGTATCTGTTACAAGGAATATACAAGTCATTTAACATTGACAAGGGTGCTTAATATGATCAGCTTTTATTTATTTATGTAAAACCTCTATCCCAAAAGGAAAAACTGCCTATATAAAGTGTGATCTGGAGTTTAGCTTCAAATTGTTAGTGTATAAGTAAGCTACTACTTTCCTCCCCACAGACTTACAATGCTGCTGTCAAAAGGTGCCAAGTGCTCCTTCATCCAGAGTTGGGGCACTCTAATAAAGGAGGTGTGTTACTCGCAAGATCATCAGGTGTAAACAGAGCGGGAAATAAAACAAATGCAGCCACCAGATGCAATGATTGATAAGCTGCAATATATTTTTAGCACCCTCCTAGTTAGGCTGCTAAGTAAATTTTGGTTTTGGCTCCTTCTGTAATCAAGGGAGCAGAGATTGTTTGTTTTGGTCTGTTCAGGGTTTCACATGCTTGGAGTTTGACTGTTTTCCCCCTGCCTCTAGAAGAAGTTCCTAGAGTTTAGGGAGAGAGAACTCAAACCAGCCTGAATATTGATCAGGGCCTAGCCAATCCCTGGGATGTGTGCCCAGATGGTGGCTGGAGAAGCTGATAAATAGTCTGAAGCCCTGGAGAGATCGTCGCCCCCAGCCAAGTGATGCTCCCAGTTTTATATGGGGCTATTGCGCCCCTATGAGGCAAGCATTGGATTGTGCTGCTGTTCTCTGTGGTATGGGGACTGGACATCTGGAAAGGGACCTGGAACTGACTGCAGGACTTCATCAAAGAACTTCACCATCTGGTCTTTAAAAGATTTTCTCCCTTACTGGACTGTGTCCAGGGGAGGTTAGGAGGTGGCAGCTGTCCTAAGGACTTGTAAGTAATGACCTTGTACTGATTTCTGGGGATTTTTGGGATAGAAGTGTGAGATGTTGCTCTCACAGAGACTGTTCTCATAGGGTTTAGATACTGGCCAGTTCCCTGTCCTCAACGGTGTCCTGGACTGTGAGCTTTGTGAAGGGTGCTTTTCTGTACTGTGCAGTGTTCCTGAAGTTGCACTGGTTACCTACAGCTGTGCAATTGTGCAAGGTAACCAGGTGCCAAAGAGTCTTGCCTCATGCCAATGTTATAAAGTGGGGAAGGGTACCATCATCCTAAAATGACAATTTGTAAAACAGGAGACAACCCCCAAATGTCCCCGGGGGGACAAAAAAAATTACTCTCGGTACCCAAAGGACTACACAACTGAGGTAGTATAAAAAAAATGTTTTATTAGTACAGAATCTAATAATTCATATAATAAAACACATAAATAAAATTACATCTATCACATATTTGACAGAATGTGATTTGAACCATATAAAAGCATGAATCGCTGATAGTGTAACACCCATAAGATGAACAGAACTACAGGTGTAATTTGCGATGAATCCACTACATGTTTCGCGGACAATACCACTTCTTCAGGATGAGGCAGGAGCACAAACATTAAAACAAAAAAATTGAGTAATGGCCCTGAAAAAGGTTAAGTAGCCAGTATCCCCCAGGCATGGTCCGCAAACCGTACAACCAGCTTAATAAGTTTAATTAAGTGTTTCAGCACAAGATTTTCACAATTCCCGCCCCCCCCCCCCCCCCTCAGGATTCACACATCTTGGCTGAAACTTGTGTGAATAATGCATAAATATTCTTTGTTAAACCCCTTAAGCCACGTACACACGATCAGTCCATCCGATGAGAACGGACCGATGGACCGTTTTCATCGGTTAACCTATGAAGCTGACTGATGGTCCGTCGTGCCTACAAACCATCGGTTAAAAAAACGATCGTGTCAAAACGCGGTGACGTAAAACACAACGACGTGAAAAAAAAACGAAGTTCAATGCTTCCAAGCATGCGTCGACTTGATTCTGAGCATGCTTGGATTTTTAACCGATGGTTGTGCCTACTAACGATCGGTTTTGACCTATCGGTTAGGAATCCATCGGTTAAATTTAAAGCAAGTTTGCTTTTTTTTCACCGATGGTTAAATAACCGATGGCGCCCACACACGATCGGTTTTGACCGATGAAAACGGTCCATCAGACCGTTGTCCTCTGTTTAACCGATCGTGTGTACGAGGCCTAAGACATGTCACACCATCAGTTATTAGTTCTTTTCCTTTTTCTTTCATAAGATCATACACATATTATTGAATCAATGCCATTATAAGTATATAACAAAAGAAACATAACTTCTATTCTATCGACTTCATTTTCTTAGATGCCATAGGGGGATTATGATGCTGCAAGATATTAGTAGTAATATAATAAAGCTCTTATTATCTCTGTTTATCAACAAAAACAATCATCATTATCCTAAAATACATAGGAAAACAGATCTAGAAATATTATTTTCTAGAAAATCCAATAAATGTAATCTGTGTGCATTTATATTATTTATCAAAGTAATGAGTAGGAGAATTACTAATTTTTGTTAAGTTCAAAATGTTAAAGGCCGCTTATGAAATAACAACCAATTAACTTTTATAATAGAAAATATTTGCAATTTAGAACATGCTTAGTTGTCTAACTTGTTTTTTTCCTAAGGGATGGAAGCACTATGGTCACATACGGAGGAATGTCAAGAAAGCCCACACCTTTACCTGCTGTAAGTGTTTGAAAGTCATCGGCACTCCTTTTTGGGTTTAGTTCAGGCAGTCAAGAATATTAAACTGAGGTCATCCCACCTCATCATAAATTTTAATAACTTTCTTGTTTTAAATGCATTTGTTGTCTTGACATACCAGATGCAGGCCCCTCAGAGCTTGACATATATTTCTCTTCAGTTACTCTCTAGGCACTAATAGCAACATCTGCTATAATGGTGCTGTCTACCGTTCGTCTCATGTTTTCTTAAATTATGTAATATAAATACTGCAAATGTCTAAAATTGACCTAGTTCGTGCAAGGGTACATAAAAACTAGAAGATATTCTTAAACACATGGTAATATTACAAAATGATCTTTGTTTACCTTAACAGTAGTTAAAATTACAGTATTTCACAAAAGTGAGTACACCCGTCACATTTTTGTAAATATTTTATTATATCTTTATATCTGTTTTGTGACAACACTGAAGAAATGACACTTAGCTACAGAGTAAAGTAGTGGTGTCATGTGACTCGTTGGTGACTCGTTGGTGCTAAAAGGTCTCAGGGGTGAATGGGGAGCAGGTGTGTTAAATTTGGGGTTATCGGTCTCACTCTCTCAAACTGGTCACTGGAAGCTCAACATGGCACCTCATGGCAAAGAACTCTCTGAGGATCTGAAAAAAACAATTGTTGCTCTACATAAAGATGGCCTAGGCTATAAGAAGATTGTCAAGACCCTGAAACTGAGCTGCAACATGGTGGCCAAGACCATACAGCGGTTTAACAGGGCAGGTTCCACTTAGAACAGGCCTTGCCATGGTCGACCAAAGGAGTTGAGTGCAAGTGCTCACCATCATATCCAGAGGTTGTCTTTGGAAAATAGACGTATGAGTGCTGCCAGCATTGCTGCAGAGGTTTATTGGATGGGGGGTCAGCCTGTCAGTACTTAGACCATACGTCGCACACTGCATCAAATTGGTCTGCATGGCTGTCGTCCCAGAAGGAAGCCACTTCTAAAGATGATGCACAAGAAAACCCACAAACAATTTGCTGATGACAAGCAGACTAATGCCGCGTACACACGACCGTTTTTCGGGTTGTAAAAAAATTATGTTTTTAAGGGTCTAGAAAAAACTTTTTTTTTTCAACCAATCATTAAAACGGCCTTGCCTACACACGATCGTGAAAAAAAAATGCTCTAGCAAAGCGCGGTGACGTACAACACAGACGACGGCACTATAAAGGGGAAGTTCCATGTGGATAGCGCCACCCTTTGGGCTGCTTTTGCTGATTTAGTGTTAGTAAAAGACGATTCGCACTTTTCAGTCTGTTACAGCGTGATGAATGTGCTTACTCCATTACGAATGCTAGTTTTACCAGAACGAGCGCTCCCGTCTCATAACTTGCTTCTGACGTCACCGCATCACGTGTCCAGACCCGGAAGTCACGGGCTACACGTTCTGCAAGCCGGCCGGCTGATATTTTACATGCTTCTTTTATCGTTACTGATGTAAGTGTACATCCTTCATTTTAATAAAATACCACTAAGGTTTTACGCTATGTGAGTTCCCCTTCTTCTCTCTGCATGTGACATTTGGTTGAGGAATACCTACTGGTGAAGATTCATTCGTGATTGAGGATCAATCCTTAGGATCTCATGTGTATATGCTGTTGTTGATCTCTTTGAGAAAAATTTTTCTGGTAAGGGTCAGTGTTTGATCGTGGTGGAGGTGCTTCTGTCATCACTGTTGCTGGATTGCTGTGCGGATTATTTTCACACTGGGATCACTGCTGAATGTCATCACTTTATTTTGACTGGACTTTTGTCTTTTGTATCACATTTATAATTTTGTTGACTGTGTTACTCATCTTTTGCATCAACTTCTATCCTATATGGTTTGCCTCTTTGGGTTTATTATATTAGGCACATCACATCAATTTTTTGCGCGACTCCTTCTCTTTATTATAACTTGCTTTTTTTCATGTCGCTAAAGTCCACACACGACCATTTTTTTCCACGTAAAAAACAACACCTTTAAAAACGACGTGAAAAATTAGAGCATGTTCAAAATTTTTAATGCCTATTTTTTACATCGTGAAAAATGCTCTGGAGCCCACACACGATCGTTTCTCATGACATAAAAAAAACTAAATTTTTTTTCAACCCGAAAAACGTTCGTGTGTACGTGGCATAAGGACATGGATTACTGGAACCATGTCCTGTGGTCTGATGAGACCAAGATAAACTTATTTGGTTCAGATGGTGTCAAACGTGTGTGGCGGCAACCAGGTGAGGAGTACAAATACAAGTGTGTCTTGCCTACAGTCAAGCATGGTGGTGGGAGTGTCATGGTCTGGGTCTGCATGAGTGCTGCCACTGGAGAGCTACAGTTCATTGAGGGAACCATGAATGCCAACATGTACTGTGACATAGTGAAGCAGAGCATGATACCCTCCCTTCAGAGACTGGGCGGTAGGGCAGTATTCCAACTGATAACGACCCCAAACACACCTCCAAGACAACCAATGCCTTGCTAAAGAAGCTGAGGATAAAGGTGATGGACTGGCTAAGCATGTCTCCAGACCTAAACAATATTGAGCATCTGTGAGGCATGTTCCATTTAAATGAACCGTGACCCCATGCAAATGAAGGGCCGAACGAACGGCGCATGCGCCGTGACGCTACCGTATGTCCCACACCCCTCTGCGCATGCTCGCAACTAGGCCCGGCGTAACCCCTGAGATACGCCCAGGGCATAAATACGCCCAGACATGCGCCCGTCGAGCGCAAAAGTACATCCTCTTCTTTCCCCCCCTGAAGCAAAGTACTTTTGTCTGCTGTTTGGTTTAGAGCAATGTCTGCTTCAGCTACTGGGAAGCAGAGGAGGAAGCTTAATTTCTCCGACCAGGAGAAGGATGTGATCATCAGGGCCATGTCCAGGTATGATGTGTACCTCCATGGTGCACAGAGTGGCACCACCAGTCAGGCCAAGAAGGAGGAGATCCTTTTTCAGATTGCGACAGAGGTCAATGCCCTGGGACATGAGGTGAGGACCCCCAAGGACATCCAGAAAAAGATCAATGACCTGTGTCGCCTGGTCCGAGGTAAGCTGTCCAGGATAAGGAGTCATGCCAGTGGCACTGGAGGGGGACCAGCCACTACTTTGACGCTCACTCCTGATGAGCAGGTGGTTGCCCAGTGTCTCCACAGGTATCAAGTGGAGGGAGTGGAGGGCTTTGACTCCATTGAGGATGCCTTGAGGACAGGTGTGTGTTTTATCTCCTATCCGGTGTGTAGCATGTGAGGGTGGAAGGGAACATGTGACAAGTGTGTGGGTCAGTGGCGGCCCGTCCATAGGGGGCGCCTGGGCGCCGCCCCCCTTCCCCCAAAGCCAGTAACAAAAAAATAAAAATAAAAAAAAAATTTTTTTTTTTTTTTTGGCCCTTTAAGAAAAAAAAAAAGGGCCCTTTAACAGCACTACTATGCTCAGAGTGGGCGCCGGTCACAGACTCAGTCCACTGCTATAGCGTCATTGAAGCGTCATGCCAATGCAAGCAGGCAAGATGCTTCATTTGCAGGTTTTTTTTAAGCTCTGTGGCTATGTGCTGTGCGCCACGAGCCAATCACGCTCCAGTGTCTCCACAGTCTCCACTCTAATTGGGTCCTGCTGCTTCCTCTCTGCTAAAGGAAATGGGCGGTGCTTTCCAGGGCAGTGTTACTTTCGTTTTGGCTCCAGGAGGAATCTAAGGTAGGAAACTTATTAAAATACTTTATTTGTCTCATTGTCTGTCCTGTCCACCCCATCATGTCCAGGCAGCAGCTTGTGCTGTATGCTCAGCCTGCACTGTGATCGGACTGAGTGTGGACAGGAGGGAGGGGGAGGGTGCTGTGTGCCGTGCTTCACCCAGCAATCATCAGAGCCTTACACATCTCCTGTCTGTGTGTGAGCCGGGCTCTGAATACAGCGTCCTACAGCTGTGCTTAACTTATCACTTATCTCTGTGTGTCTATCTGCCCCCCCCTCTCTCTCTGTCTGTGTGTCTCTATGCCTCCCCCCTCTCTTTCTCTCTCTGTGTCTATATGCCCCCCCTCTCTCTCTCTCTCTCTCTCTGTCTATCTGGCCCCCCCTCTCTCTCTCTCTCTCTCTCTCTCTCTCTCTCTGTGTCTATATGCCCCTCTCTCTCTCTCTCTCTCTCTCTCTCTCTCTCTCTGTGTCTCTATGCCTCCCCCCTTTCTCTCTCTCTGTGTCTATATGCCCCTCTCTCTCTCCCTGTCTCTCTCTCTCTCTCTGTGTCTCTATGCCTCCCCATTTCTCTCTCTCTGTGTCTATATGCCCCTCTCTCTCTCTCTCTCTCTCTCTCTCTCTCCCTCTCTCTCTCTCTCTCTGTGTCTATCTGCCCCCCCCTCTCTCTCTCTCTGTCTATCTATCTATCTATCTATCTATCTATCTCTGTATCTATCTATCTATCTATCTATCTATCTATCTATCTATCTATCTATCTATCTATCTATCTATCTATCTATCTATCTCTGTATGTATCTATCTCTGTATGTATCTATCTCTGTATCTATCTATCTATCTATCTATCTATCTATCTATCTATCTATCTATCTATCTATCTATCTATCTATCTATGTATGTATCTATCTATCTATCTATCTATCTGTCTGTCTGTCTGTCTATCTATCTATCTATCTATCTATCTATCTATCTATCTATCTATCTATCTATCTATCTATCTATCTCTGTATGTATCTATCTCTGTATGTATCTATCTCTGTATCTCTCTATCTATCTATCTATCTATCTATCTATCTATCTATCTATCTATCTATCTATCTATCTATCTATCTGTCTGTCTATCTATCTATCTATCTATCTATCTATCTATCTATCTATCTATCTATCTATCTATCTATCTATCTATCTATCTCTGTATCTATCTCTGTATCTATCTCTCTATCTATCTATCTATCTATCTATCTATCTATCTATCTATCTATCTATCTATCTATCTATCTATCTATCTATCTATCTATCTATCTATCTCTGTATCTATCTCTCTATCTCTCTATCTATCGCTCTATCTGTAGCTCTATCTCTCTATCTATAGCTCTATCTATCTGTCTGTCTATCCAATTATCTATCTATCGGAATATCTGTCTGTCTGTTTGCAGGTCCCATTGTCTGCGAGTGACTTTGGCGGGGGGGGGGGGGCTGGGGTTTTGTTTGCGCCCCCCCCAAAAAATGGAGCACCAGCCGCCACTGGTGTGGGTCCACCAACATGTGAATGTTTTGTGTCATCCACAGATGTGCAGGAGGGAGCGGGGCCATCTGCTGCTGGTGGCCATCCCACACCATCCCCCGAACATCATTCTGAGCCTGACCCCCTGGGAAGCCGTGAGTCATCGGTGGAGGGGAGTGGCCACACCTCTCCTCGGGAGGTGGTTGAGGAGGAGACGGTCAATATGGACCATGATGTTGTCCTGTACTTGGAGGAGTCTCCCCCTTTGGCCGGGCCCTCTCAGACCTCCACCACCATCATGGGAAGCCCCTCAGGGTCCTCCCCCAACAGGTCTACACCCTCAAGGGACTCCCCTTATAGACGGCCCAAAGCCTCTCCTGGCCCCAGGAAGACTACCAGGAAGACTAGGGGGTGTCTGAGTTCCTCCCGGAACATCTCAAGAGGGAACAGGCCCGCCAGACTCGCCATCTGGGTGAGGTTGCCGTACGGGACAATACTGCTGCCATCCAGGCAGAGGGGAGGCAGTCAAGGCTGCTGCAGGCCGAGACCAATGCGGTCCTCACCCGCATCGCCCTGGCGTTGGAGGGCAGGCAGCCAGCCAGGGAGAGACCAGGGGATGCTCCTCCTCCTCCTGATTCCCCCCTCACCTGAGGCTCCCACCATGCAGCTAAGGAGCCGGGGCCATGGCACCAGGCGTGGGCCACGACAGGGCCGATGAGTGTTTTTTGTATGCTCAGGATATGAGTTTTTTGTTTTTTGTAGACCCAGCACATGGTCAGTAGTGCAGGCTACAGTGTGACTGGTGTGTGAATAGAAGGGGGTGACACTCCTGCCAGTAAGGGGTGTCATCCTGGCTTGTCGGGGAGAATTTATCCCCACGGCCGTGTGAATGTGGTATGAATGGACAGCGACACCATTGGAGCCTTGCGCGGCGTTGCTGCTCCCAAGTCCTGCATGGTGGACTTGGGCAAATCCAATGTGATGTGGATGTGGTGTGTGTGAGCTAGGGACCACAGTGGTGTGCATGCGTGCATTCTCCTTGTGCCATGATGAATGTGTGTGTTTAACGTGCAAAGATGCCTACTGTGGTGCATCTCCTGGCTGCTGTTCACTCAGCAGATGGGGTAGCCTCGGTTAGGGGGGGAATGTCTGGTTCGGGGGTCAAGTCATCACGTATGTCAATCTCCAGGCCCTTTCTCACGGCAAAGTTATGCAGCATGCAACATGCACCGATGATCTGGCACACAAAGTTTTGGGAATACAACAGGGTCCCCCCGGACGTATCCAGGCATCGGAAACGGGACTTCAGGATGCCAAATGTGCGTTCCACCACTGCACAGGTACGTATGTGTGCAGCATTGTATCTTCTCTCTCCTCTGGTTTGGGGATTCCGGTATGGAGTCATGAGATGGGGCCCAAGTTCATATGCAGAGTCACCTGGAAGGGAAAAGACAGGAGGATGTTAGTCATGCATGTGCCCCTCGTGATGTCTGCATCATGGGGTCGGACAGTCATGCCTGACTCCCATGTCACTCACCAACCAGTCAGCTGTCCCTGTACATGTTCTGTTCAAATTCTGTTGGGATGGTGCTTTGACGGTATATGTAGCTGTTGTGGCTGGCCCCTGGGTGTTCTGCACGGACGTACCATATGAGGCATTGGGCATCGGCTATCACCTGTACGTTGATGGAATGCCAATGCTTACAATTACGGTATATGTGCTCTGTGGCACGGGGGGTGTAGTGCCACATGTGTGCAATCAATGGCCCCCACGGTGCGTGGGAATCCTGCAATTCTGAAGAAATCCGCCATTGCCTTCAGCCGCAGATGCTCATGGGTGGGTCTGATGATGTGGTGGGACATGCGTCTGAGGATTGCGGGGACAACCTGGTGCACACATCTGCTCATGGAGGATTGTGCCATCCCAGCCACAACTCCACTTGTACGCTGGAATGAGCCACTGGCAAGAAATGGAGTGTTGCCAGTACCTTGACCAGTGGCTTCACTGCATGTGAGCGATCTGTCTTGCTGGTGATGTCATCTTGCAGGGTTGTGGCTAATTCCAGGATGGCATCAGGGCTCAATCTGAAGATGCGATACACCTCCGAATCACCCATGCCAAAGATGTTTAGGCGCGGTCGGTATATCCTCTCTCGTGCCCTCCTCCTACGCGCCTGTGAAGCCAGTAGTATAGCTATGACCATGGATGCCCCTGGCATGTTGGCATACAGATTGTTGTCCTGCAAGTGTGGATGCTCAGCTCGTCCGTAACGGTGCTGCTGCAGCTGCTCTCCGGCTGACCTGTGCATGTCTGTTGCTGAGTTACACCTGCTTTTATGAGGGGTAGCTTTAGGCCGGACGTACAACTTACGCGCGGCGCACGTAGCCGGCGTCGGGCGCATGTACGTTTGTGGATCTCCGTATCTCCCTCATTTTCATATTTGAATAGGATATCAATGGGAGCGCCAGATGCGTCCAGCGTATATATATGCACCCACGCTGCCCCGGGGTAGGAAAGTAACCGCAGTCGGAAGAAGCCTATTTTCAGGCGTATCTAGTTCTGTGGATACGGCGTATAGTTACGCTGGCGCATATATACACTTACGCCGCGCATCTCGAGATATGCCAGCGTAAGTGCTTTGTGGATCTGGGCCAAAAACGTTTGCGCAAACCAATCAATTAAACGCTTAAACTAAAAACCGCAGAGGTGATCAAATACCACCAAAAGAAAGCTCTATTTGTGGGAAAAAAGGGACGCCAATTTTGTTTGGGAGCCACATTGCACGACCGTGCAATTGTCAGTTAAAGCGACGCAGTGCCGAATCGCTTAAGTGGTTAATGCTAGCAGCACAAGGATTAATAATAGTCAATGTTGTTTGGGAGAGTTAAGTTCCTCATTGTCAGCAGTTTTTAACTAAACACAGTACAGTAGTCACAGAAGTGCAACTGTTATTGTCACAAATAGCCCGGGTAAAGCAGTTTTGACTAGGCTTGAAGAATATGGAAGCATTGTATATTATTTTCAGCATTTCACAGTTTTAGAAAAACTAAAAGTACAGCCGATGGGCTCTCTGTTTAATTACTTCTATTTTTCTTTTTTAGAAAGCATTAATATTTAAAAATATCAGAATCTGTGGCTTCTGGATGACACAGTGGAAAAGAAACAATTTACATGGTGAGTTACTTTGCATTTGTGGGAGGGGCCACTTGCAGGGGTTCTTTTCGCAAGGAGCACTCTCATCAATGCCCAGGACTAGGGCGGAGACTGCAGTTGTGTGAAAAATCAAACATTGAGGCAGGACTCTGACTAATGCCGTGTATACACGATCGGTTTGTCTGATGAAAACGGTCTGATGGACTGTTTTCATCAGACTAACCAATCCTGTGTGGGCCCCATCGGTTTTTTATCCATCGGTTAAAAAACTAGGAACTTGTTTTAAAATTATCTGATGGTTAACTAACCGATAGGAAAAAAACGATCGTCTGTAGGCACGTCCATCGGTTAAAAATCCACGCATGCTCAGACTAAATTAGGGGACGGGATCGCTCGTTCTGGTAAAACTAGCGTTCGTTATGGAGATAGCACATTCATCACGCTGTAACAGACAGAAAAGCGTGAATCGTCTTTTACTAACATGAAATCAGCTAAAGCAGCCCCAAGGGTGGTGCCATTGGATTTGAACTACCCCTTTATAGTGCCGTTGTACGTGGTTTACGTGACCGCGTTCTGACACGATCGTTTTTTTAACCGATGGTGTGTAGGCATGACTGATCATCAGTCAGCTTCATCGGATAACTGATGAAAAAATCCATGTGTACAGGGCATTAGAGATAAGACTGCACTGTGCGTAGTAGTAAAACACACAGAGTTCTTCTGAAAAGTGCTGTCCCATGTCACTACGCATGATATTTGATGTACAGTATGTTGCATTAGGATGAACCTGCTGAGCCTGCACCCACTCCACCATTGCAACGTACCTCACTCCCAGCAACAGAATGGGGTCTCACTGAGCACTAGCGCGGATCTCATGCGTACTGTTACTTAACTCCTTCCCGTACCTCGTGACCAGGCGATAGATCTCTGAAATGTGGTTTTGTATCCGGTTGCTATTGGATACCGACCGCTAGGGAGGGAGCCAGTATATAGACTACCGGAGGACCTGTCACCTTACCAGGTACCGCAGTAGTACAATTTTTGATCAGGGAAGGATTAAAAACCTCAAAAGAGACCTAGACCGTAACAGAAACCAGACAAATGCTTAAACCCCATCCTACATTATACAAAACGTAAAAGTTCTTTGTCAAGTTTCATTTTAACTAAGCCCTATTCCCCCCTTATCGCTCGCCAACACTCATGCTGGGTTCCCACTATCGCCGCATCCGTCGCACAGCAGGGTTCAGGTGCGTGCTGGTTCACCGTTTCAGGTCCGATTTCAACCCGAATTATGGCCTGAATTCGGGCCTGAAATGCACCAAATCAGGCACACCTTTTGGATTTGTTGGAAAACCGCATCCAAATCGCATAGGTGTGAACCCAGCCTAAATAATCTTATGAATAGATAATAATTTACTTTCTTCCCCATCCCATTTTGTCTAGATTATCCTTGACATTTATGGTTGTTAATTGACTGTCAAAAGTGTGTTTATATCATTATTTATAATATTGTGATTGACAACTTTTCCCAACATCTTATCTTGACAGATCCAACAAAACTCATGACAATGGTGTCAGACTTGACAGAAATGATAAGAAAAGGACAACTGTCAGAACCCAGTTGCACAAAAGTACCGTTTTGTGACTTCAGCAAAGCACTGCAAGCCACCATGGATCCTCACACTAACAAACATGTACTGATCATGAATTAACATTTTAAAGCCCAATAACAACTGTTTTGGATAATACATTTTTGGGAAATTATTTGAACTGTGTCAGTTTTTTTATAGTTGTATGAGTCTTTGTTGAGCAAATTTCCCCTCACTTCTTGTCCTGGTGACACCCTGACACATCCTAACAAACAAGGTGTCTCTAGGACAGAAAGTGATGTGAAATCTACCCAACATGTTTTAGTCCTTACCCATAGACATGTGTATTAATTTTCATCCGAATTTCGGGTATTTTCGTTATAGTTTTAACAAACTAAAATGAACGCACAGAGTCCGAAATCCGAAAGATCTGACAAATTCTTTATTTTCGTTTTCGTTGCTACAACAGTTCGATATAGATAGGAGATTCGACATGACGCTGACAATAGCAATCTGTGTCTATCGAATCTGCGGTCGAATGTGCCTAACCTTAACTCTATTAGTCCAAGATTATTCTACATAGAGAGGAAAGATTTGACATAGAGAGGAAAGATTCAACATTATAGAGACAGTGTTGCGGTAGACCATTCGACATGAACGACGAAGATTCGACGAAGCAGCGAAAAACATACGAACATTGAATCTGTCATTGAAGACTTATGGTGTCTGTCGAAAGTTCTAAGAAGATTCAACAAGCAGCTAAACTGTACGACACCGCAATCATACATTTCCGGTCAAATGCTCGGCCCATAGGCTATAGAAGAATTTGAATGTTGGTTGACTAGTAATCATAATTTATAAAGATAATTATTACTAGTGTCATACAGCATTAGAATTCTTCTATAGCTTGTAGGCGGAACATTCGACCGGAAATGTATGATTGAGGCGTCGTACAGTTTAGCTGCTCCGTCGAATCTTCTTAGAACATTCGACAGACACCATAAGCCTTCAATGACAGATTCGACGTTTGTATGTTTTTTGCTGCTTCGTCGAATCCCTTGATAATGGGAGGGGATTTCAATATAAGCCTTCAATGACAGATTCGACCTTAATTAATTCGGATTTTCGGACGAATGCATTTTTTAACTAAACAAAATAAATACAAATAACAAAATAAATTAATTTTTTTGGACAAAAACTAAATTCCGTAACGATACATTTCATTGTGCAATTGTGCAATCATGGAGGACTAGGAAGATGGGGAAAAATCGTAAAAAATAAATACTAACCTTTCGGATTCTACATAAAACTAAAACCAGTAGTTGGAGTAAAACATTAGATATTGAAGTAGTACTGAAAACAAAAAGGAACTAAGACCAAAAAATGTGGTAAGCCATTCCACCTTTGCATTGAATAAAAAAAAGAAAAAAACAACAAAAAAAAATGCTGTGCGTTTTTGATTAAACTACTGGAAATTATGTCAAATTGCTTTAGTAATTAGTACAAATATCAACACTTTTACATATTTTAATTGAATGTGGTGAGATGAAGAACATTATATGAGAATAGAGAATGTAAAAAATGTTTAAGTCCATGTACTAACTTTACATCTACAGAAAGAGTAGCCTATGAATAATTTCATCTTTTCCAAATCAGTGAATCAGATATGCAACAAACTTGTATTTTACATAATACTACATATAGTGTCAAACTGGCAAAATATATCTACTACTTATATAAAGTGAAGTAAACAAGGGGTTCAAAGCATACTCAGTCTCAGATCCCCTGATGTGAGACTGAGCATGCTTTGAACTTTACTTTACTTTATGTGAGTACCAGCTATATTTTGCCAGTTTGACACTAGATGTATTATTATGTAAGATACAAGTTTGTTTGTTCTTCTGAATCCTGAATTCTGCAAATAACTATCAATTGCCTTTGATATAGTATAATGTTGGACTCCTGAAGAAGCCAGTTTTGGCAAAACGCGTAGAGATCAAGATCTATACTTGGATTTTCCATCATCCGGCCCATAATATCTGTCTGTATTTGGCAATTTCACTATACATGTATTGTTTGTAACCTTTGGGCTATAGATTGTATGGGAAGTATAGAGGCCAATGTCACCCCATGTGGGATGATTTCCACATCCTATATGGATGGCACAAAGTTTTTTTTTATGAACTTTGAATAACATTTTGTACATTTTTAGATGCTATATTCTATCTTTTTCCTTAATTTTGGGGATATGAGTGGCAGCCATTAAAGTCCTATTTTTTTTTTGTTCTAGTAGTATTACACACTGATAATTTATCACCAAGGGGTCTGTACATAAGCTCTTTAAGCAGACCACACACTACTGATAGGCCACTGATGGATTAATGCTTAGAAACTGTCAGGACAAACTGTCAGGACAAACATTTCCTTTGTGGCAACTGATCGCTAAGAATTAATTGTTATACCTGAAGGGTTCCACATGTACTGGCACTTTAAGGCTGGCTCCACCCAGCAGTGATGACAAGGGTCAAGGGGCATAGTAGCCATCTTAGAGAGAGCACATGTAGAAAGCAGAGATATGTATTGTCCTGAGATGCATATTGCAGTGTACAGCCTGTACTGAATAAACATCCATTGTTCCAGACCAGAGTCTTGTGTCCCTCACAACACAGAGGAGATAACAGTGGCGACGAGGATGGGATTTACAAAGTGTCTATCAGTCTGAGAGAGAGACAAAGACATTGTGGATTGTCACCTGGATAAAAGCAATCACAGATCCCAGCAGGAAAATGTAATTAATCGGGACATTAAGTGAGTTTGATGGAGAACAGACATCCTGGAGTTCCTGGGTTGAGAGACTGGAACAGTATTTCAGTGCAAATGACATCCCAGACAACAGGCAAGTAGCAGTGTTTCTGACAGTGGTTGGGGCCAAAACATATGACACTCTTAGAGATCTGCTTTCCCCTGTAAAACCAGCAGCTAAGACATTGGCAGAGCTGCTGACACTGCTAGAGGATCACTTCCAGCCTAAACCATTAGAAATTGCAGAAAGATTTTGCTTCTATCAGAGGCAGCAGCAGACAGGTGAAGAGATTAAAGTTTATGTGCTCGCCCTTCGCAGACTAGCCTCTACCTGTTCTTTTGGGGACTACCTACCTACTGCACTGAGAGATAAGTTTGTCATGGGACTGAATTGTGAGTCAACACAAAAGAGACTGTTAACAGAGAAAGACCTTACCCTTACAAAGGCACTTGAGATAGCTTCAGTGATGGAAATGGCTGTGAAAGATACAGAGGAATTGAACCCCCAGAGCAGAAGGGAAGAGGTGAAGCAGGAAGTTTTCAGAACAGCAGTCAAACCAACTGCTGCAAACTGGAAATACAGACCCCCACCAAGCCGGGAGTCAGCTTGCTACCGTTGTGGGAATACAGACCATGATCACAAAGTCTGTCGGTTTAAGGATCAGACATGTCATAATTGCAGTAGGACCGGCCATCTGAAACGAGTTTGCCGTAGCAAGAAGGTGCAAGATAAACAACCTCTGAACCCAGGACAAAGACATATATGGTGGGAAGATATACATCATCATCTGAGTCAGAGGATGAGGAAGTGCTCCACAGGTTAGACATACATCATATGCATTCAGCACCCTCTGCAATGACTGTAGATGTAACCGTTGAGGGAAAGAGACTCAAGATGGATGTAGACACAGGAGCAGCAGTTTCAGTTATCACCCAGAAACAATGGAGACAAATTCAGACCCGAAAAACTGTCCGCCCAACACCAATCAAACTGCAGACATACTCAAAGCAGATACTCCACCCACTGGGTTACGCAAAAGTAAAGGTTTTGTACAAGGGTCAGACAAAGAGACTGCCATTATATATCCTAGAAAATGGGGGACCCCCTCTATTTGGGAGAGACTGGATTGCTCACTTTGGTATGCCAGACATCGCCATAAGTCCCTGTAACACAGTTACAATTCCATTAGGAGATATTGAGGGATGGGTGGGGTCCGTGAAGCAGCGGTTCCCAAAGATTTTTGATGACCAGTTGGGAAAAATAAAGCATGACTGTGTGAGACTCAAGCTGAAACCCAACGCTCAGCCTAAGTTCTTCAAAGCTCGGACAGTACCTTTCGCACTCCGAGCAGGTGTGGAAGCAGAACTAAGTCGGCTGGAGGAACAAGGTGTCATCTCAAAGGTAGAGCACAGCGAGTGGGCATCACCAGTTGTACCGGTAAAGAAAGCGAATGGGGACTTGCGCATTTGTGGCGATTTCCGCATGGCACTGAACTCTCAACTGGAAATAGACCAGTATCCCCAAGTTCACCAAGCTTGATCTCAAACAAGCATATTTACAGTTTGAGGTCCATCCTTCTTCCCGCAAGTTTCTGACCATCAACACCCACAAGGGACTGTATGAATATAATCGGATGGTGTTTGGGGTAGCCTCTGCCCCAGCCATTTGGCAACGAAAAATGGACGAGATTTTGGCGGACATTCCTTTCACTCAGTGTCTGCTAGATGACATGCTCATTACAGGACGGACCGACCAGGAACACAAGCAGAATGTGGAGCTTGTGTTGGCGAGACTCCAAGAACAGGGTCTGAAAGTGAACTTAGCAAAATGCCAATTCATGGTGCCTAAATTGGAGTTTTGTGGCCACCTTGTGGATGCAGAAGGTATACACACCACAGAAGCCAAGTTTGATGCTTTAGTCAAAGCTCCAGCCCCAACCAACGTCCAGCAGCTGCGATCATACCTTGGCTTGCTGAACTATTACCACAAATTCCTGCCAGATCTGGCACACACCTTGTTTCCGTTGAACAAGCTTTTGGAGAAACACTCCAGATGGGACTGGTCGGTTGCATGCCAACATGCTTTTGAAGTTTCTAAGCGGAAGCTGTTGGCGTCACGCATGCTTGTGCACTATGACCTCCAGAAGCCTGTCACCTTGGCTTGTGATGCCTCACCCTATGGTCTGGGGGCGGTACTATCCCACATCTTACCAGATGGGTCAGAAAAAACAGTGGCATTTGCCTCCAGGTCTTTGACAAAAGCAGAAAGCAATTACTCACACATTGACAAAGAGGCACTTGCGCTGATATGGGCAATTAAGATGTTTCATCTTTACCTGTATGGTAGGGAATTCACCATACTGACGGACCATAAACCACTCCTTCAGATCTTTAGCCCTGACAAAGGCATCTCCCAGACTACTGCGGCCTGCCTCCAACGTTATGCCCTGTTCTTGGGGGCATACAGCTACAAAATTCAGTATCGTGGTCATGATGCCAATGCTAATGCGGACGCTATGTCCCGACTGACAGGGAGGTCCATGGACTCTTCTCCACTGGTCAAGAGTTGTCGTTACACCAGCATGTCCTTCTTGTCTTCTGGGGAGATAGCAGCCCATACAAACAAGGATATGTTTCTGAAAACAATACTCTCCTGGGTACAGTCCGGAAGGCCTGCAACTGTCACACAGGAGTATGAACCTTATTTCCGTAGGCGTATGGAATTAACTGTGGCTGGCAACTGTGTTTTATGGGGAGACCGAGTGATCATTCCACAGACCCTCCGGAGACACATTCTGGACTTGCTACATACTGGTCATCCCGGGAGCACACGTATGAAACAAAAGGCCAGAGGCTATGTGTGGTGGCCAAACCTAGACTCAGATATCACAACATATGTGAATGCTTGTGCTGGATGTGCACAAACGGCAAGAGACCCTCCTCGAGGGTGCGTCCAGCCCTGGACTTGGCCCACGGTTCCTTGGTTTCGCCTAAACTTGGACTTTGCAGGCTCGATCAGAGGACACACCTTCTTGATCATAGTGGACGCCCATTCAAAGTGGCCTGAGGTCATTCCTGTTACTCAGCCAACGACTAAGGCAACGGTTTCCATACTGTTGCATCTCGCTGCTACGTTTGGATACCCCAGAGAAATCGTCACAGACAACGGTGCACAATTCACCAGTCAGGAGTTTCAGCGTTTCCTGACTGCCCACAACATCAAGCACAAGTTGACCGCACCTTACCACCCGGCTACAAATGGTCAAGCAGAGCGGTTTGTGCAGACTTTTAAACGCTATTTCAAAGCTACAGTGGCTGCAAGTAAACAACAGTCCCTGTCACCCCAGCAGCTGGACTCCTTCCTTTCTGCTTACAGAAACACACCACATGCAACCACTGGGAAAACTCCAGCAGAACTCCTTCTGGGGCGGCAGCCATGGACTGTTTTGAATATGCTCCGCCCTCAAACAGTCCAGGAACATGTACTACAGTCCCAAGACAAGATGGTCAAACACAATGAGCTCCCCCGATTCACAGCCCAACAAAAGGTATGGGCCCGATCATATGGGGCTTCCAACACCCGTTGGCTTCCTGCTGTCATTGCAGAGACTTTGGGACCCAAGATGTACAAGGTCCGCCTGGAAGATGGTTCCATTTGCAGACGTCATGCGGACCAACTGCGTCCTCGTTCTCAACTGCCCGAATCCCTGATGCCGGCTGAACCACCAGTATCTCAAGGATCTGCTCCCAGCGAATCAGGATGCACAGAGACTGATGATTGTGGGGACTCTGAACTTTTGAACTCAGCTCCAACAGAGCCCTCCAGCTCTGGTCCGGAGGTCTGTTTACCCTCTGAGCTGGGGGATCCCTTCTTGGCCCCGCCGGTACCCATTCCGGCCAGCCCTGTTTCCTCCGGTCCCGAATCGCTGGATGCCCGGCCTCAACGACACTGTCGCCCTCCTGACCGGTTTCAGTTGCAAGAGCGGTTACTAGACTTTCGACGGGGCCGACGGAAGTGATCTGATGATATATTAACCCAGCAACTGTTCCTGGAAGCTTGAAGTCCCGTAATTCTCCTGTGTTTGGAGGACTGTTATTGGACAGTTATCAGTTAATGTTTTGTGCCTGTTATTGTTTTGTTGTGTTTTTTTTTGTTTTTGTTTTTGTTTTTTTAGGGATGAATGGAAGGTGTTATACCTGAAGGGTTCCACATGTCCTGGCACTTTAAGGCTGGCTCCACCCAGCAGTGATGACAAGGGTCAAGGGGCATAGTAGCCATCTTAGAGAGAGCACATGTAGAAAGCAGAGATATGTATTGTCCTGAGATGCATGTTGCAGTGTACAGCCTGTACTGAATAAACATCCATTGTTCCAGACCAGAGTCTTGTGTCCCTCACAACACAGAGGCTTTAACAGTTATACCCCAGAATGGTCATTGATGGGTTAATGCCCATACCCTTCTGCTGTTAAAGTTAAAAAAAAGAGAATTATCTCATTACTACTGATAAGTGTGTCGTGGTCTCTGACCATCAGAAATGGAAACCAGTGAGGTAAGGGGTTTCATTTTACTTCAGTTTACCTTGTGATCTGAAAAGCTGAATCTTCTCCATTTGACTATAAAGAAGGCTGTTATTATTTCTAAGCAAGGAATTGCACACAGGGACACAGCTTGATATCCATCTGTCTAATAGTTGTCAGCATGTTCAGATTTACTCCAATACACCACACTGGGGAATGCACGTCGTCATGCACATGCAGCACAGGACAAGCAATGAAAAACACTTTAGCAGACACAAGAAACTGTGCAGTTTGAATCTACTGTACTGTACACCGTATTTCTGATTTATCCTGTGCATGTATGAAAGTGACTGGGATCCATCTTGCCAATATTGTCATATTTTAGAACGTGGCTGTTGAGCTGTGAAACAGAAAATCCAGTGGTCTATGTAGGGTTGCCACCTTTTCTTCAACCCAAACCCGAACACCTTAGCTGCGCACAGCAAAAAAATTTAAGGGGGAATGTTGTGGACTCTGATGTAAAGGAGAACTCTGTTGGAAGAAGGTTTCTGCTCACCAAACTACCCACTTACATCAGAGTTTCCAGCATTCCCCCTTAAATTAGGATTCCCAAAGCCCCCCTTACATCCGAGTCAACAAGGCACCCCTTACATCTGAGTCCCTCTTAGCTTAGTGTACTCACTCGCTTGAAGGCAGGAGAGAATGGAGGGGGCCGGTTCCTGAGCTTCAAATGGGTGGTGAAGTATTAAATCATGCAATAATAACTATACGTGTCTATTTATCCTTTACTGTAACTTATAATATATATATATATATATATATATATATATATATATATATTATAACTATTGCATCTGTATTAAAATGCATGAGTCCCTTGTTTGCTAGTATATAAGACCAGAGTGTATATTAGGCTTACGGCTATAATGCTAGTTATAAAGACAGAAGCATTGCTAGTTCAACATAATATATTTATTTCCTTCAAAGTAGGAGCATCACATTCTAACAGAAAATGTCTATGGCCTAATAAACAATACTGGCAAATAATATAGAAATATACTCAACACTTTCTCTCCTCATTGGCTGAGCTCACAATGTAAAAAGAGAGAAGGCCTCGGCCTTGGCCACATGGCTAGGCCCAAAAATACAGGCCAGGTCCTCACTCAACCTTGCATGGACGATAATAGAGACCTCTGAGTTCCTGCCACCCTCACTCATCACGCATTCAAAACTCCCTCCCATTTGCCTTTGGACCAATCACTGTTCATAGGGCAGCCCCTTTCTCCAGCTGGCTTGCAGGATATTGTCTTACACATCTGAGCCAGGCCCCCCTGCTGTACAGACTTTGCCTGAGGACAAAATCCTCTGTGCCTTTAAAGATTGCAAGTGTCATTCGTTGTAAAACCAGCTGAATTGCTCTGCAACATATGCCGCTTTGCGCCTGAAGGGCGCATATCACCCTTCTTCAGCCATGGCTCCCATTGAACAGTTCATAACGGTCTTAACGTTCTGTGTTTCCCAACCCGTGTTTCCGGACCAGAACCTATGGAACAGTCTTTAACTGCATGTGCTTCAGAAACAACTCCTATGAAACAGTCCATAATGGTTGTACCGTGTTGTGCCTCTTAACATAGGCTTCAGAACCGGCTCCTATGAAACAGTCCATAACGGACTTCCAACATGTGTTTCAGAATCAGTACCTCTGGAACAGTCCATAACTGTCTTCCAACATGTGCTTCAGAAACAGCTATTTGGAACAGTCCATAATGGTTTTAACGTGCTGTGCTTCCCAACACGTGCCGCTTTGCTACTGGGTGACACACCAACATCATTCTTCCGTGACGGCTTCCATGTCACCATTCCGTATCTTCTTCTTCTTTCTGACATCTTGGATGCAGAAAGATGTTACTTACCTTTTCCCTGCGATCCAGCGTTGTATTTCCCCAGTGCACGGCGGCCGGGTGTCCGCTCGATGCACTGTGTTCCCCTGATTCCCATCTTGTGCTGACAAAGCATGGTGCAGGCAAAAATTAGCTAGGGTTGCCTTTGTTTAAAAAAGAAACCCAAGCTTTTCCAAACTATACTAAAACCTGTTTAGTGGAATGTTGTGGGCGGAAGCTGGACTGTAGGGGATTGGGAAGGTTGTTGTCAGTGAGGTAGGAGCTCATACGGTTGTGGACAAGGCATTCAAGAAGCTTGGAGGAAAACGGGAGCAGGGAGATGGGTCTTAAGTTGTTCAAACAGGTGGGGTCCAGCAAGGTTTTTTTTTTTTTGAGTATGGGGGGTAACCTGTGCATGTTTGAGCAGGGAGGAAAAGGTGCCAGAGGTTAAAGATGGGGGTTAGAGAGTTTAGGATACAGCAGGAAGGTGGTCGCAGTAATTGTGACGGGCAAGGTCCAGGGAACAGGTGGCGAGGTGGACTGTGGAAGGGAGTTTGTCAACTTCCTTAGTGGTAACAGGGCTGAAGGAGGAGAGTATTGAGTGTGGTGTTGGACATGATATGTTGCTTTGGGGAGGAAGCTGCACATCTCATCACAAATTATGTTGATTTTGTTTTTGAAATTATTGTCAATCTCCTGGGCTGTAAGCAAGTTGGTGGGTGGAGGATGAAGTAAGGAATTAAGGGTTAAAAATAGTTGATGAGGATTGGATAAGAGGGTTTTTTTTAATGAGATAGCTGTAGTAAGTAGGTTTAGCAGTGCGGAGGCAGGAGTTCTATTTCAGAAGGGCAGATTTGCAGAAATGTTGTTTTACCCCACGTTCACTCAAGAGCACGGTTGCATCTCTTGAGACTTCTGGTGTTGTCTGTTTGCCAGGGTTGTAGCAGGCAAAGCCTGGTTCTGTGAGTAGAAGGAGGAGCGAGTATGTTCAGGGAGGATGACAGTATGTTGTTGTATATGGAAGTGGTTAGGTCTGAGCAGGACAGGGCTGCGATTTTAACATAAAGGCAGTCAGTAGCAATATGAAGAAGGGAAGGGTTGAGGTGGCGAAGGCTCCTGCAGGTAACTGTTTGCAGGTTGGCAGCATAGAAGATAGGAGACAGGGAGAGTGTGAAAGGGATAAGGTTGTGGTCGAAAAAAGAAAGGCGGTGTTTGGTTGCAGGGAGTGCAGAGGTGGGAAAATACGAGGTTAGGTTAAAAGAGGAGGTTAAGTTGAGTAGTTGAGAGGCTGTGGTGTTAACATTGATTGGAATTTTAAAGTCCCCAAGGATGATGGCCGGTTCTTCACAGGAGAGAAAGTAGGGTAGCCAGGAAAAGTCATCGAGAAAGTTAAATTCACAATCAAAAATGTCACCAGGATTAGTAATCTTTATTTATTTTTTGTATGAAATGAGCCCTATTTTTATGAAGTGTTTTTCATCACTAACTTGGCTCCTGGTTATTACTACTCGTAACTTGTATGCATGGGCATCCGCTGAAATTTTTTCAGTTGGGGGCCCTTCAGCAGCGGCGATACACAGTCGCATTTTTCTTCAACCGCTAGCGGAGGTTAAAAGCGCCCCCCCCACATTAAAATGTAAAAACACCCCACTGTGTCCCCTGCATCTTTCAATATATCTTTGTCACTACTGTGTACCCCCTCTCCCCAACTGCACCTCTGGACCCCTTTACATTACACAGCACCTCACAGCTCTGGATCCCTTTACATTACACAGCACCCCACAGCTCTGGACCCCTTTACATTACACAGCACCCTGCATCACTGGCTTCCTTTACATTACACAGCACCCTGCATCACTGGCCCCCTTTACATTACACAGCGCCCTGCATCACTGCCCCCTTTACATTACACAGCACCCTGCATCACTGGACTCCTTTATATTACACAGTACCTCTTTCCCTTGACTGAAACACTACACTATATTGACAGTATATTTATTTCAGGTCTAAAAGAGGAACCTTTCGAAATGAGGGACAAATGGATTTGATTCCAGAAGAGGGACAGGCACCCTTAATAAGGGACAACTAGAGGGGAGGAGAGCGCTGCAGTCACCGCTTAAATCGTCTCCAGGGCCAGTATGGCCCTGCTCCTGGTAATTTCAGGGGGGGGGGCAAACAACCCCCCTTGCCCTATGGAGCGGACGCCCATGCTTGTATGGTGTTCTTTGTGAACTAACTTTTACATTTTTTATGGGAAGGTAAAATAACACTGATAGTACTGACAGCACAAGTATGGTACAATACCTAGTTCACCTCCATGCCCACTACTTATTGGGCAATTATTTTCACAAGCCAATGTAGTTCTATTGTATTTATTTCCTGCTACCTGAATTGTATGTACAAATTGTTCTTATTCTCGTGTTTTTATATTGTTTATCCACCTATACACCACTCCCACTTCTTATGAAGTGCTCGGCTCTGGGCGCCTCCTTTCCCCTCCCTTGGTGACCCAGTCATCGTCTCCACAGGAGCACTAGCCCCGCAGGGAGACACATCAGTGGCGATTCCCGCCCCTCAATCGCGGGACACCGTTGCATGGCGCATGTGCACAATCCGTGCACTGACGTCATGCAATGCGCCCAGCACCCGGCGGCGCCATCCATCTGCGTCGGCCCCCAGGGGATCAGCTGTGTCGGCGAGGGATACAAAAGCAGGCATCGTCTGCTGGGTGCGCAGTGGACGACGGACCCCGGGCTCCCTGTGGCCCACAGTAAGACCATCTTCTCCTTCAACCTCTTAGACTAACTTTAGCCCTGGCTCCCACTCTCTCACCTTCACCATCCTAAAAACCCCGCCCCCCCCCTTGTTTTTTGTCTTTTTCCCCCACCACACATCTCCTTTTTTCCCCTCATCACTTACCACTTCCTTTTATTTATTTATTAATTTTCTTATTTAGGTGCCACTGGCCGGCATCAATACCCTGATGCCCCCATGGGATCCTATGTGGTCCCCCGCCTCCCAGGGTCCATTACCATGGTCACCCCTCAGCGGAGGTCAGACGCAGCTCCACCGAGAAATCGTAACCAGGGTCCTCTTTATTGGGGCCCCCTACATGCTACACTTCTTGTACACAAGGCAACCCCTTCACCTCCCCCTTCATCTTTTTCTCTTCCTCACCCCCCCTTTTTGTCAATCCTTTCTTTCCCTCCCTTCCCCCTCCTTTCCCCTTCCCTCCCCCATCACCTTCTCCCTTCCCCCTTCATCTCTCCCCCCCCTCCCCTCCTCATCCCCTCGGTTTCTACCTGTCCCCTCACTATCACTTCACCCCCTTCCCATCACCTTTGACTTCATTTTTTATCACTAGGTGTCACTTCGCTGGCTGCACCAACCTTCCCCTTTAAGTGTTTGGGCTTAGTACATAAACTAACTTTTTCTTATATACCCAACTAGTAGGTCCAACCGTCTACTTACACTCCCCCCTGTCGCCATCTGGTACCCCATGTGGTGGCAGCCACCCCCACCGCCCCCTGTGTGTGGGGGGATTTTAGGTGAGCAGCCGAGTCTCTTGTTCCCTAATTTATTCATTTTTATTTTTTGCAATTGTTGTTTAATATTTAATTGTTTGACGTCTTGTCATTTTAATTGTAGACCTTCTTCTGATGAAGTGGCAGAAGCCGCGAAACTAGTTAAGATGTTCGATATGACTTTCAACCCTTTGTTCCTCTCCCCCTCCTGGGGACTACTACATTGGTGTTATGTTGGTCGTTTTGTTTTTTTAATTCTGTATTCACTCATTGTATCTTTTTTTGATACTGCATTTAATAAAATATGTTTTTTAGTTACTTACCTGTTCTTTTCTTACATTCCATACCTACGCTACTAGTACCGTGATAGTCCAACCTTGGCCCCAATCTTCTCCTATTTGGTTCAGGGACCTTAGAACCAAAATGTATACAACAATACCACTACATACAGACTTTACTAAAGTGTGTTATGTAATTTGTGAATTGAGATTTAAGAGATACGAGGTAGGCAAGATGTGGTATTAAGGAAATAATTTACTATACAATTTTTCTCATGTCTAGCTGTCCATAAGGTTTTAGATAAATACTCAAAAAGATTTGGCAGAATCAAGCTTTTCTATTTTTAGTGAATGCCTTTTATATTACCTGGACTGCTAAACAGTGTAAAGAGTATTATGGACTAAGGCCTCGTTCATACCAGAAGCGCAGTGGTAAATCCACATTTAATACCGGGTGTGCGATCTTCTGTGGATTGTCAATGTATTCCTAATGACACCACAAATGCAGATTGCCAACGCAGTGCATTTGCCTGCCCTTCTTTTGGTGTGATCTGGTGTAGTTTCAGTCCATTCAATCAAATGGGCTGAGAAATCACACTGCACTGAATAGGGTGGAAAAGAGTCCAGCTGTATATATTAAAGATTAGGAAGCTTTTGTAAGCCCGCAAATTAGTTTTCCTGTCTTTGATCCAGAATGCGGGTTTTTTTTTTAATGAAAACTAAAAGCTTTTTTTAAAGGATAAGTTCACCTTTGGAACATGTTACATGTTATTTAGGGTGTAATGCCGCGTACACACCATCACTTTATGTGATGAAAAAAAACGACACTTTCTGTGAAGTAAAAAATTACGTTTTTGAAACTTCAATTTTCAAAGACGAAGTTGCCTACACACCATCGTTTTCTCACAATGATCTTGCAAAGTGAGGTTACGTTCCACCACGTTTTACCATTGAAGCTTGCTTCATAAGTAGCTTCTGGGCATGCGTGGATGAAAAAAACGTCTTAGAAAACGACGTTTTTTGCTACACACGGTCAATTTCTGTGAAGTAAAAAGTGCACTTTTGAAAAACGACACATAAAATTGAAGCATGCTTCAATTTTTTTTGGTCGTTTTTTACAAGACATAAAACAACGTTTTCCCCCACACACAGTCAATTAAAGTGACGTTTTTAAAAACGTCATTTTTTTTCATCACATAAAGTGATGGTGTGTACGCGGCATTACATGTTCCAGAATGCCCCTACTGTCACATTCAAAATCATCATGGCTGTAGTCCCATCTGCCACTGTTCTCAATGGACTGTGCATTCACACTTCCTAGGGCTAACAGAAAGCCGATACAGAGATACAGCCAAGAAAGCTGGAGGATGTGTCTGCAGGAGCCTGGAATTGCACCCAAGATCCATTGATTTCGGTGTCAATGCTTCACAGACTCCTATAGGAAAATGTGTTTCTGCAAAAATAATGTGCATTTATTTTTATTTTTTTCCTGAAAGGTGGACTTATCCTTTAAGGTACAAAATCCAGGACTATCAATCCAGCAACATGTTGGTGTATGTATGTATATACACTGGAGATCAAAATTAGAGAATGATTTATGAACACAAACATTTTTTCAGAAATAACGTAATCTTCATTGCTCAACACTTGATGTAATTTTTGTTGTGGCTATACCATGCTAATAGTTTTTCAAAATAACCAAGGCACTTAAAAAAATAAAAAAAAATAAACTTTATTTTGTAGAAAACACAATGATGAAAATTATAGAACAGCAATGACTGTAGCACGGAGAAAGATTACAACTACAATTTATGCAACTTATAACAATCAACAATTAGTAGGTGCCTTTGCTTTGAATGACTTCAGCACATCTGCGGCCAGAGGACAACACTAGTCTCTCACACTGCTCTGGTGTGAATTTGTTCCACTCTTCTTTCAGTCTCTTCCACAGTTCGGTGACTGTAGTGGGTTTCTTGTTCATAACTTTCTGACCAAGGAATTTCCAGAGGTTTTCTATTGGGTTTAGATCAGGACTCTGGGCTGGCCATTTCATTATTTCAATGTTTTCAGCTTCATGGAACTTCTTTACTCGTTTTGGTGTGTGACAGGGGGCATTGTCGTACATGAAAATTGCTGGCTGATTGGGTGATAAATAGTGTTGCTCACGAATATTCGTATTGCGAATATTCGGCTCGAATATGGCATATTCGAGTATTTGCGATATATTTCGAATTTCGCAATGAATATTCGCAATTCCGAATATTTGCATTTTTTCAATTTTATTTTTAAAACAGATCACATCCTATCGACGTCTAAAAGCATTGCTGGTATGATTAGAGACCCTGGGCCGAGTAGCTAAGCTGAGGCGATCCTTTTATGTTGACGAATAAAAAAAAAAAAAAATTGCGAATTTTCGCTAATGCGAATGCGAAAATGATTGCGAATTTTCGATAACTGTGGTAGGAGAACTCTGATTGTCTCTGATGCAAAAGAGGGGGGGCTTTGTGTATGTTTTTGTTATGAATATTTGTATGTTTGATATTATTTTTTTTTTGTAAGAAGGAAAAAATTGCGCATACCTTAAAAAAAGGGGAGAATACAGCAGCAACTCAAAAATGTTATACAACATAAATTAATACAAGACAGAAAATGGAGTCGCTCTACAAGAATAAAAAATATGTCTAGTGACAAGACATGTGGGCAAATTATAAAATAAGCAAGCGCAAATAACTTGTAAAAAACACAGTGAAACAAATATATAAAGAAATATAGTCCCAATAATAGAAAAATAATCTTTCATAAAAATGTCTTTGATATGTGAAGTGAAAAAAAGTCCAAAGCATGCAGCATGAACGTGTTCAATCTTCAAGGTGTTTGATTGACAAATGGCTGTGACAGATGGATAGAGTAAAGAATCACCACCAATGCAAAACACTTTATTTTCTATTGTAAAATATCACGAATATTCTGAGCCAATCAGAGTGCTCCTTCCGCATTTGCCGAATATTCGCAATTATTTTGTATTGTAAAATATCACGAATATTCTGAGCCAATCAGAGTGCTCCTTCCGCATTTGCCGAATATTCGCAATTATTTTGTATTGTAAAATATCACGAATATTCTGAGCCAATCAGAGTGCTCCTTCCGCATTTGCCAAATATTCGCAATTATTTTGTATTGTAAAATATCACGAATATTCTGAGCCAATCAGAGTGCTCCTACCGCAGTTATCGAAAATTCGCAATTATTTTTGCATTCGCAATAGCGAAAATTCGCAATCATTTCATTTCGATAAAATATCACGAATATTCGAATTTAGCGAATATATCTCGAATATTCGACTATATATTCGAGATATATCGCGAAATCGAATATGGCGTATTCTGCTCAACACTAGTGATAAACACAAGGAAGGAACCCCATGTTGTCTAAAAAGGCTCTGATAAACATTTGCATTCACTCTGCCATGTAGCTGTATAAGAGGCCCAACTCCTACTGCAGAAAACACACCCCAAACCATGGCGCTTCCCCCTCAACCTTTCACAGATTTTTTTTTTTATATACACACTTTGGGTTCATTCTTTCACCAGTTTGACAACAAAAATAATGTTTCCCATCGAACCCAAATAAATTAAACTTGTTTTCATCACTAAAGTGAACTTTGGACCAGTTCTCTATCCACACATTATCCTCAGCAAGCGTCTAGCCTTTCAATTCTTTCCACTAATGAGAGGTTTAGTCACTGCAGAGTAGGCTTCAGTCCAAATTCTCTTAAACAGCGAGACACTGTATGACAAGACAGATCATTACTCTGTTCAGCACTAAACTGGCAAGCAATCGCAGCTGCAGTGTTGAACCGATAGCCCGTTGAGATTCTCCGCATTATCCTGTAGTTGCTTGCATTTGTCGTTCCTGGATGACCAGCCTTCATGGGGTACTTTAATGAGTTTGTGACGTTGTAAAGATGCAATATTCTAAAAATACCAGATTTAGAACAACAAACTTCTCTTACTATGGCTGAAAGGGTCAACCCTGTGGCCTGCATCTGGATAAATTGCTGCCAGGGGGTTTCAGTGACTTTAGAATAGCTCACCATCTTGCAGAGTCAGGTAAAACTGGAAAGTTAGGCTGCCAGTTAAATAGGGTTTGTCGATAATTAAAAAAAAATAGCACAAGGTGCTAAATGTTCTTTTTCAAATCTTATTTTTATTCGGTGCTTCAAAACATATGTAACTCGTGAAATGTGCTTAACAAAAATGCTATTTTACTCCTGTTTAGAGAATTTCAAATAGGACTAAGCAGCGACCTTGAAATTTAGGAAATTGTATGTTTTTCTCCAATTTTTATCTCCAGTGTGTATACTGTACATACAAACACACATATATACATACACACACACACACACACAAACACACACACACAGTAGATAGAGGCTGTCAGGAGCTTTTTCTTTGAAGCACAAATGTAAAATTTAGAATTAAATGAATGACAAGTAAATTGCTCGTTAATAAATAGATCGTGTGACATTTCAATATTAAAAAGGAAAAAAAAGTTTAAATATGATACAGCTTGAGTCTTATTTATTTTGTACAGCCACTGATCCCTGGCAAATATGACAAATGAATATTTTTCAAATATATATATATTTATATACATAAAAAACAAAAATATGCACTTTCTATTTAAAAAAAAAAAAGAAAATCTACAATTCCTTCATTTATTTGACTTGAGGTAAAAATTATAAGAGCATGTTGGAAATAAAGACCACTTTATTTTACATTCCAACATAAAAACTAAAGCATATTAGTGCTTTACATCGGTAAAAAGTAATTTGAACATTGCCCACTGGCTGTCTCTTACATGATCCATGGATTCAGTGATGCTTGAAAATAGCTACTAGGAATACACTTATTAATTTAGAGATTATTTTACAGTGAACGTGCACTCACAACATTTGAAATAAAGCAGCATTATTATGGAATTAAAGTCTCCTAAAGATGGCTAAGGTGTGTTCAGTACAATGCTGGGTAGGGGTGGAGTGGGGCTATGCTTAAAGTGACCCCTGAAAAATAATTACTTGCAACCAAAACCATACCTGTGAAAAAAAGAATAAACCATTTTGGCAGCCTGTGGCTTGAAATGCAACTGCTTTCTGGCCCCTGCAAGAAATCCCCACTTCCAGATTTATGGCATACCTGCCTCCCTAGCCATACATCGAAACCAGAAATTATGAGTTGGTAGGAGGAATCACAGTGTGTATTGGTGAAGCATGTATTTTATTACAAGTTCGGCAAAAACAGCCGAGTTTCAAGACATGGCCACCAGAAAGGCCAGTATATTCCTCCTTCATTTGACAGGTGTGGTTTGGACCTGAAAGGGTTACTTAAAAGTAAATCTGCTACAAGTCTGGGCAACTTAACCTAAGCATATAATCAACAAATTCCATACCAATGCTTAAAGTGGTTGTAAACCTCTCTGTGTCACTTTTACCTATAGGCAAGCCTATAATAAGGCTTACCTATATACGCTTACCTATAGGTACTGTAAATATCTCCTAAACGTGTGCCTTTTAGGTGATATTTACCTTGTAGTGCGCTGATGAGGTCAATCGGCGCATGCGCTGTGAAGAAACGGCCCTCCGTGCCATTTCTTCACTAGCAAGTGCCGTGACTGATGGCTCCTTCGTGCATGCATGGGAGTGACATCACGTGACTCCGGCCAGTCACAGAGCTGGAGTCCGCGGCTCCGGAAGGAAGAGGGGCGAAGATGGATGCAGCCACCAGCGGGCTTCCTTTGCAGGTAAGTGCCACATAATAGGCTAGTATGCAATGCATACTAGACCATTATGCTTTTACTTTGCAGCGGAAAAAAGAGGAAGTAAAACACACCAGGGTTTACTTCCTCTTTAACTTCAGTGAAAACCCTATGACACAAAAATCAGAAAGTTCGAAGATATAACAAACAAAAAAGTTATGTACAAATCTGTTTTTCCTTTTCAAAAAGTTGACCTTGGACCTATCACTTTGCATAACCTGAGCACTCTTTTACGGGGAAGGGCAGTCTCAATAAAAAATAGGAGAACTTAAGGTGAGGGCACGTTTCAGAGGATACGTTTGCACATATGTTCCCTGCATCTAGTGATTGTTTTCATATCTGTTCTTCACCGATTAGAATTTTTTAATCAAAATGCTCAGTTTCAATTCCCCAGTGACTGGCTTACTTGAGTAGCTCCTAAAATGAAAATCAATATTTGTATAGAACATGTTCTACAGGTAGAGGGGCTCTTTGGGATCACCTAGGAACCATCAAACAAGAACACATGGCATGTTTTAGCACCTAATGGCACCAGATATACCATGGAATATTGGTTTAGTTAATATTTATTAAGAAGGGTATTTACAAATATTTTTCCATGCATATGTTTAAATACATATTTTCAATATGGTAGACAGACATGTTCCCAGTGTCTATAATATTAAGGGGACTGGGATATTATTGGCAGTAAAGTTGTTAGCCATTCACTTCCATTAATATAAATGTCTATTTAAATAAACATGGAAGTTCCAATAGGCAACTTATTACTACAAAACAGGCATTATTCATTTTGAGGAGTCTTGTTCTCAAGTCTTTATGAAGCTTTCCTGAAGCTGAAGGGGTTTTTCTTTCTTTCTATTCAGGTCATTCTTTGTGCTTCGATTTTATAACCCATTCAGCATGAGGGTTAAGTTGAGACAGATCTTTCATATATGTAGTATCTTCTAGACAGCGTTCACCTAGAATTACAGACAAAACATGACAAAATGATTGACCAGGAAACAAAACATTTAAACAGTGGTATTTTATCGCTTAAGAAACTAATTTCCATCGGAATGCTTAATTTTTTTTTTTAAATCTTGAATAGAAAGTAGAAAACGGAGTATGCTCCATCTGTTTAAACAGTGGCACCAAGTATTTGAGAAGTTAACACTGGAGTTGATACAACTTATCGGGTTGTTTGGCACACAGATGGGTGGGTTGGAGTTGATACAACTTATTGGGTTGTTTGGCACACAGATGGGTGGGTTGGAGTTGATACAACTTATCGGGTTGTTTGGCACACAGATGGGTGGGTTTCAGAAAGGTAAAAATAATCTATAATTTGGTAAAAGAACATCTTACTTTACACACTGGAACTTGATCAAGACAGATAGAAAAAAATATTCTAATGTTAAAGCGGAGTTCCACCTAGAAATGGAACTTCCGCGGATCCGATGCCACAGGCTTATTAATATTTTTCCGATTGGTAAATTAAAACGTTGAAAAAAATACTGTACAGAAGTACTTTTATATTTGAAGCATTAAAAATTACCACCGCTTCCCAGTTTAATCTAGTGAAAAACTACATTAGTTGGGAGATTTAAAAAAAAAAATAGATGTTGCAGCTGCTACTACAAAAAGTTTAAAAATATTATATACAGAGGTATATATATATATATATATATATATATATATATATATATATATATTTTTTTTTTTTTTTTTTTTTTTTTTTTTTTGCTTTAAACTATCTGAAAACACACTAAACGTCTATAGGGCATGTCAGTTACTCAGCTGGGCTGGGTGCAGCGGAAGCACCTCTCATCTACTTCCATTAAGATTCACCAGAGCCATTCTTCTTGTGATCATTTCTTCTAGATGACCGGGTAATTAGAAAAATAAGATTTGTGATTCACAACCAAAATTGTTACACCACACCTTCTGCAATTCACATTTTCTTGTTTTCTATTGACTTTTGCAACCTGATGTGCTTTTTATCCCAGTTCTTCTCCTGGTCTATTCTTATTACACTTTGTATTCCTGGAACAACATTACCTACTTACAGCATAAAAAAAAAAAGTGTAAACTTTGTATATACACATGTACTTCATTTTGTATGCTTTGTCGACTGCAGCCAACGTCCTTGGATTTTACTAACTCTTCTGCTATGTACTCACTTCTAAGACACTGATAAGAAACTACCCCACCTATGTACTGCTTCAGTACAATTGTAACTACTTCAGCCCCAGAAGATTTGGCTGATCAATGACCGGGCCATTTTTTTGCGATACGGCACTGCGTCACTGACAATTTCATGGTCGTGCGATGTTGCACCCAAAAAAAATTTATGTCCTTTTTTTCCCACAAGTAGAGCTTTCTTTTGGTGGTATTTTATCACCTCTGCGGTTTTTATTGTTTGCGCTATAAACATTTTTTTTTTCTAAAACAATTTTTTTCCTCAGTTTAGGCCGATATGTATTCTACATATTTTTGGTAAAAAAACGCAATGAAGCGTATACTGATTAGTTTGCGCAAAAGTTATAGCTTCTACAAACTATGGGAAAGATTTATGGCATTTATATGAGAGCCACCAGAGGGCTCGCGCGCCCTCAGGTGACTCTCCTGGGCAAAGCCGTATAGGATTTCACCCAGGAGAGACACATTCTGACGCATTCTGCATGAGCCGGTCGGGAACCAACTCTGTCACTGTGAGAATATAGGAAAATATGCCACAGGATTCGCATTTATGGTAAATGTGACATTTCAGACTAGTGTTTCTAGGCAAAGAAAGCCGTGTATTTGGCGCTCTCTGGATTGTGTAGTTCTGGATCGGAGCAGTTAATCCTGTGTTTGGGTTTTGCTGGACACCTGCAACCCGGTTGAGTGAGGGCTCTTTATATACTCAGGTCTGAGGAAAGTTCAGAGCTTCCAGTTTGGAGACTGCTCCCAGTGTGGAAAGGTCTCACGAGGGGTTGGGGGCCCAGCCAGAAGCCAAGAGACTGAAGGTCTCATTGATGAGTCAGAGGGCTCAGCCAGAAGCCAGGAGACAGCAGGTCTCAGTTCCAGGAGTCAGATCAGCTCCTATCAAGAAAACCCCAATTCATAGGCCAGAGGTGGGCCGTTCAGTCACGTTTAAATGAAAAAACAAAAACAAAAAAACTGATGAAGTTAATATCAGTTTGTCATCTACTTGTCATCCGTTGTTACATCCTCCAGCTTAACCACTTGAGTCCCAGAGCCAATTTTAATGCAAAAATTGACTGTTTGTCCATTTGCATTCATTTTTCATCCGATCTGTGTTTTTTTTTTTTAAACTGAAAAAAAGGGCTTTGATCTATATCAAGAAAAATGAATGCTGACGGAAGCGGATGTAAACGAATGTAAATGGATGGTCATGATGGTCATCCATTTACATCCGTTTTTCTATAGAGATGTCAGTATGTGTGTAAGGGGCCTAAAAATCCTTAGTAACTTGGTAAACTTTTTTTTTTGTTTCAACACACAACCCCCCCCCAAAAAAGTCATACTAATTAGAACTTACCAATATTCCCCCCAATTTCATATAAACTAACTTCTTCTCTTGTTAGAGTCATGGATGAACCACTGCCAAAAAGAAAAAAAAGATAAGCATTATAATCTTAGTTTAACAACCATGATGCAACAAATCTCATTCGCTCTAAAAAAAAAAAAAAAGTCTTCTAAAGAAGAAAAATAGAAGTCTTCTAAATATTAGTACAGAGCTTATGAAGTGTTCCCAAACACACAACAAATCGCACTGCTCTTACAAGATGTGTGGGGGCTGCCATTCATTCTGAATGGTACCCCCAAGCATCTAAGCCAGCAGCGCAAAATGACCATGCGGTTTCCCTACAGTCACATTTTTGAAAAGGTGCATGCACCTTTTTCCTGTGGGAAACACAGGCACAGTGGCTCATTCAGATGAATGGGTTGCCGTGCTCAAGCAAATGCGGGCCCACACAATAATGTGAACTGCAAAGGTAAAGCATAATGGGCTACTATGCATCGCATAGTATCCCATTATGTGACACTTACCTGCAGGAGAAGCCCGCGATGTGTGCCCTTTCAAGACAGCGCATGCGCCGTTGAAGGCGTCGCTCGGGGAAATTGCAAATGACTGTGTAGGTCTCTGAGATATTGCAAGCACCTACAGGTAAACCTTAATCTAGGCTTACCTGTAGGTGTAACTTGTCCCTGAGGGTTTACAACCACTTTAATGTGCACTACAATTTTATCCAATTGTCAGATTAGCTTAGCTATCGAGTTCCCTTGAAGCCTTGAATTGCAGTAACAAAAACTTCTCCCAGGTCAACAGCTTGGTCTCTCCCTCTCCCTGCCACCAATGAGATACGTTGCTTCACTGGCTTGTAGGTAAGGTACAGAAGGTGGGAGGCTGTCAACCATGAGAGGTGGTTGTAATTTTTTCATGCTTGAGCACCTTTAGATTCAGGGTTCCCAGGAGCTCAAACGGAAATTTTAGACATGCAACAGATTTTAGAAAACTTCAGATTTGCCTTAAAGGGTTTTCCAATGTACCCCAATGAAAAGGAGCATTGGAGGCTGTCAACCATAGGAGAGGATTGTCATGTTTTTCATACCTGAGCACCTTTCAATTCAGGACTCCTGGAAACTTAAAGGAAATCTTAGATATAATGCAACAGATTTTAGAAGACTTTAGATTTGCCTTAAATGGTTTCCTAATGTACCACAATGAATTCTGAAATCTGCTCGTAAACACAGAGGAACTACTGTTCCTCTGCCTGCAGAATCTGGTGCAGCTCTGCATAGAAACCAATCAGCTTCTAGGTTTGATTGCCAAAGCTTAATTGAACAAGCTGAATTTAAAAGCCGATTGGCTACCATGCAACAGATTCTGAGTGTTCCAGTTTTTGCTGCTCCAGTTTTAGTAAATCTCCCCCACTTTCGTCAACCTAAAACCATTGCTTTGTGTTTTATGTGTTTCTGCTGCTACAGCAGATTTCACCAGCAGGTGGCAGCAGCTCTAACCTGTATTGTGCAGATCTCCGTCTTGAAAAAAAAGATCATATAATCCATAAATCACAATTCTGTTTCACAGCAGAGTTTCACTTTCCCGTTGAGGATACGGTAAAGTTTTATTTTGCCACTGAGGGATTCTGTATCTTCCTGGTTCTTTCCTACAGACATCACACCTTCAGCATACAGATTGGGTTTTCCCAGTGAGATCTCACCTTCAGCACACATATATTTGTTGTTTCTCTATATCCCTCCTCCATCACACTCTGGTTTCTCATCTAGAAACTCCTTAATTTGTAGTCACACACAAATTGCCTATTAAACTCCCCATAAACTTTGCACATTGAGCCCAGACACAGTCTTGAGGTTCATCACTCAGAGCAAATCTCAGTTCAGCAGCAGTTTCTACTTCCTCCCCCTCAGGGCCGTCTTAATAGCATCATGGGCCCCTGGACAAAGAAATGCTCTGGGGCCCCTACAACGATGACAGTGCAGGTAAACAGACCTCAAGTAGGTAGGAGGCAGGCTGCCTCCCCCTGTGTATCTATCACTCTCAGTGCCATCATGGGGCCCCCAATTTCGGGTCGGTGTGGGCTTAAGGACCAGCTGCTTTAAGGAAAGTGCAGGGCCCCCTCATGCAGCTGGGGCCCCTGGGCAGTGCCCAGGTGTGCCCTCTCATTAAGACAGCCCTGCTCCCCTTTAATGTAGTAGTAGGTTTCTCATTGCTTTTTAGTAAAGATTGAGTATGTGTTGTCCAAGGTGTGTGTGTGTGTGTGTTAGAACACACAATGTTTTTCCCCATGTATCCTGCCCCAACACACAAACTTAGTATCTATAGTACTTGTAGATACTATAGCCCAGTACACAGTTTTAAACCAGAAGAGTATGTGCTTTAATCTCTCATCACCAGCTATTAGTCTTCTGCTTATGGGCATTAATCCCTCAGCCGCCAGTGCCCAATGTATGTGTAATTACTCCTTCATGCCCAGTGTGTCTATTAACTTTTCAGTGCCAAGACTCCAGCACAGCTGGGATAATCCCTCGCATTCATTTAGTGCACCACACCAAACATGAGTCATCTCCACAGACTCTCGTGCAGTGGTAATCTAAGTTCCACTGTATTTTTCCTAAACGTAAACATTCCCTGACAACAAAGCTGTGCCTAATCCCCCCAATCCCACAGCAACATCTCCACTGTTACTTGACTCCATAACACAGTCCTTGATAATAACCTGCTTCAAGCCCCGTTAACATGAGTGATCCAATCAGGTCTGCCTGAGTTTTTCTAGGCGGACCTGATCGGACATTCTAGTCTCTTCTATGGACACTTGCCACCATCTGATCCGATCCTGTCCTCCAAAAACAAAAACCGATGGTGGTCCTTGTCTCCATCCATCTGGCGGATCAAATGGAAAGGAACAGGCGGCCTGTTTCCATCCAATTTCCCCATAGGGGAGAGCGGGACCGTATACATTGGCACAATCACAGATACAGAAAAAGTTACAGGTGTCTAATCCACAAGATAGAGCATATTGCTAAACAATTATATACCTTTCTTGATTAAGGAAGCGTGCCAGAATGTCGCCTGCTTTTAAATCTTCTGTCAGTTGTACCGCCATAGAAACTTTGGAAAACTGAGGAGCTTGTACCCGTATAAATCCCTGAGGTTTATCATTCTAAGAAAACAAAAATACATAATTAGGATACTTTATAGGAAATTCACCACTACAAAAATGTAATGTTTAATTGAATATACTCACTCGCTTATTTAGAAATATCTTTAACCCCCAAAAAATAAATAAATTAGTCACCTCCCCCTCAGCTTAATTTCTAAATTAAAAAGTAAATCTTAACAGAACTCGGACATTATTAGAAAGTTTTCTTAGCCTTGTTTACATGTGCTCAGGTCCTAGCATGCAGACCGTGAGTAGTGACAGTCATAAGAAAAGAAAGGCAGTCCAATTCAATAGTTCAGTGTATGTGGGGGTAAATTCAGATCATTCACAAGGCAACCTAAGCAGAACCCTACCCTATGGCCTAGGGCAGTGATGGCAAACCTTGGCACCCCAGATGTTTTGGAACTACATTTCCCATGATGCTCATGCACTCTGCAGTGTATGTGAGCATCATGGGAAATGTAGTTCCAAAACACCTGGGGTGCCAAGGTTCGCCATCACTGGCCTAGGGGATGTCCAGGGGGCCCAACTAAAACTTTTATGCTCCAGCAGTAAACACGGGGGTTAGCACAGCTGGTCAAAACTATGCATCTGCCAATTACTTCACAAGGTAAGATGTACTTGTAGGCAGGTGGTGTCTGATGGCGTAGATCATGGAGTGGCTTCCCTTTGCAATCCGTATTAATGTCAATAAAAGGGATTGGGTGGGGGGGGGGGGTTTTAGCTGCAACCTTGTCTTGAACACAATTCTGCCTACCCCAGTGTGAAAGGGGTCTTAGCTTTAAAAAAAGCGCTTGTAAAACGCCTGAAAGAAGCTGCATCTGCAATCCCAATGTGAAAGCCCAAATGCTTTCACACTGAGGCGCTGCGCTGACAGGGCGTCAAAAAAAGTCATGCAAGCAGCTTCTTGTATTCTGCAGCGCTTTAGCAGCATTGAATACACCGCTCCTAAATCGCCCCTTCCCATTGAGGCGATTAACACCAAAGCGCCTGAAAAACGCCCAGTGTGAAAAGGGGTCCTAGCGGAGCTTTACCAGCATTTTTCGGGTGCTGGCAGTGTAAAAAGTGCTCTGAAAGCACTCAGGCTTTCACATTGGGATTGCAGATGAGGCTTCTTTCACATGCGCTTTACAGAGCGGCTCGATAAATCTGGGAGGGCGTTCATTGATGCCCTTTCAGAATCGTGCTCCCGGGGCGTGCACATGAGAATATCCGCGACAGTGGCAGTTTACCATGTGATCGCTCCGTCAAATGACGAAGCGATCACTTGTAAACAAACTGGCGTCATGTCTGGTTCCTCTCTCCCCTCTCTGTACCAATCGGTACAGTGCAAGGGGAGAGGGGAGAGAACAGATGCAGCAGCGCTGTGGGCTGGATCTGTAGTGCCCACAGCGCTGCACCTTGACAATTGCAGCCTCTGCCATCCCTCCATACTAAGCCTGTCATCCCTCTGCCATCCCTCGATACTAAGCCTGCCATCCCTCTGCTAGAAATATTGTATAAATGGACAACTTTCCACATTATCCAAAAACCATATTATGCCTCAGATTATACATTGTGGTGCTTTCTTTCCAAAATGGGGCCATTTTGGGGCGTTTCAATTTTTCTGTTGCTCCAGGGCCTTCAAAAGTGTAAGAGGTAGTCAGGAAATAGATGTGTAATTTATGCTCCAGAACGCCTGAAGGTGCTCCCTGCATGTTGGGCCTCCTCTGTATGTGGCCACGCTGTGTAAAAGTCTCACACATGTGGTATCGCCATACTCAGAGGAGGAGCAATAGAATGTGTTTTGGGGTGTAATTTGTGGTATGCATATGCTGTGTGGGAGAACAAAAACTGCTAATATGACAATTTTGTGAAAAAAAAATATAAAAAATAACTTGATTTTGCAAAGAATTGTGGGAAAAAAATTACAACTTCAAAAAACTCACCATGCCTTTTTCTAAATACCTTGGAATGTCTTCTTTCCAAAAAAGGGTCATTTGGGGGGTATTTGTACTTTTCTGGCATGTTAGGGTCTCAAGAAATGAGACCCTAACCCTAGAGATGAGGATGTCAGTACTTCAGGTGTGACCAATTTTCAGATATTGGCACCATAGCTTGTGGACTCTTTCACAAAGTCTAAATAATATACACTGATTTGGGTTATTTTTACCAAAGACATGTAGCAGTATAAATTGTGGCCAAAATGTATGAAGAAAAACTACTAATTTGCTAAATTTTATAACAGAAACAAAGAAAAATGCATATTTTTTTACCAAATTTTCAGTCTTCTTTCATTTATAGCGCAAAAAAAAAAAAAAAAACCAACAGTGATTAAATACCACCAAAAGAAAGCTCTATTTGTGTGAAAAAAAGGACAAACATTTCATATGGGTACAGTGTTGTATGACTGAGTAATTGTCATTCAAAATGTGTGAGCACCGAAAGCTGAAAATTGGTCTGGTTAGGAAGGGGGTTTAGGTGCCCAGTATGGAAGTGGTTAAGTGCATCATCGGGCAATTATTAACACAAACCGTAGTAGACACAGAGAAATAACATTTGACAATAAACCATTCCTAGTTTTTTTAAAGCTGAAATACTGTATTGTAAGCATATACAAGCTTTTTCTTCTAAAGTGTTATACTGTATACGCTTACAGAAAAATCAAAACCCATTCCTATAACATTCCACTAGAGGGCATGAAATACACACACAATATTCAACTGAACAGGATAATGTATTTTCTGGACTAGATGTAGTGATATAAAGATCATTTTATATATTTCTTTGGCATGTCAAGATTAATACAATTTCCTGCAGAAATACAGATAAAGTTATAATTTCTTTACAAAAGCATGAATTAAGCAGATTGAATATCCAGAATCTACTAAGGATCCATGAATCCTATTTTCTTTTAAATTGAATATTCAGTAATTGCATTGCTGTATCAGGTACCAAATAGAATATATAGCTTGTGTTAGTGGAATATATAAATGACATGGAAGTGAGAAATGATGAGTATTTTATGATTGAAAACTGTAGTAGTCTATAGGGAGTCATTAAAGGTTTCCTGTCCCTGGTACTTCCTCATAGTAACACTGTGCAGGATTGCTGTATCCATTCAGTTCCTATCCTATATCTAATCTGTGACTTCCGCAGATGAAATAAGAAGTTGTACATGATAGAAGAATATATCTAATCATGGTTGTTCGTTATGTTGCTGGCTGAATGGTTGACGGTGTACGTATTTGAAATCTTACTGTATACAACTGGATACAAATAGGAAGAAAGCCTTTGCACTTTTGTTTCATTGATACTCAGGGCAGACATCACAAATTTTGGGGCCCCTTACAGAGCTTTAGACAGGGCCCCCATGAAGCAGAGAACTGGATGGGGGGGGGGGGTGCAGAGGGCAAAAAAAAAAGTGTAATCTCTTCTCTGCTGATGTGAGGTAATAAATAAGTGAGGGGGGGGGGGGTCCATTGGACCCCTTACAGGTGTAATGCAAAAAATAGGATTTTTTATAACAGCTTACCTGTAAAATCCTTTTTCTTGGAGTACATCACGGAACACAGAGCCGCATAGCCATTACATGTGGGTTATAGAGTCTACCTTCAGGTGATGGACACTGGTGTAATCAATTAAACAGGAAGTTCCCTCCCTATATAACCCCTCCCCTACTGGGAGTACCTCAGTTTTTGTAGCAAAGCAATAAGTGTCCCAATATCCCCAAACAAGAGGGGCGGGAGCTCTGTGTCCCGTGATGCACTCCAAGAAAAGGATTTTACAGGTAAGCTGTTATAAAAAATCCTATTTTCTTTATCGTACATCACGGGACACAGAGCCGCATAGCCATTACATGTGGGATGTCCCAAAGCAATGCTTACTGAGGGGAGGGAGACACCAACGCAGACCGCCATCAGACGTGAGGACCTATAATGCTGCCTGCAGCATACTGCGCCAAAAAGCTGCATCCTCTTGCCGTCTTATGTTCACCTGATAGGAATTAGTGAACGTAAGCACAGATGACCAAGTTGCGGCCTTGAAAATCTGCGTCATAAAGGCTTGGAACAGCCCGGACCAAAGAGTGTGAAGCAAGTGACCTTTGGAAGCAAGGCCGAGATCGGATCCTTGATATAACTTAAGGCTAGCTCCGTCTCCTTTCCAAATGTAGGAAGGCAGGAATTTTACCTTTGACAAACTTCCATGGATGCCACCATCTGGTTTCACACCAGAAACATGGGCCTTCCAGACCGTAAGATATCTGGTCCTGGAGGCCAGCTCTCTTGTATGAATCAAGGGAATTGCCGCTGATTCTGAAAGCCCCGATCCTCGAGAATGTGGGCTATAATAGCCAGACCATTAATTCACCTGTTGCAAGGCAGGATGTAATACCCACTGCAAAGTAGGCCTGGACAAGATGTAAGGGACCGTGGGTCCTCTACTACCACCCTTACTGTTCCTGCACCAAGAGGTCGTCAGGGTTATGCCGGAGTAATCAGGCCAGCTTCCGTGTTCTCCTCTAATGTTGCATAGAAGCCACAAAAGTCACGGCACTGGGGGGGAGAGACACAACCAGTGACAACTGGTCCCCCCGGATTACTAACACATCTGCCCCGCATGTGGGTGGATCCTTTGTCCTTGACCCCAAGCTGTTCAATTTCTTGTTGAGCCTGGATGCCAATACATCTTATGTACAGGGTACTATTTCTGTGGCATTTGGTCAGGAAAACAGTCGGGGTGTAGAGGTCATTCTCCCGGAGACACTTGTTGACGGCTCCAGCGAATCGCCTGCCAATTCTGCATTTCATGAAATGACGAATGTCAATAGGCAAGGCACAAGCTCCTCCTTGGTAAATTAAGTAAATCACTAGTATGGCATAGTCTGATTGTACTCGGACAGAACCAACCTGCCACCTGAACGTTCAGGCCCCTAAGCCAGATGCTCCATCGGTAGCTCTAGCTGACAGATAAGGCTCCCTTGGAGCTTGACTACTTCCCCTGGGCCATGGTCTCTTCCTGACCTGGCAAACCCTTTTAGTTAAGAATCACCAAGAGGAATTCCAGCATATCTCTGGGACCAGGTTCTTTGGATAATGCTAGGTCAAGATCCACGCTTTCTAGGCCGACAAAATACTGTTTATAACAGCCCTGAATAAAAGTTAGTATAGGCAACTGTCTTGAATGAAGCCAGCATCTTCCCTAGTGCCTTAAGCAAAAGGCCAAAAGTAAGGAACTGTTCCTTGCTGTGACCACATAGACCAGTTTTCTTATAGCGATGGTCTTGTCTGAGGCCAAAAAACTCTCCTTTTTAGACTGTGCCAAACATACCCAGCTTCTTGTCAAATGAAAGAATGTATCTTTAGACTGGAATCCCAACCCAGGAGTTCCAGATACATGACCATGCTGGACACCCTTAGGTCCAGCCATGCTACTGACTGACCCATCAGCAGGAGTTTGCTTCGGTATGCCATTACTGCTATACCCTGGGCCTACAGACCTGCTAGAGGCGGGCCCTAGCACCCTGACAACCCAGGCATTGAGGCGAACCCAAAAGGGCAAGACCACCAACTGGAGATAGTGCTGTTCCCCTGCGAACCGCAGACAACCTCTGCAGACCCAAGTAAATAAACACATATGCAACTGGCTCCCCATATGTGTATGTGGCAAATGTTAAAGCCATATGCCTCAATGGAAGTGTGTGTACATGGCAGCATGTGTTCCTGGAAGCATGAATTCATATAAATATGTTTAAAGCAAAACATGCATATAGCATGTGTGCTCTGGAACAAGCATCTTGCAAGCAAGCGTGCGCTATAAACGTGTTATGCAACAATGTGCAACATGAACCCATGCAGACACGTATTTCTATGCAAACACAAGGAATCCTGTATTGCTTAATTAGGCCGCCATGTGCAGCTTTAAAGTAATCATGCATCCTTATGTGATTCAGCATCTTCCATGCGATCAATATCTTATGCATTTTAAGCACTACTGTGCGGACAAGAACCCTTGTGTGACCAAGGACTCTTGTGTGACCAAGCACCCCTGTGCGATCCAGCATCCTTATGCACTCAAGCATCTTAATGCAACTTTAGGCATTTCTGTGAAACAAGCCTCTCTATGTGATCAAGTATCCTTGGGTAATCCAGGACTCTGTTGATCCGACAACCATGTGTGATCCAGCTTCTTTTTGCATTCAAGCATCTTTAAGCGATCTTTAGGCATTCTTGTAGAAACAAGCCTCTCTGTGTGACCAAAATATCCTTGAGTAATCAAGGACTTGGGTGATCGGGTAATCATGTGTGATTCAGAATTTTTATGCCTTCAAGCCTCTTTATGCGATTCTAGGCATTTCTGTGGAAACCAGCCTCTTTGTGTGACCAAATATCCTTGGGGAATCAAGGACTTGGGTGATCAGGTAATCATGTGTGATTCCAGCATTTTTATGCATACAAGCATCTTTATGCGAACTTAGGCACTTCTGTGGAAACAAGCCTCTCTGTGTGACCAAATATCCTTGGGTAATCCAGGATGCGGATGATCAGGTAACCATGTGTGATCCAGCATCTTTTTTGCATCCAAGCAACTTTATGCGATTTTAGGCATTTCTGTGGAAACAAGTCTCTCTGTGTGACCAAATATCCTTGGGTAATCCAGGACTTGAGTGATCAGGTAACTAGCATCTTTATGCACTCAAGCATTTCTATGCAACTCTAACAAACATGCAACACCATACAGACAGAAACATGTATCCTTATGCAATCCACAATAAAACATGCTCTGTTACTTGTTTTATCCCATATTCATGTATCTTATGCAACATGCAGACTGGTAAAGAGGAAGTTATCCTCTGTAGATGTGCGTTTCCTCAATTAAGAGACATTAGCAATGTGTACCAGCAACTGTGCATCCCTCAGATGTGCATTTGGTTAGCCTGAAGCCGACACCAGGCTGAGGACCATATGGAGGTCTTACTAGCCACCTATAGGAAAACCTCTCTTTACACTCTAAGGAGAAGATAGAGGCTTTGGCCGAGTAGGCAGAGGGAAGTTATATGCAGCATGAATCTCTAAAAAGACTGCAGGTGCAATCAGAACCTGTAGGGCTTTTGATAGCTTCTCCTCGTTAGGCTGCAGCTTCTGTCTCCTGTGCTCTGACAGTGAACCTTCATCCCCAGCTCTTCTAATCCCTTTGTTTAAGGATTAAAGCAGGAAAAGGGGGCACACCCTGTTTTTTTTTTTTTTGCTTCTTGTGAGGATGCTGCGAACATAGCAGTCAACCTCTTGTAGAACAAATGTGATGCAAAAAACAAAACACATGCAGAGTGGCTGCAATGTTGGGGGAGGCTGCATTGCCTGACAGGTCTGATGGCTCAATCTGTGAGCTGTTTAAGTCTCTACAGGGAAGAATAAGGGGCCCACCAGGTTCAGGTGGCGATTCCTTTTTATATTCCTACCCCTGACCTTATTCAATGGGGAGACAAAAGTCCTAAGCTAAAAGCAGAGGAACTTAACCCAGGTGCATCAACAGCTGAACTTAGTCTGGCAGCAACAATGCCTGCTAATCTGCACAGCTAGATGCGGAGTAGGCATCTTAGATGAATCTGTATCCAACTCACACAAGGTGCTTACGTTTGTGTCCCCCTAGCTTTACAGAGCTCTGATGTCTGGGCCTTTTTGAAGAGCCCTCTCTGCGACTGCACTGAGCCGGTGAGCACGTGCGACATGGTAGAGCCTGAAGCTGAGGAAGTGGGACGCACAATAGACCAGCTAACATGTAAGCTTCCGTCTTTGGAAAGCATGGTAAGCAAAAACATCAGGCATGTCTTTTACTGCCCATAGTAGTGGAAAAACAGATAAGACTTGCAGCTACTCATGGAAGGCAATCCTTTGCATAGGATTAAGGGCATTTTTTTTTTAATGTACCAGCCCCTTCAAGGGGAGATATATGGGTACTACAGCCATCCTGTCTGAACAGACATAGTGGCCCAGGCTACATGCCGGCTAGGGGAGGTATATGGGTGCCCTGAGCCATCCCGTCTCAGAAGACATTGTGGTTTACATTGCCCATGCATAGAAGCATAATATAGGCGAGACCCATAGTCCCCTACAGAAGACCTACTGTCGAACCAAGTCCCGTAGGTCCTTCTCTTACCTTTCCACGCTGCAGGGTATTGCCAAGCAAGAGGCCCAATCTTCCCCCTTCACCGTGGGTATAGTCCTAGACCTTCAGGGACCGGGGTCCATGGCAGGAACACAACACCCCTGGACCTATATAGCACCCTGGCAGCAGAAAAAACATTTGGTCCTTAGAAGGCACAAAGTTCTGGAACCCAGGATCCAGCCCTCCGTAGAGAGGCATTATAGGCTAAACCTCGTTCTTCGTACCGAGGCCCGGGTACCGTCCACTTTGGCTATGAAGCACCTTGGACGGATCCGGATTTATGGAGGCTTTTTACATCCAGCATGGATCCCTCCAGTGGAGCTCCTAAGAGCACATGTTAACTCGTGACCAACACCTTAGACACTGATGAAAAAAACTGAGGTACTCCCAGTAGGGGAGGGGTTATATAGGGAGGGAACTTCCTGTTTAATTGATTACACCAGTGTCCATCACCTGAAGGTAGACTCTATAACCCACATGTAATGGCTATGTGGCTCTGTGTCCCGTGATGTACGATAAAGAAAAAAAAAAATGGGAGGGGGGCCAGCCGGGCCCCTTACAGGTGTAATGCCTGTACCCCCTGATGGCTGCCCTGTTGATACTTACATTCCCATCATCTTGTGGATCTTAAACTATCATCTAAACTTCAGGCATATTTAATGAAAAACACCGAAGACACCCATTTGCAACTCCCTTCACCACCAACAATGTAAGAGACCATTTCAACAGTGACCATTCATATAAAACGGCACTACACGGACCATAAATGTAAAGTGGGACTTAACCCCTGACTACCACTAAACAACAGTTTAGGCTGCTTGTGGCAGATGAGCAATGTTAACTGTTATTAGTGTGTAGTGAGAACCAGTGTTCTAAAATATTGTGATCTGCCAGAAAAAAATAAAAAAGGAGAAGTCTTCATCTGCTTGCAACCGATAATTAAATTCAATTCAAACAGCCTTAAAGCAGAACTAAACAAGAAGACTATTATTTAAAAGTCCTGCCTATACATCCACTACACTTTTTCTGCACTTTCTCGCTATGGTATTCCCTTAGCTTATCATTTTCTCAATGCAATTTTCTGCTTGGAAATACCTTTTCAGTGTTATTTCTCCTGCACTTCCACCCGTCCCCGCCTTGTCTATTACGTCACTAGGCAATTCGCAAGGGTTCCTGGGATAGCGGCGTCATGTATCCCTGGAGTCCTTGCCAATTGCCTACTGTGGAAATCTCATGTTATTGGAAGAAGGAGAGCCTCACAGCAGCATTACTGCCCATGCACAAGATCGGGGTGCATGCTGGGTAGCCAGCTGCACGGAAATCTCAAAAATGGATACAGGAGGGCTTCAGATACCCACAGCTAAAATGTAACCCTGAACGTTTTCAAGCTCTGTGAGTTAATAACGATGTTTAAATTAAGTAGAAGTGCAACACAGATGACATGTTGTAAAGGTTAAAGGGGTTGTAAAGGTTTGTATTTTATTTTCTAAATAGGTTCCTTTAAGCGAGTGCATTGTTGGTTCACTTACCTTTTCCTTCAATTTCCCTTCTAAATGTTTTTTTTTCTTTGTTTGAATTTCTCACTTCCTGTTTCTCCTCAGTAAGCTTTCCACCATCATCCGAGCGGTGGAAAGTCATTTAGAACAGCTTATGAACACCTTACTGAGGAGGAACAGGAAGTGAGAAATTCAGACAAAGAAAAAAAACATTTAGGGGCAGATCCACAGACAGAGTACGCTGGCGTATCTACTGATACGCCGGCGAACTTTCAAATTACCCGCGTCGTATCTTTGGTTTGAATCCTCAAACCAAGATACGACAGCATCTGGGTTAGATCCGACAGGTATACGTCCTCGTACGCCTTTCGGATTTAAGATGCAATACTTCGGCGTCCGCTGGGTGGCGTTCACGTTGTTTTCCGCGTTGGGTATGCAAATTAGCTATTTCCGATGATCCACGAACATACGAGCGGCCGTCGCATTCTCTTACGTCGTCTCTAGTCGGCTTTTTCCGGCGTATAGTTAAAGCTGCTTTTTTTGCGGCGTATAGTTAGATTTGCCATGTTAAGTATGGCCGTCGTTCCCACGTCGAAATTTGAATTTTTTCTTTTTTTTGCGCAAGTCGTCCGTGAATAGGGATGGACGTAAGTCACGTCCAAGTTTAAAAAATGACGTCCTTGCGACGTCATTTCGCGCAATGCACGGCAGGAAATTTAGAAACGGAGCATGCGCAGTTCATTCGGCGCGGGGACGCGCTTCATTTAAATGAAACCCGCCCCCTAATCGCCGATTTGAATTCCTCCGCCAGAGACACACTACGGCGCAAATTCTTCCAGGATTCGAACCAGCCAAAAGTAAGTTACAGCGGCGTAGCGTATTTCTGATACGCTGCGCCGATGTATTTCTATGTGAATCTGCCCCTTAGAAGGGAAATTGAAGGAAAAGGTAAGTGAACCAACAATGCACTAACTTAAAGGAACCCATTTAGAAAATAAAAACCAAACCTTTACAACCCCTTTAATGTACGTTTGGACAAATGCAGCGCAGTCTTTAAAAAAAAAAAGTGTTTGGGGGATTGTAACTTTGCTTTAAAGGTGAACTTACCCTTTAACTATGATTTAATTACAATCAACCCTCCATAAAAGTTCTATACAATCTCTCTTTTATATATTTGTATCACTTGACTCTACTTGCACTGCTAGTAAGGTCTCCTCTCTTTGTTATGTATACAAGACACAACCTATCAGTTTTACTTATCACTTATAGAATTTCTTGTTTTCCCCACTTCTGTGACTTCCGCAAGAAGTTGTGCATGATAGCAGGAAGTCATCCTCGTCGGGAGAAGACAATGATTATCGCTAGCAGCTATAGCACCTGCTAGCAATAATCGCAAGAGAAACTGGCAGTCTGGTTGTACCCAAGTTGGTTGATTGATCAACTTGGTACATTCAGCCTGCTCCATTAATGGTTCAAATCTTGGACGGGTTCAGCAGGAACCAGAAGAGCTTCAAACCTTGTATGGCCAGCCTTACTTTATACGGCTCCTTTAGGAAAACAGAGATGAGAAATTCAAGAAAATTTCTCTGAAAATGCAGCCGGACAGATACAATATACCAATGAGATGATATTTAGTAGCCACTGTAGTAATGTAAAACAGTTCATAGCAGGCTGAATAATCTCTATTTTATTTATACAATACTCACATCTGCAAGGCTTTTTTCTGCCTTTTCAGACTTCTCTCGGTCATATGCCATCCTTTTTAGAAGTTTCTTCATAGCTTTTTCCTTGACATTTTTCTTTTGACTAACAATGTTATGTTGCCTTACTTGTGCAACAAGGAACTTTGGAATCTGTGTATGAAAAATTATGAAAAATTACCTATTATTTTGTACAGTTCCAAAATGGCATTTACAGTATACCTAAGAAAATGGAAAAAGACAGAAACATATACGGTAATTTATGAACAATTATTTTTCAGAATTTTCCTAATCGGTCAATAGTCAAATTATCTTTTTAATCCAAAAATCGAATATTTGTGGTTTATGACAACATTATGTTTAGTCAGCGTGAGCATTTCTATGTTTGCAACCATCAATAAAAGTAAATGTAAACCCCAACGGGATTACACTGAGTTTGCTAAAGCACTGTGTCTTTGTTTCTGTCCGTTTGTTTCAACGTTTGGGCCGCATTCACACCTGTGGGTATTTGTAAGTCGAAGCTACAAATACACTTTGCATTGAAAATCTCAGTGTTTTATATGGTGCCTATTGCTTAAAGCGGTGTTCCTACCAAATAAATAAAAAACAGCAGATACACATACTGCAGCTGCTGGCTTTTAATAAATGGACACTTACCTGTCCTAGAGTCCAGCGATGTCGGCACCAGCAGCTGATGTTTCCATCAAGTGTCGGGTGCTGCCCCTCACCATTGCGGGTAAGGGTACCTGGCAGCGTAGCCTTTTGGCTTAATGTCCGGAACACTACTGCACATGCGCAAGGACCGCTCCTCTCTCCTACTGGCTTGGTGGCCGGAGGAGGAGGGAGCCCTACGCTGATGTCACAGGCTGTGGCCCGGACTCCCGTAAGTGGGAAAAGATACCTGTCAAAGACGGGTATCCTGTCCCCCCCCACCCCCCCAGAAAGGGGGGAGGAATCCGATGAGTGGAAGTTCCACTTTTGGGTGGAACTCTGCTTTAAAGTACAGGAGCTCCGTCTTCAGGCAGCTTTTTGGTCCTACAGACTTTAAAGGAAGCTACTGGAAAAAAAAAAGGAAATTGTCAACCTGCGTATCATAATAACGAAAAAAAAATGTCTACAGGGCCAAAAATTTGCGATCCTGCCTCAAAGAAGCTCCTGCACAGCACATTGCTTCTTAAAGTGTAACTAAACCCACAACAGTAAAATCAATCTGTATATGCAGTAAAGCATGCTGGTTATAATCACTGTGGAACCTAAGGGGTTAATCCTTTGCATTGTGTAAAAATGCTGTTTGATTTTGTAGGTACAGATCCTCCCCTCCCTGCACTGTCCCCCTTGACAAGTCCGGATAAGACAGAGCCTTTGGAGTCGGGCTGCACATGCTCAGTTTGGTGTGTATTGCCAGAGAGGTTTTTTTTTTCTTGGGAGAATTCATGTGATCAGCACAGAGCCAATCAGCACTGTCCAGACATGTCCAGACAGAGGTTCAGTATCCCTGCAGCCTCATAGGACAAGAGGGTCAGGAGCCCTGCAGCCTCACAGGACAGCTCAGTGCAGTATTAAAACTCCTCCTACAATCTTAACCAAGAACTGATAGAAATCATAAGACTGCTATATACTGCTGATGAGAAAAGGCATTGATCAGTTTATATTTACTAAAATAAATGCATTTCCATGTTATGTGTACTGTGGGAGACCATGTATAGTGAACGCAGGGTCTTGGGTTTAGCTACACTTAAAAAGACCTAAAAATGCAAAAAGCACAAAAAAGCCTGTAAAATTACACAAATACTGTATGCTCAAAGTCTGATAGTAGCGTTAGAAAATAGGAATTTACATTTTTTTCATCCTTTCCCACCTCAGTGCTCCTGATCCCCCTGCAAATTTAGCAGTTTCCTCTCAATCTGCATGCACTTGAGTGTTGGTGGCACATTCCAGACTCCCAAAAGTAAAATATACACAAACAATGTATGTTTGCATGGCCGCTTGTAATCTCCATTAGGCTTGTAAGTGACAGGATGACAACACAGGAGCACAATTGGTAGACAATGATGAATAAGCACATCTTTGTGTGAAACGCGTCTACCATTTGAACCGTTTGTAAAACTTGGGATGTTCGTCTATTAAATAAGAATTTGGATCTTGGAGTGCTGCCATTTCTTCAGTGTTGATCGTATGGGGAGGCGAGCTGAGGCAGGCACCTGTGATATCATTTGGCTTTCCGTCTCACCTGGAGCAGCAAGTTCTTTTGTAGGGACAGAGTGTTGTCCCTGCAGAACAGGAAATGTCTGACCAAGAATTCATGGCAGTATTTTCAGTATTGTTTTAATGGACACCATTGCTCCCTGTGGTAAACTCGATAGCAGGAGTCTACATAGATCCATCCCCCAGAGTATGTCTGGTAGAGCAGTGGTCATCAACCCTGTCCCTCAGGGCCCACTAACAGGCCAGGTTTACAAGATAACTGAAATACATCACAGGTGATATAATTTGCTCCTCAGTGATTGCAGTATTCTAGTCTGCATCTCCCCAAGGTAATACATAAAACCTGGCCTGTTAGTGGGCCCTGGGGACATGGTTGATGACCACTGTGGTAGAGGATCTGGTACCTACTGTAGGATGGTGGAAAGAACCCCAATAGTTTTCCTCTAATTCTATGCTATGAAAACTATCAACTTATGTTGGAAGAAACGGGTTCCACCCCCATTCTCTCTATGGTAACAGCAAGTCAATACCATCTTGCCCGTCTATAAAGACAGGTTTTTGCATAGACGTTTACCAAAAAAAAAATATGACAAGGTGTGGGCAAAGTGGCTGGCAGACCCTTCCACTGAAACATCTGTTTAAGGCGCCTGAAAGGTATCTCTTATCACACCCCCCCCCCTTCCCCGATCAGCCCAAGGGCCGTCTTGGGTTCGCAATGAGCCTTTGAGTTGACACACCGTTATTCTCCCGCTGAGGACGAGCCACATTAGTCGTTCTTACAGTCACAATTCTCGGTTGTTTTAATCTTTGTCATTATACTGTAGTGTCATGTTAATTTTTTGGTGTTAGTGTACCTTAATTTATGTTTTGTATATTTTGTATGCTTTTATACAGGGATCTCCAAACTGCGGCCCAAGGGCCAGATGTGGCCCTTTGCTAGTCTTTATCCGGCCCTTGGGGCACTATTCCACCCACTGACGCCAACAAGGGGACACTATTTCTTCCACTCATACCAATGATGGGATACTATTCCTATTACTAATAGGGGTACTAGTACTCCTCCTACTGACCACCAGCCTTAAGGCCATATTTATTCTCACTGATGTTGGGCCCATTTTCTGCCCCCGCTTGCCACAATCCGGCCCTCCTAAAGCCTGAAGGACAATAAACTGGCCCTTGGTTTGAAAAGTTTGAAGACCCCTGCTTTTATAGACCAATAAAAATATATATTAAAAAATTAAATAATGTGCTGGTGTGCAAGCGGCATGCCCTCTTATATAATTGGGTGTTTTATGACAAATATTTAAAGGGGTTGTAAAGGTAAAAAAAAAAAAAAAGCTTCCTTTACCTTAGTGCAGTCCTCCTTCACTTACCTCATCCTTCCATTTTACTTTTTAATTTCCTTATTTCTTCTGAGAAATCCTCACTTCCTGTTCTGCTGTCTGTAACTACACACAGTAATGCAAGGCTTTCTCCCTGGTGTGGAGTGTTGTGCTTGCCCCCTCCCTTGGACTACAGGAGAGTCAGGACGCCCACTAATACACAGCTCCTTTCTCCATCTGCAACGTAGAGAGTGTCCTGACTCTCCTGTAGTCCAAGGGAGGGGGCGAGCACAACACTCCACACCAGGGAGAAAGCCTTGCATTACTGTGTGTAGTTACAGACAGAAGAACAGGAAGTGAGGATTTCTCAGAAGAAATAAGGACATTTAAGAGCAAAATCGAAGGATGAGTTAAGTGAACTACACTAAGGTAAAGGAAGCCATTTAGGAAAAAAAAGAAATTGTACCTTTACAACCCCTTTAGATGTATTGTCCTTTTAACATTCTATAATACTGGCATGTGTACGGAGAAAGATTATGACAGCACATTCTTTCCGACTATCCACTTACTGTCCAGAGGAGTTTCTGGTATTTGATCATGAAAAGCATGATGGAAGCTGTCCGGGCCGCACTAGTTACAGCGTCTTGATCTCCACCTTTTATTAAGGAGGTATGGTCAGTGAAGAGATTAGGAGCCATTATCATGGCAACGTTCTTCAGAGTCATTTTGTTCTGCTCTCTGTGATCCACAACATTCTCAAGGAATTCAAGCAAAGCCTAAAACAGAACACAAAAGGACATTTTACATTCAGCACAAAAAGATCAAGTTTATCCATGTGCTTTCAGTTACAATGTTTTAGAGAATGGATCTATTGTTAACAACTCCAACCCACTGTCAGCTTTTAATTACATCCACAAACAAATGGAATATTTCACATTTACAAAAGGTCACACATTACTACACAGAGGAATGTACAATAAAACAATAAAAATAATTTAAATTAAAAAAACTGACCTTCAGTGTGTCACGGTGAATATCAGGCAGCAGAATGACCAGAAGATTCAGAGCTTGGAGCCTATGCTGTTTTGTTGGGAGGTCTGTAAGTAACAACAAGCACCATACTAAATATAGTACCAAGAAGAATGAATATAACTAGACAAGATGCAATACCTGTCATTGACAGCCCAGCAATTGCATTTGCTGTGAATTCAGATCTGATACATCAATAGTTAATTACATAGTTAGTCACATAGTTACATAATTAGTCAGGTTGAAAAAAGACACAAGTCCATCTAGTTCAACCATAAAAAAATAAAAAATATCGTACAATCCCATATACCCAAATCTATACCCACAGTTTATCCAGAGGAAGGCAAAACACCCCAGCAGAGCATGATCCAATTTGCTCCAGCAGGGGAAAAAATTCCTTCCTGATCCCCCGAGAGGCAATCGGATTTTCCCTGGATCAACTTTACCTATAAAAGTTAGTACCCAGTTATATTATGTACATTTAGGAAAGTATCCTGACCTTACTTAACCACTTAAGGACCGCCTCCTGCAGATATACGTCGGCAGAATGGCACGGCTGGGCACAAGCACGTACCTGAACGGCCTCTTTAAATGGCCAACTGTGGGCCGCGGGCGCGCGCCTGCGACCCGGTCCATGACCGCGGCACCCGATCGCCGCCGGAGTCTCGCAATCGGTCCCCGGAGCTGAAGAACGGGGAGAGCTGTGTGTAAACACAGCTTCCCCGTTCTTCACAGTGGCAGCTTCATTGATCGTGTGTTCCCTAATATAGGGAAACACGATCAATGGCGTCACACGTCCAGCCCGCCCCCCTACAGTTAGAAAAACATATGAGGTCACACATAACCCCTTCAGCGCACCCTAGTGGTTAACTCCCAAACTGCAATTGTCATTTTCACAGTAAACAATGCATTTTTATTGCATTTTTTGCTGTGAAAATGACAATGGTCCCAAAAATGTGTAAAAATTGTCCGATGTGTCCGCCATAATGTGGCAGTCACAAATAATAATAAAAAATAAAAAAAAACACTGATCGCCGCCATTAGTAGTAAAAAAAAAAAATTATTAATTAATAAAAATGCAATAAAACTATCTCCTATTTTGTAAACGCAATAAATTTTGCACAAACTAATTGATAAATGCTTATTGTGATTTATTTTACCAAAAATAGGTAGAAGAATACGTATCGGCCTAAACTGAGAAAAAAAAATGTATATCTTTTTGGGGGATATTTATTATAGCAAAAAGTAAAAAATATTGAATTTTTTTCAAAATTGTCGCTCTATTTTTGTTTTTAGTGCAAAAAATAAAAACCGCAGAGGTGATCAAATACCACCAAAAGAAAGCTCTATTTGTGGGGAAAAAAAGGACACCAATTTTGTTTAGGAGCCACATCGCACAATTGTCAGTTAAAGCGATGCAGTGCCGAATTGCAAAAACTGGCCTGCATAAAGGTCCGGGTCTTAAGTGGTTAAAGCAATCTACTGAGCTGGCCAGAACCACCTCTGCAGGGAATCTATTCCACATTTTCACAGCTCTTACTGTGAAGAAACCTTTCCGTATTTGGAGATGAAATCTCGTTTCCTCTAGACGTAAAGAGTGCCCCCCGTGTCCTCAGTGTTGCCTGTAAAGTGAATAACTCAACACCAAGTTCACTATATGGACCCCTTATATATTTGTATATGTTGGTAAGGTCTTTATGTCTGTGTGGTTTAAGGTTCATCTTTTACAGAACTACTATACAAAAGATATACACCCAATTCTGATGTAAATAGAAACTGATTTATGGTGCAAATAAAGCTAGAGATTAGTTACCAAAAGTATATGTAAAGCAAACACTTTGTTTTTGTTTTAGATAGAGTAATGAAGCATTATAACTCCTATCAGGTTATTTTTTTCTGCCTATGTCCATCTAGGGAGATTTCCTTTTGTTTCCCGTCCTGGAGATACAACTGTAAATAAGAATACTCGCCAAAATAAACAGAATTCCTATCTTACAGGTTGTCATAGGAGATCAAATAGAGTCATTCTTCCTAGTAAGGCATAGGCTGCAATAAAAACTTGACAGAGGGTCTAACAAATAGAAATAAAACAAAATAAAATATTGCCTTTGCATACACTTTGAAAATGATTTAATTTCAGGATTTATTTTTTTCATTGTAAATCGCCGCGTTTAAAGATAAACTTTAGCCAACAAAAGTTTTTCTGTTTTGGATGGAGGAGGAAAGGGCCTTTCTCAGAACCTTTATTCAGGACAGGGAGTGAGTTGCTGAATAGAGATGGGCTCGGGCCTGTTCGGATTCCTAGTCCCAACCCACCTGCCTCGATCCCACCAGGCATACTGCTAATCACAGGCAGTGGGACATTTCTCGATCTGTGCAGCTTGGGAAGGTAGGTACATCTTCCCAGTAGGGCGAGTGAAAAAAATTAGAATTAACAATGTTTAGAGTCAGGTTTTATTAACGCAGGAGCAATATTCCCTGCATAGTAGTACATTTTAAGGAGAGGCATGTCCAATGGGACTACATGTTGCCATGGTGTCCACCGTAGCATTGGCAGTGGCAAAGCAGAGTGGGATTGGCCATAAGAGGGATTATTTTGACGCAGTTAGCCAGCTTAAAATGTGTATTGCAATATATGTGTGAACTAAATAACCCTGTTTTTCATTGCATAGTTTGCTGAAATATAGCAGTGTGCAGAGGGTCAATCCAGAATGTGTAGTGTTGCCCAGTGGCAGCTGGTGCTCCAATTTTTTTTTTTTTTGGGGGGGGGGGCACATTAAACGCTCCCACTGTGCCATATCAAATGCTCCCTCTGCGCCATCAAACGCAGCCACTGTCCCCCTTTAAACGCTGCCACTGTGCCATCAAATGCTCCCAGTGTGCCTCCCCGCCCGCTGTCTGCCCGTCACTTACCCTGTCTCGGTGGGGCAGCGGGTGACAGTGGCGAGTGGTGTCCTCCATGGATGTGCTCCTTCATGTCCTCGATGTCTTCTCCCGTCCTCTGCTAGGATTGGATGCCCGATAGGTGTCCAATCGCAGCGCCTGTCTTTTCAGCCAATCCGGTGACGGGTAACAGACCCGAGCACCTGATTGGCGGAGAGGCGGTTCAGATGACTGAATAGGGGGTGGCAGCGGTGGCCACCCCCTCTATCTATTGGTGATAGAGGGGGTGGCGGGAAAGAGGGGGCGGCGCCCATGTGCCCTTATGGATGCACCGCCACTGGTTAACATGTGGTCACAATTGTTTAGCACCTGATAGTTTATATACCTGTACAAACTATTGGGATCTGAGCACAGGTATGTCTTGTTTTTGGTACAATGGGAAAAGGACGCATTTCTTAAAAGAAGAAGAAAAAAAAAAGGCCTTTCAAGCATACATACTGTGCATGCTTACAGTATATACAACACCTCTATGTGTTATAATATAAAGGATGCTACTTAAAAGATGTAAGCCCTACTGTGCCTCCTGGCCTTCCCATTCAATGAATAATCCCAAACTCAGATCTCAGATCAGTGGGAGATCGTGTCCAAATGTCACATCTTATGCTAGGCTGACTCGTACTCTAGCCCTGTGATGACACACAGGGTCTCCATTGTACTCAATGAAAAAAGAGCTGTGGCCAGCCAGTTCACAGGAGGATAGAGGTTATCTTTGAAATTTATATCTATAACGAAATGTAAAATGCTTATCTGTTGAACAAAATCAGAAAGTACACAACAAAAGCTTACTCTGCATAATACAAGGATATATTTAACGTAAAAATTAACAACTAATAAAATGCTTAGTTTTGCAAAAGGAGTCATATGACGTGCCATACTGCGCTATACCACGTGATCTGGTAATGATGTAATAAGTGACACAGTGTCGTACTGAGCAAGAGAAAGTATAATAGAAGGTCCAAAGGCCCAGCTGTCAATAGCTTCCTTATTCCTACCATAAATGCCCCTTTGTTGCTTTCCTACGCTTCAAACAAAATCAATTTCATACTACAGCGACAACTGTAAAATAAAATCCTCTGCTGTAGGGCTATCATACTGCATATTAAAACAGATGATTAAATTAAACATTATCTCACATTGCACAGAATGAAAAGCTTTCATGTATTCCACAGTGAGTAATGGCAGAGGGAGCTCGCGAATGAAAAACTTTAGCAGGCTGGCAGCGTCGTGTTGTTTCACTGTATCCCAGTTGAAAGTTCCTTCATAAAACTTGGCTTCCAGTTCCTGGCACAGAGCCTGCAAACCATAAAAAAAAAGGTTGATCAGAAATAGCGCAAATGCCAAAGCACTAATTATATGTACTAAAGCCAGATACAAAACAAGTGGCACCACAGGCATTTATTAGATGGCTACCAAAAAACGATAAACGGTTCATCAGAAATATTTAAATCTTTTGATAACAATATTTCTAGATGCCATCTACGACTTTTAAAAGTAGGTCAGCCACACACCAAAAAAAAAGAAAGAAGACTAACGTACTTGACAAAAAAAGTACTGTGCACATTTAGGAAGTTGTGGTGACGGATTTCACCATTGCACATAATAAACAATGTTATACAACGAAAAGTCACCATTTCCTCTACTAAATTGGAGGTTTCCAAAATATAAATCTAAGATCCTTTTTTTAACTAGCTAAATTCCAAAAAAGCTCTCTTTTTTTAATCTTTTCAAAGTTCATGTTACTAAAACGGTCTGACCAGGGCGCGATGCAGCGATAGAGATGTTTGTGGGATATAGGACATTGTGGTCACGCATTATCTTCACATGAATCATCAGTGTAAGCACAGTATGCCTGATCACAGTTTCTAAGCAACCTCAAATATAGGAACCGACAACAGCGCAGCTAAAATGTACTCATTTGCGATGTTTATTGAAGAAACATGCATGGAGCTCCAGAGGCTGAAATACAGATCCGATACTTTTAGTAAAGACGGGCTTAAAGAATATGTAAACCCTCACCTTGCAAATCAACTTATTCAGTTTAAAGTAGAAATGAAGGCCAAAACATTTATGCATACAGTGGGTATCAAAACCACCGCACCCCCTTTTTTTTTTTTGATTCTGTTAATTTTTTTTCTGACATGTTGGTGTGACAGCTGGATAAAACAAAATCTGTTTGTGTTCATTTCAGGCGGTGATCACATATCCTCTGTTCCCAGCTACATAAGGAACTCAGAGAGCTGGGGGAGGAGAAACAGCTGTACACTGGTCTTCCCAATGAATGGCTGTGCAAGGACGAGGGAGTGTCAACACAAGCTTGATCATTAGATTAGCTCCCAGCACAGCCAACAAATTACCATGCTGGGAAGGATGGACCAGATTCACAAAAGAGATACGACCGCGTATCTCCTGATACGCCGTCGTATCTCTGTTTTAGGGGCTTCCTAACTATGCGACTGATTCATAGAATCAGTTACGCATAGTTTGCCCTAAGATCCGACAGGTGTAATTGTTTTACACTGTCGGATCTTAGGATGCAATACCGCGGCCGGCGCTGGGGGGAGTTTGCGTTGTAAACCAGCGTCGGGTATGCAAATTAGTACTTACGGCGATCCACGACGGTTTTTCGCGTTCGCTACGTCGCTGCTAGTCTAGTTTCCCGTCGCAAAGTTAGTCGTCGTTTTAGCTGCCCCAACTTTACACAGCCCATGTTAAAGTATGGCCGTCGTTCCCGCGTCGAAATTCAAAAACATTTTTTCTTGCGTATGACGTCCGGGAATACGAAAGTACGCTACGCACGTCGCCGTTCGAAAAAATGACGTCACTTTGCGCAAAGCACGGCGGGAAATTCAAAAGCGAGCATGCGCAGTAGGTCCGGCGCGGGAGCGCACCTAATTTAAATGGCACACGCCCCTTTGAATTACGCGGGCTTACACCGGAGGCCGCCGGCGTAGGTTTTCATTGCAAGTGCTTTGTGAGTCAGGCACTTGCGATGAAAACTTGCGGCGGTGTAACGTATCTACGATACGTTACGCCGCTGCACTTCTACGTGAATCTGGCCCGATGTACTCGCATGCCTAGTTAGGCGTTACTAAACCCACAACAGTAAAATCAGTCTGTATAAGCAGTAAAAAATGTTGTTATACACACTTTGAAAGGTAAGGGGGTAATCCTCTGCATTGTGTAAAAAAGCTGTCTTCTCTTAACCTTCCCCTCTTCCACTGTCCCCAATCTATCTGCTGACAGAACAGAGCTTGGGGGCAACCTAAACATGCTCAGTTTAGTTTGTATTGCTAGAGAGCACAGGGGCAATCAGCACTGTCCAGACAGAGGGTCAGGGGTCCTGCAGCCTCATAGGACAATCAGGGGGAAAGGAAAACTCCTCCTACAAGCTTTAACCACACACTGATAGTCACAAGACTGCCCCAATTGCTGATGAGGTATTTATAGCAGTTTATATTTATTAAAATAATTGAATTTCCATGTTCTGTGGGAGGCCAGATATAGTGACAAATAATGAAGAGCAAGAGATCCTTCCTCTTTGACCAAAAGCATCTTGGTCCAGCACTACGGTAAGCCCAGGGTGCATGATGAAGCAGCCCCGGGGGATAGGTCATTAGTAAGCACGGAAGACTTGTTGCATTTAATGACGGAAAGGAGTTGTTGCGGGGGACTGCTCCAGGTTATAGCTAATGCATGTAATTATACATAAGGTGCAGGTTGAAAATACGGGAAGGGGGAAATGGAATACAAGTGGAACCTCGGATTACGAGCACAATCTGTTCCAGGAGAATGTTCGTAATCCAAAGTACTCACATATCAAAGTGAGTTTCCCCATAGAAGTCAATGGAAACAAAAATAATTTGTTCCACATTGACTTCAATGGCATGCAATACCGCATGTGGCCAGAGATGCGGGGCGCCGGAGAGCCTTGGAAACACTCGGAAAAGCCAGAGAACAGCTCAGCTGAACTCAGAAAAACCTTGGAAAGGCTCTGGAACTGAGTATTTCGGAGTTTTTCAAGCATTTCCAATCGGCTCCCCCCACCTCAGGCCAAACGCTGTACTACACACCACTGTGGCTTGAAACCTGCTCGTTTTGAGAGAACACTCACAAACCGAGTCAGAATTTTAAAAAATACAGTGCTCATATTGCAAAACGCTCATTAACCGTGTTACTCACAATCCGAGGTTCCACTGTACTAATAAAAAATTAATGGTCACTATGACAATTAGCAGTCTTCTAGGAAGCCATCAATACTATATATAACATTACACAAAAGGCTAACAGATAAAAAAAAAAAAAAAAAACGCAGCATATAACTTCTAGGAGGAATAGTAATTTATACCTTTAGCTGACCAACCATTTTTCCTTTCCCTCTCAACAGAATTAATTACAATAATATACGAGGTCCGACACAAAAAAGTAGGCCTAACCCCTATAGCTCAGAACCAAGAATGGCTCAAGCGTTTCACTCAGTACAAGTGCACACGTTTTCAAATATAGAAGTTTTCCTTAGCCTGGGTCACAAAATGTGGAACTGCAAAAGTGAACAGTGACACATCAAGTTTCCTGTGAAACTGAAGAAATTTGTGAAGAAACTTTTCAATTATTGACGGAAGCCTATGGTGAAGAGTCTGTGTCTCGTGCACACATCTTTGATTGGCGCAAACAATTTTGGGAAGGTAGAGAAAGCTTGAAAGATGACGATTGCTCAGGCTTCCCACTCTCAGCAGTTACCGGTGACAACACAAAGTCTGAGATGTGATTGAAAAAGAGAGAAGGTTGGGTGTTGCAGCATTGGCTGAAAAGCTTCACTTGGACAGGGAAAGTGCTTGATGAAAACGGAAGACTTGAATATGAAACAGGTTTGTGCACAAAAATGCTTAAAAAAATGGCATCAGATGAACAAAAAGAATGTTGCAAGGGATCCCGTTTACACCTTTTGCAATGCAGAGACCAGATATGTTGAATGCGGTGGACAATTACTTGTGATGAAACTTAGGCATCTACATACATATGTAGCGCCTGTGTACTTTATAGTACCGGTGTTAGTTAAATTTAGAGGTAGATCAGAGTGTAGTTAAACTCTGATCCAGATTGTGAAGTGCAAAACAGGGTCTCAGCTGGGCTGTGCTGTGGGCTATTCTGTTGCGCTGGGGTGTTCTTCCAGCCCCGGTGCTGCAGGTGGCAGCAGTAGAGTCAAGGTTTGGGTGCTCTTTCCCAGCAGCCAATCAGGAGGGTTTGACCTTGCTGTGCATGCTGGGGGAGGAGTATTTATGAGGCAGACGCCATTGGTTATGGGTCTTCGAGTGTGGCACCCACGTTTAGGGTGACCACATCACGGTGCCCCGGCGATATGGCCTACCTTGCCGGGGCGTCCGTGCCACCTGGTATTCCTGGTTTCGGGACCATGTTGGCCCGGAGCATCTGAACAGCGACGGGGACCCAGTGAGTGACGGGATTCCCACCTTAGAGGATCCCAAGCTGTACTGTTGTTCGGTGGGGAGTCTGTCTGAGGAGCGCCATTGAGAGGCTGGCGATCCAAAAGGGCCTTGACAAACCATCAGGCATCAAGGTAGCCGGACACTGAAGGATTGATCACCTGTCAGTCGGTACCTGAGCGACAAGTTGAAGGAGATCCAGACGTAATTCATCTAAGGAGGGATATCTCCATGATTACAATCCAGAGAGGGCCTGTGGCAGAGGTATCTTTCTGAGGCTCACCAAGGAGGGTCTGTGGCAGAGACTTTTCCTCAAGCTCAAGTTCACCAAGGAGGGTCTGTGGCAGAGGTACCTTTCCGAGGCTCACCAAGGAGGGTCTGTGGCAGAGACTTTTCCTCAAGCTCAAGTTCACCAAGGAGGGCAGGAGTGGCGCAGAGAAGTGTTATGCTTGGGAGCAGGACTGTTTCCCTATACTCACGCCTGAATCTGCTGTTCTCTCTTATTCAACTTTACTTTCCTCACCACAAGTTTATTGTTTTTACCCGGCTGGGTAATAAAGAGCACAGCAAAGAGCACCTGTTGCGGACATTTCTTTACTTCTACCAAATGCAATACGCATCATTCACCCCTAGGAATTCGGGGGAGCCACGGAGGTAAATGTGCCACCCAAAACAACCAGCAGCTCCTCCGGGGGTAGTGCTACACATATAATCCAGAAACCATTTCTACCTCTTTACAAATATCTAGTTGGTAGTCAAAAGGAACCCATTTTTTTCCCCCAATTCTTTATTACAAGAAGGTACACGGTTATACGGAAACATCAATAAAAGGTAAACAAACAGTGGATTAAATTCCACCCATGAAGCCACATTCCCGGTTAGTACAGAGTCATCATTAGATAAACATTGGAAAAGAGTAACATTAGGCTTCAAGGACTAGGAAGTCTCTGTATCCCACGTACAATTCTTGATGGCTATTACCGTTTTATTTATTGGTGAAAGGAATAGAAGATTAAAGAGCGAAACAGAAAAGAATAGAGATTGAGGGAGCAAGCAAGACCCAGAGGGCTGAACAGCCAAGATATAAAAGGAGGGGGGGGCACAAAAAGAAAAATGGGTGGATGGGGGTCAACCACCAGCCAGCACCGCCAACGTCCGGGGAACCCGTCCAGTAGGAACCTCTCCCAGGGGAAGGAACACATTTTATTGTTGGTAGATGTGAAAGCAAGAGATCTTTTAGAAAATGATCTGCGGAGTTGCTTTGAGTGTTGGCAGCATTGTATGCAGCTGTGTATCAACTCAGAAAGGAAATATTTTGAAGGTGATCACTGTTGATTTTCTTAAATTTGTTAAAAAAAAGGGGTACAAAAACTATTTTTTGTTTGTGTGCGTGTCAAACATCATATAATGTGTTAAAATATCAGTAAAAATATGCAAAGTCAACTTTATTACCTTAACCCTTGAAGAAGCTCCAGGTATTCTCAGAACACCTTCCGTGTCCAGTCCACCCTTTTCTATGAGGCTAATCAGCTAAAATAAAGCAAAAATTCCAACTATTATTGCAGGAAAAGGGCTTCCAAATTCTACATAAGGGGTTTCAGCATAAAAAAACAAAAAACAAAAAAAAAGTGTGAATCTTGGGTTAAAATTGTGGGAATCTCTTACGTATTATTACTATAAACAGACCTCTCCATAGGTTAAATCATTTTACAAAAACAGGGGTAAGTTAAATTTTTAATAAAGTGTATATGAAGTTTGGCATAACTGACATTTATTTATAAACACTGGTCGGGATTTACGTAGCAATTACGCCAACGTATCTCTTGATACGCCGCGTAAGTGCACAGATGCGCCGTCCTATCTATGCGCCTAACTCTTAATGCAAGATACGCCTGAAATTTGGCTTCATCCGACCGACGCAAGTCTCCTACGCCGTCGTATCTTGGGCGCATATTTACGCTGGCCGCAAGGGGCGCTGCCATTGATTTACGCGTTGAATATGTAAATGACCTAGATACGCCGATTCACGAACGTACTTGCGCCCATCGCAGTAATATATGCCGTTTACGTAAGGCGTACGTCCGGCGTAAAGTTATTCCAACATATAGGAGGCGTATCCCATGCAAAGGTATGGACCACGTAACAGTCGTCGTATTTTACGTTGTTTACGTAGTACTACGGGAATAGGGCTGGGCGTAGGTTACGTTCAGTGATTCGACGTATCTTAGGCATTCGTTCCGACGTGATTCTGAGCATGCGCACTGGGAGAGTCCACGGGACGGCGCATGCGCCGTTCGTTTGGCACTTCATTTGCATGGGTTCACACTTCATTTAAATGGCACTTCCTTCCTACTTTGAATTAGGCGGGCTTACGCCGGCCAATTTACGTTACGCTGGCGCAACATTGAGAGCAAGTGCTTTGTGAATACTGTGCTTGCCTCTCTGAGTTACGTCGGCGTAGCGCTACGCCGGTATAAAGATGCGCCGATCTACGTGAATCTGGCCCATAGTGTAAGAAGAATTACAGCAAAATATCACAGAAAAGCCAATTTTGTCTCCACTTTTTTGGATGGAAATGCTCCAGGTCTTTACAAAACATTGATACAAGGACTTGAAGATCCCCACCCTACCCCATCTTTAAGAGATGGCAACCAATTTCAGCTTTGAAGTGAAGGTAAACCTGTCATGAGAGAAGTATAGAGCTACCATTGTGATCTGCTTCTTAGCATGCTAGTAATCTGCATTGTAAGCTTACAAACTGGCTAAAATGTGCTCTAAATCACTGACCCAAAATTAAAATGCGGATTAGAGAGTGTCACAGAAAAGACAGAAGCCTTCATCTGCATATACTTTTTCTGAGTCATTAATTGAGTAAATAGGAAAGCAAGAGGTCTAGTATAGCAGCCAAGCAAGAGCAAGGGTTTTTTTTTTCTTTTTTGTTAAAGTTTAGACAGTTACTACTATGCAAGAATGTGAGAAAATCTCTCTATTGGCGTTTGGAAAAATGAAGACCCAGTAGAGGAATCAAGCCCGCCATTAAATAATATGGGATGGGGGTGGTGCCAGTGTCTATAGATTTCATGAAAACGTAAAAAGCAAAAAAAGACCTACACTTTGAAGGATGAGCGGAACCTTTGTCCCTGGTACTTTCCTCTGATCTTGTTCCAATAAAACAGAGAGAGGTACCCGAAAAACTCCAGTCTCTACAAAAGGCAAAGGATGGTAAAATTATAATACAGAATTCCAAATATATACAGTATATGTAAAAATACCTCTAATACTATTACTTTAATAAAGTGACACTAAAGGTTATTTAAAAAACAAAAAAAAACAAACATGTCATACTTACCTCCACTGTGCAGTTTCATTTGTACAGAGTGGCCCCGATCCACCTGTTCTGGGGTCCCAAAAGTTTGGACACGCCTTCTCATTCAAAGAGTTTTCTTTATTTTCATGACTATGAAAATTGTAGATTCACACTGAAGGCATCAAAACTATGAATTAACACATGTGGAATTATACATAACAAAAAAGTGTGAAACAACTGAAAATATATTTCATATTCTAGGTTCTTCAAAGTAGCCACCTTTTGCTTTGATTACTGCTTGGCACACTCTTGGCATTCTCTGGATGAGCTTCAAGAGGTAGTCACCTGTTGCAGCACCCCATCACTCTCCTTCTTGGTCAAATAGCCCTTACACAGCCTGGAGGTGTGTTTGGGGTCATTGTCCTGTTGAAAAATAAATGATGGTCCAACTAAACGCAAACCGGATGGAATAGCATGCCGCTTGAAGATGCTGTGATAGCCATGCTGGTTCAGTATGCCTTCAATTTTGAATAAATCCCCAACAGTGTCACCAGCAAAGCACCCCCACACCATCACACCTCCTCCTCCATGCTTCACGGTGGGAACCAGGCATGTAGAGTCCATTTTCTGCGTCGCACAAAGACACGGGGGTTGGAACCAAAGATCTCAAGTTTGGACTCATCAGACCAAAGCACAGATTTCCACTGGTCTAATGTCCATTCCTTGTGTTCTTTAGCCCAAACAAGTCTCTTCTGCTTGTTGCCTTTCTTTAGCAGTGGTTTCCTAGCAGATATTCTACCATGAAGGCCTGATTCACACAGTCTCCTCTTAACAGTTCTAGAGATGCGTCTGCTGCAAAAGGTGGCTACTTTGAAGAACCTAGAATATGAAATCTATTTTCAGTTGTTTCACACTTTTTTGTTATGTATAATTCCACATGTGTTAATTCATAGTTTTGATGCCTTCAGTGTGAATCTACAATTTTCATAGTCATGAAAATAAAGAAAACTCTTTGAATGAGAAGGTCCAAACTTTTGGTCTGTACTATGTATATGTATATGTATATGTATATGTATATATATATATATATATATATATATATATATATATATATATATATATATATATATATATATATATATATATATATATATATATATATATATATATATATATATATATATATATATATATATATATATATATATATATATATATATATATATATACATATATATATATACACACACAAATATAAAAGCGAGTTTCCCCCATAGTATTCAACGGAAACTCAGATAATTATTCTACATTGACTGCTGGTGTATGCAGTACTATATGTGTCCAGAAGTGCGGGGGCACCGGTGTATGCAGTACTGCGTGTGGCCAGAGGTGTGGAGGCGCCGCAGACACTCTGCCAAATGCGGAACTGCACACCCCAGCGGCTTGAATCCTGCTTGTGTGAGACAACGATCAAGTAATTTATTTATTTTTTAAATAGGTTGTATTGTGAAACGCTCATAAACCGCGATACTTCCAGTCCGAGATTCCACTGTGTGTGTGTGTGTATATATATATATATATATATATATATATACACACAAGCGGTTAACGAGCGTTTAGCGATGCGATTTTTAGTTTTTTTCTTAAATCCTGACTCGGTTTGCGAAGGTTGTTTTGCAACATGAGCAGGATTCAAGCCTCTGCGGTGTGCAGTACTGCATTGGGCCAGAGGTGCGGGGGCGCCAGTGACACTCTGAAACATTCAGAAATACTCAGGTTTCCCTAATGTTTCCGCGTGCATCCGAGCAGTCTCCGAGTATTTCCAAGACTCTCCGTTTCCCCCCCACACCTCTGGCCACATGCGGTATTGCATGCAATAGAAGTCGATAGATGTGGAATGAATTATCTTCATTGCCATTGACTTCTATGGGGAAACTCACTTTGATAGGTGAGTACTTTGGATTACAAGCATTCTCCTGCAACGGATTATGCTCGTAATCCAAGGTTCCACTGTATAAATATACAAATCTCTCTCTCTATCTCTATATACACACACACACACACACACACACACACACACACCTATATCTATACACACACACACCCGATTCTGCACTTTCGCCTGCAGGGGGGGCAGATCTCCGTTCTGGCAGAGGGGAGGGGATGGATTTTGTGTTCCTGCAATCCATCTCTTCCCCTAATAAAAGCACCTATCACAGTACACTAAAACACTGGCCAGGCACACATTTAACCTTTTGATCACCCTAGACATTTAACCTCTTCCCAACCAGTGTCATTAGTGCAGTGATCGTAAATATTTTTAGAACTAATCCCTGAATTGGTGCCACTGGTTCCCACAAAGTGTCAGATTGTCCGCTGCAATATCGCAGTCTCACTATACGTGTATAGTTTGTAGACACTATAACGTTCATGTAAACCAATCCATACACGCTTATTGTAGCAGAATACACATCGGCCTAAATTCATGAGGAAATTTGATTTTTTTATTGGATAGGTTTTATAGCAGAATTTTTTTTTTTTTTTTTATTGCACAGAACAAAACAAAAATGCAAAGGTGATGAAATACCACCAAAAGAAAGCTCAATTTGTGGGAACAAAATGACATACATTTAATTTGTGTACAGTGTCGCATGACCGTGCACTTGTCAGTTAAACTAACGCAGTGCCGAATTGCAAAAAAATGGCCTGGTCTTCTGGAGGTCAAGTGGTTAAATAACAAATACCAAGTTCCTTTTTTAGATCTCATGAGCAGATCCACTGTCAAATCATTTTTAGCAACACTAACCTTTTACTTTTACTTTGGCAGCTCGTTGAAGTTTAAGTTCTGTATCCAGGACATCATACAGTGCAGTTAGCTCAATGAGAGCTAGAGAAGAGACTTTTTTCATATCCTGTGGGGCCAAGTCACCAATCTTTGTGATTCCAGTCTTGTCTTGTGGCAGTCTGAAGTTCTAAAAAAAAAAAAAAAAAAAATTACCCTCCTATCAAAATGAAGGCTGAACACCAGACAAATATACAGGCACACATTAATGCAACTCTCTAAATCTTTTGCATACATTTTTTTTTTTAAAGAAAAGAAAAAAAGTGCAAGCATCTGAATTTGACTTTTTAGCTTCCTGAAATCTATTGTACAGTAGAGCTCAGAGTGGGGGAGAACAGTACAAGGAGTCACTCAAGTGCTCTACAGTGCAGGCAGAATTCTGACAGGGGGAAGCACAGTCAAATAGAGAGGGGTTCATCAATGTGATGCTTCTCTTTTCATTGTCCAGTCACAGAGTTGAAGGAGGAAATCTGTAAGTGAAACAAAAACTGCAGCAAAGAAAGATCAGGACCCCTGCCTACCAGACAGGGTTGTTCATGAATCTCAGAACTGGATGGACAGAAATACAAACCCTGTGCCAGATAAAATAGTTCTCATATACAATATGTGTCATCTGTGCAGTATGTGTCATCTGTGTGTTTCGGTTTGCTTTGGGTTCAGCTTTAAAGGGGTTGTAAAAGGTTAATTTTTTAATTTTCTAAATAGGTTCCTTTAAGCTAGTGCATTGTTGATTTCCCTTCTAAATGTTTTTTTCTTTGTCTGCATTTCTCACTTCCTGTTCCTCCTCAGTAAGTATGAGGGGTGCAAGCTTACTGAGGAGAAACAGGAAGTGAGAAATTCAGACAAAGAAAAAAAACATTTAGAAGGGAAATCGAAGGAAAGGGTAAGTGAGCCAACAATGCACTAGCTTAAAGGAACCTCTTTAGAAAAAAAAAAAAACCCTTACAACCCCTTTAAATCACAAAATGCACACAAGATTGACACCCTTCCTAACTAGGGTTTGTGTTTTCAGCTAGATTTCTCTGCAGAGCGTCAGGGCCACACTAATAACCAAACCACCTTGCTACTGGTGTCATTGGTTTTTGGGAACACCACATTTCTCTGTATGGGTTTTTACGATCAAACAAACTCTCCACTAGTTTAATTTCCATCCAGCACCTGTCTACAGCTCTTCTCTCCCCCTCCCCTCACTTCCAGGTCTAATTGGCTTTGCTGGGGCACCGGGAGTCATTGGCTCCCAGTGCTGTTAATCAAAGCCAGTGACAAGAGTGTGGGGGATGGTGCCGAGTCCCACTGTCTGTGTCAATGGATGCAGCAGTGGGGCTCGGGAGCGAGCACGCACGAAGCAGCTTCCTGTGGAGGCAATGGACGGAGAGGAGGGGCCAGGAGCTCCAGCAGGGGAATAGCGAAGAGGAGGTTTGTGGCTACTGTGTGCAATTGCGCAGAGCAGGTAAGTATAGACATGTTTGTTATTTAGGGGGGGAAAAAAATTACTTTTACAATCCCTTTAAGGCAAGTAAACATTTCAATAATATTAACCTCTTGGCACCGGCTGCATGCAAATATTTATGTTCATTCGTGCAAATGCACCTTGTGCGCTCCCAGCACAGTTACTGGCGGTTAACAGAACGCACATGATCACTACTTGCGATCAGGAGCTTTCCAATCATATGACTGCCATGACAGCCAATCACGACCATCGCATGTAACGCCGCGTATTTTGCCGTGATTAGGTTACTTTTTTTTTTTTCACAAAGAATTGCCATTGATGTCTATGGCCGAAAGCCAATGCCACCTGAAAAAAAGCGTCCGGGACTTGTTTTCAGGCGGCAGGTGTATGGCGTTTATGAGATGTGAACCATCTCATAGACATCAATGGCAATTCTCCCCTCCAGCGGCACGGGCGTCGGGCGTTTTGTCGCCAAGGTGTGAATGGAGCCTAAAGGGCCAGGAGGCGCCTGCACATAGAGGTGAAAGATGCATTGCATTTTTATCAGAATTAGCCAAAGAAATGGTTTCAGCTTTTCCTGGCACTCCTCTAAGATTTACAGTTCCTTAAATGTTTGGAATGATAACATGGAGCCAATAAAAAAAAATGTAAAGCAAATAAAGATGCAAAAAAGAAAAAGAAATGAAAATTCAGTAACAGATTGCATAATAACAACTTTATATTATTTTTAAATGAGGCCTATAATGTGTGGGTCAAAGTACCTCCATCCCTAATTGCAGAGAACAAAGAGGATTGGGACTTTAAATGAAGCATGCAACAGTGGAAGCAAATGACACGGTATGTCTGTAAAAAAAAAATCACTTCACAATACATAGATAAAATATTAAATACATGTATATACGCATGCATTGAAGAGGGCATAGTGGTACATAATAACTTGCCATAGACCAATTTCCTAAGACCAAGTTGACATAGTATAGAATACATCATGGTAAAGATGCCATGTAGTCAAACGTATTTATAGGTAAAATTCTGGATAATGAACACATGAATGTAGCATCTGAAGCTCAATGCGTTTCATGGTTCACTGCCGCTTATCAGGAGCAGATGCAGAAGAAGTGTCTAAAAAAGTATATGGGTAAACAATGAGTCCGACTTATTAAAGAAAAAGGGCAAGGAGGAATAATGAAGCATCCACCTATACCTACAACCTGGCTATGAACATGGAGTATGGCAGCGAGCACCAAAGATAAAGTGGGGGCATAATCTGGCACGGAGCTGAGGCAGTACAGCAGCGGGGAGTCATGAAAGGAAAGATGTAACTGGAAGGTGGTCCCCACCAGACAATCAATGGTGGTACATTGTGGATTGTTGATTACCATGACATCTGTGAACAAATGTGAAATTATGTGCATTTGTAAATGTTACATTTCTGTTAAAGTGATTGATCCTGTGCTTGTCCTACAAGTTGATGAAATGTGTGCAAGAAAATGCATACTGTGATGGTGGGTGAAACCAAAACGTGGATAGAAAACAGTGTGGGAATAAATCTAGCAGAGTAACAAAGTAGTATTGGGTGTGCCCCAACGAGAGGGAAGAATGGGTGGGGAATTTAAAAATAACTAAACCTAAAAAAAAGGGTGGTATTAAGACAGAAAAGAACTACCATGGGTGTGAATAACAAATCTAAGGACAATGCACACGAGCTAGATGATGCCACGATTTCATCTTTGGTGCTCGCTGCCATACTCCATAGCCATAGTCAGCTTGTAAGTATAGGTGGATGTTTCATTATTCCTCCTTCCCCTTTTTCTTTAATTAGTCTGACTCATTGTTTACCCATATACTTTTTAGACACTTCTTCCGCATCTTCTCCTGATGAGTGGCAGTGAGCCATGAAACGTGTTGAGCTTCAGATGCTACATCCATGTGTTTATTATCCAGAATTTCACCTTTAAATAGGTTTGACTACATGGCATTTTTACTATGATGTATTCCACAATATGTCAACTTGGTGCTATTCCACAATATGCCCCTTTCAATGCATGACTATATATACATTTATTATTTTATCTATTTGTATTGTGAATTAACCACTTCACATGAACTTATGCAACAAATTATATATATATATATATATATATATATATATATATATATATATATATATATATATATATATATATATATATATATATATATATATATATATATATATATATATATATTTATATATTTTACAGACATACCGTGTCATTTGCTTCCAATGTTGCATGCTTCATTTAAAGTCCCAATCCTCTGTTTATATTGTTAACAGACACACTAACAAACATTAGAACAATTGCCATTAACAGTGTCCATGTGCTGCATACACATACACTGTGGGGTTGATTTACTAAAGGCAAATAGACTGTGCACTTTGCAAGTACAGTTGCTCCAGAGCTTAGAAAAGGAGGGGAAGTTCTGCTGAATTCTGTCATCCAATGATGTGCAAAAATGCTATTTTTTTTTCCTTGCATGCGATTGGATATTGTTTGAAAAGTGAAGCTTTGTTTCATTTTCTAAGCTTTGGAGCAACTACACTGTATATAAGTCGGATGTTTGTGACTAAGTGACTGACTGTATATTATAATAAAAAGATGGTCAACTACTTGTTACGCAAAGATGTACCAATAACCTAGACCTTGAAGCGGGGGTTCACCCTAAAAAAAAAATGCCTTTACTTTATTTTTTTCCGCTGTACTAACAGTTTAATCCGTTAGTTAAGTTTCAGAGTAGGCGTTCCTATGAAGGAGGGGAACATGATTGACGGCCGGCTATGGCACGTCACGCTTCCCGAAAATAGCCGAAATAGGACTTGGCTCTTCATGGCGCCTGCGCAGTCAGCTCCTAGTCTTTGCGCAGGCGCCGTATAGCGCCATGAAGAGCAGAGTCCTACTCTGGCTATTTTCGGGAAGCGTGACGTGCCATAGCCAGCCGTCAATCATGTTCCCCTCTTCATAGGAACGCCTACTCCCCGCGGGTGTCTAAAACGAAACTAATGGATTAAACTGAGTACAGCGGTAAAAAAATAAATAAAGGCATACTGTAGCTGACGCTAGTATGCTGCATGGCATGGTAGAAAGTTGTTTTTTAGGGTGAACCTCCGCTTTGAGATTACATTTTGTATATGTGGAATGAACACCCAAAATGGAAAATTTGTGCGCAAGGTAACCACAGTGAACAGACATGAGCAACTAGCAATCGAGTATGGAAGATCCTGTATCCAAATGTACTTGGGTCTAGGTATATCACTTGCTTGTGGGGAATCCACAAACTAGATGAAGCTCACAATATTCCTGAAAAAGAGGTTGTAGAACCATGATACATGTAAGCATTCGCATAACAAAGGTCAACTTACTGGTAACAAGGTGTCATCTTCCTTCTCATTTCTGACTCCAGAAAACTCATTGACATTAGAAGCCTGCTCAGCAAATGAAATTTCCAGATTGATATCAGTCTCAGGAAGAGGCACATCTTCGGTTGGGCTCAATTGTCTTTTTGAATCTTGAGCTGGTATACTACCTAGATGATATCGCATCACAAAAACTTTAGTTTGATGTGCATTTTGTACAAATTACACACATACCTCCTACCAGCTGTTGTTACAAACCCTGGACACCTGTGCAAACATATTAATATTGGCAATACAGTGGCATGACATTGCTGCCCAAGTAATGCAACCTGCTGTGCAGGAAACCATTCTGTTCCGATTGCAGGCTCCGACATTTCTGTGGGTTCATGTGAACTGGATGGTAGGCACTCCAAGAAAGCCTCTCTGTCCTTTCCTCCAGGGCAGTTATTTTTAATTTTAGGCAGATGTTTCAGGGCAGTCTCTTTCTTGACCAAGGGCAGTGTCTAAGGCCTCGTACAGACGAGGGGACATGTTCGATGAAAACGGTCCGCGGACCATTTTCATCGGACATGTCCGCTCGGAGATTTTGGTCTGATGCTTGTACACACCATCAAACCAAAATCCCCGCAGACAGAGAACGCGGTGACGTATACGACACCGACGTTCTCTGACGCGGAAGTTCACTTCGACGTCATGCGCGGGTTCTCGGGCCAGCGGACGTGTTCGATGAGTCATACTGACCATCGGACATTTCCAGCGGACATGGTTCCAGCGGACATGTTTCTTAGCATGCTAAGAAACAGTTGTCCGCTGGAAACCTGTCCGGTTGGCTGGAAAATTGTCCGGTCGGCCCTACACACGACCGAACATGTCCGCGGGAACTGGTCCGCGGACCAGTTTCAGCAGACATGTTCGGTCGTGTGTACGAGGCCTTACACAACAGGCCTATTAAATAAAACATATTCTGAAAGAAATAATTGTAGGCTGCCAATGATGGCCTCTCTTGCTGAACATTTTAGTAGGCTTACTTCCTAAACTGTGACTGTCATAGTTTTGTGATTTATGGATGTCTAAAGGGCAGTTGCACACCGCTTTTTTCATTGCCTTTAAAGCCGTCTCACTATGGGGAGATCAGTTACACTCTTGTTTCTACAGTTTGAGCCCATAATCACATTCCTTCAATCTTTAGCTAGAAGTAAAAACTATAGGCAAGAAATGTCAAAGTAAAGAGGGAAGGCACACATAGTAAATGCTTACTGTCTTTTTTATTGAACTGGCATAAAACATGGTCAAAAGCTTTAAAATGCTTTAGGCTTCCAATTAAGTCAAATGCCTAACAAAGAAGATAGTGATAATTTTTCTGGTGTGCAATCCTTCCCCACTATAGAGCTGGTTGGAAACTAGCCAGATCAGCACCCAAACTATGCCCTAGGGATGCAAAGTGGACCAAGATAAAGTTGGGTTACTGTTTTCTGCTTCTATAGGCAAGGAAGGATAGCATGTTAAAATAAAAAATAAGTGAAGCACAATATCATTAATGTCTATCAATCTATCTATGTCTAATCTATGTCTATGTGGAAGACCACCACCACTCCAACTCTGACTGTATGGGTCTCATTGGTCAATGATATCATGCGCATGGAGGAGATGATCGCCTTAGACAATGATACATTTCATAAATTTAAGTCCCTCTAGCTTCTCTGGATAGATTACTCTACTTCTGATTCCCTGAAAGCGAGGTTGGAATCCTACGGTCAGCCTGGATGTGTCTCGTAAATCTGCTATGTGGGGCTCTGACATCTTGGTCTGCCCAGCACCCCCTACCTCCCGTCCCCTTCCCGCAGTTGACCTGCATACCCTCTTCCGTCCTTCCCCCCTCGTCTTCTTCATCCGCTACCCCCCCCCCCCCCCCCCCGTTTTTTTCCCCTTTTATTCTTCTCCTCCTCCTCTCTTTCTCTTGCTTTCCTCTGTGCCTGTCTCTTCCTTATTTCTATTTTGTGCACGGATATGTTTTTCCAGATTCTGATATTTAATAATGTAAACTGTTTTGACTTCACTGTATACCTTGTGGGATGATTATTTGCACCCTTCTAGGGGATGGACGCGGTTTTCTACTCACCATGTAATCCCTTTTATTGATTCTATGTAATTGTCCTCTGTGCCTTGCTCATGTCATGGTATTTTGTTTTCTCAAATATGTTAATAAAAATATATTCGACTCTAATCTATGTCCATCAATCCCTCCACCGGCTGTAAGATGGGCGCTTACCAGATCGGATGGACCCCTGAATTACCTGGAAGTCAAACACGCTTTTTCTCCAGAGGAGAAGAATAATAAGAGATCCCCAGCGCTCCAGTTAAAGCGGGAGTTCACCCAATTAGTTATTTTTTTTTCTTTTCCCCTTAGATTCCTGCTCGTTTTGTCTAAGGGAATCGGCTAGTTGTTATAAAATATGAGCCGTACTTACCGTTTTCGAGATGCATCTTCTCCGTCGCTTCCGGGTATGGGTCTTCGGGAGCGGGCGTTCCTTCTTGATTGACAGGCTTCCGACGGTCGCATCCATCACGTCACTAGTAGCCGAAAGAAGCCGAACGTCGGTGCGGCTCTATACTGCGCCTGCGCACCGACGTTCGGCTTCTTTCGGAAAATCGTGACGCGATGGATGCGACTGTCGGAAGCCGCTCGGAAGACTGTCAATCAAAATAGGAACGCCCAGTCCCGCAGCCCATACCCGGAAGCGGCGGAAAAGATGCATCTCGTAAACGGTAAGTACGGATCATATTTTAAAACAACTAGCCGATTCCCCTAGACAAAACGAGCATGAAACGAAGGGGAAAAAGGGTCATGTGCGGGTGAACCTCCGCTTTAATTAGGAAAAGCCAAACCGGATACATAAAATAAGACAATCCAAGTGTTCTCCTTTAAAAAAAAAACATCATCAATTGCAGCCTCACTGTGCCCAACGCCGCCACTTTGCCCCATCAAATGCCGCCACTGTGCCCAAAATAATTTGCCACTGTGAACTGGCACTTACCCTATCTCGGTGGCAGGACATGCAGCGGATGATGGTGGCGAGCTGTGGGACTTTGCAGCGGGTCAGACAGCGGCTCCTGTGTCCCACATGCATCTCCTCTCCTCCACCTCTTCAGATGATGGGTATCAGACCTGCGCTACCTGACTGGTGGAGAGGTGGTTCAGTTTTAGAAAAGCGAATATTCATTTGCTTTTCTGACACACCTGGGTGGACTCCGAGCGCAATGCTTTGGGCTCTGAGTTCACCTTTTTTGAAGCCTATTAGAGCCTATGGCTCTAATCAGGTGCTTCAAAAATACACCCCAGCCGCTGTAATTATAGCACCTGACGTCCGAAAAGGGGCCAGACGCCTGCAATGCATTAATCTATCCATTAGTCATAGAGGGGGGTGGCTGGAGAGAGGGGGCAGTGCCCTACGCCCTTAATAGACGCACTGCCACTGTTGTAGACCCCTCTGCCAAGATTGAGGGGATTCTCTGGCCACTCTAGGAGTTACAGAGTTACGAGACCTGGTTCCTCCCTGTCAATTCAAGAAAGCCACATTTGTTGCATTGTCAAAAAGGATCTGGGTCTCTTTCCCTGATCCTCTTTAAACACTCATAGGGCTTCCCTGACCACCAGGAGTTCCCTGAAGTTGGAAGAAGAGACCCTCTGAAACTGGTTCTAGGCTCCCTGGGCCCGTAGTTCCTCTAGATGGGCCCCCCCCAACTCCAGGCACTCGAATCGGTCGTCACCCTAAGAGGTTGAAGCTGGGTCCTAAAATGACCCCCCCTCAAACCTCTCAGGACTGAGCCACCACTTTAGTGACTTTTACCTCCCCTGGAGGTCATAAAGCAGGAGATTCCGGACTGGTTGTAGACCAATAGGACTGGTGCAATCCCCTGGAGCTGGAGGTGAAAAATCACCTCAGCGAGAATCTTTGTGAAGACTCTCGGGCTGGCCACCAGTCCAAAGGGCAGGGCACAAAACTGCCAGTGCTGGACTTCAAGTTCTGTGAGAAAAGCAAAGCATAGCAAGCCCTGATGTTCTGAACAACAGGTGATGTGAAGATATGCATCCTTTAGGACCATGAAGGCTTCCTTCAAGAGATGCTTTCTGACAGTATACACACTTTCCATATGAAATTTCTTGTACCGTATGAACCTGTTTAGTCTTTTTAAGTTTATTAAAAGACAGAATTTCCCAGAAGGATTTGGGAGCACAAAAACGTGAGAATAAAACCCTTGTCTGTGTTGTTCCACTGGAACTGGCAATATGAACCCCTGCTCTGCCACCTGCCTGATGCTCTCTAGGAGGCCTACCGCTTTGTTGGTCTTTGGGTAGTCTAGTTAGAAGGAAACTTGAAGGGGTACAGAGAAAAGCTCCAGCTTGTAGCCTTCTCTTATGAGTTGTAAGATGTGGGGGCTTTGAGTGATCTTCTCTCACCGAGCAGAACTGTGACAGTCCCCCACACCCCCGTAGACCCTTTGTTGGCAGGTTTTGGGCCGGAAAAGAGGAGACTTCCCTTTTGCTGGCACCGACGCCCCAATTCTTGCCTTCCTTCTTATTCCTGAATTAGTTAATACTTTTTTTTTAAGCTTCATAGGAAACTTCTTGCCCTTCTCCATAGACCTAGATAGGGTCTGGTCTAAACCTGTGCCAAGGGAGCCTTTGAATGGCAGACCACATAACTGTCTTTGACGTGTGGTCCCCATCTCAGGTCTTTACCCACAAGGCCCTCCTGGCAGAGTTTAGGAGGGCAGCAGACTTTTGCGGTTGTATGCACCGTTTCAACTGCAGCGTCTGCCAAGTAGGCCACCACTCTACCAATCACCTCCAAGTTGTCTATGACCTGTTTGGACTTGGAAGTTTGCAACACATCATCTATTAACTTGGTCACCCATATTTCTGCATTCCTGGTCACGCAGACCGACTTATACTAAAAATGGGGCGATTGGCCGGCGGGCCGGACTTTGGACATGCCTGTCTTTATTGCTTGTGTATCCTGTCAGGTGGGATCAGTCATCTCTCAGGGTGCCGTCCTGGAAGACAACTTGAGAAATCAACATAAAATCTAGAAGTTCACATCTGAATACTTGTTCTGGAAAAGGAACTTAAATAATCAGAGCTGGTGGGTCAGCATATTAGCCATGTAACTAACTCTAGGTAGTAACGGCAGCCTTAATGTTTCTTCCATAATTGATTTCCTTTAATGGGATTTTAACAATCTAAATAAAATAATGGAGGCATCTATAAATTTGCTTATTATTAACTTACACAAATTGACAAAGAACACTTTTTTTTGGGATGTTGAAATCACAAATATGCTTACTGTGGGAGACTGAAAAATATAATGCAATGTTCAACATACCTTCTGATTTTTCTTGAGGTTCTTCTTGTGCTACTTCACTTGTTTTGGCAGACTGAAGCTCATTTAAACCGTCATCCTAAAATGTGTACATAATAGCAATATCAGTCTTAATTCTATGAATGCGATTCAGTACAATATTACAGAGCAATGGAAATGCATATCTGAATATACATTTTCAGAGGGGTAAACAATTAACAAGTGACTTGCCAAGACACAAATAAGAGAAACTAAAATGATAAAAAAAAAAAATGAAGTAAATCTGTCAGAAAACAATTCTAACTGCTCATAAAAGGTTTCATGATGAAGTGATACGTAGACATATGAAATTATATAAAATATCTCACATTTTCCTGTAAAGTTCCTCCTCTAGCTTCCTGTTGGTTAGTTAGGTAACCCATCACTTAAAGGGCCCAATAGAGAGGCTTATGTGTTAGATTTGCATATAACTTTAGCTTTTTTTTATATGTACCAACAATCATTTAGAGATATGGTTTTCACTTTAGGTAAACTCTACCTTTTTTGCTTTAAACTCTCCTGAGAAGTAGCATAGTAAATGGTCCATCAGTGGTAAAGCGAAATCCTACACTTGGGAGCACACACCTGTGTCTCTAGTCAAGTAGGCAGATTCTTTGCAGAACCATTAGATTACACGACAAAAAAGATTTGTGACCATCTCATTTAGATTGTACTATCATGGGTGCAATTTAAAAGAACTCTGCAGAAGGAAATATACATGCTGGCACTAATGTACCTGATTGCACTAACTTTATTTGAGATCCAAGCAAGAGAGATGCCACTGATAGATACCCCTGGAGCTCAGGAAGTGAGCACTGTAACTACAAACACTAAAAATGGGACAACCAACCTTGGAGGTCTTTTGGCTTGTCGCCATATCCCACAATCTTAATAAATTATGATTGAGTGCTACGCAACGACTAGAGAGATTCACAGAGACTAGAAAATGGGCACTACCATTAAGACAACAAGTAGTATAATATCAAATTCTGGAGTTGTGGCCTCAGGTTCATGCCAGGACTGTGGAGCTGAAGCACTACAAGGACGACCCCTTGGGTATTATTTGCACAGGATTAGCCTGCATTTTAACTTTTACTAGACAGAGTGGGGTTAAAGAATGGCCCTGCTTCACCCAAATATACGGTGTACTAGAAACAATAAAGCCCACAGAGTAACAGAGGAGGACATGTTCCCCCTTTTTTGCCCAACAAAGATATTTTCTTATTTAATAACTCCTAGTGTGTATTAAAGTTTATAATGATGCTGTGCACAGGATAATAAGAACTACAAGCCACCAAACAGGACTATAACTTTAAAATAGGTGTGAACATTTTAACAACTGTGACACAGATGATCATGCAAGGTCATTAATATTTGCTTTAATGAAATGGGCAAATCATTTTGTCAGTAACAGTGGCTTTGAGATGAATGCCTTTCAACGACGACAATAAGGTAATTATTAGCTCATTCACATGGATATGTTTGCCACATTGGTGGAAGAGAGTTGAGTTGTCGTTATTAGCGCATTCACATGGATGGATTGTGCCACATTGGTCGAAGCGAGTTGAGTTGCCTTTCACGTAAAATGATATCTAGGATACTGTACATACTCACATTCAAGGATGTCCTTTAAATAGAAGGTTCATTGTGACTGGAGAAAAGGAAAAGTGGAAGTTTTGCCCACTGATCAATTACATTTTCATTCATTTTATAAACACAGCTGTAATGTGGTTAGTTGCAATGCACGGCACAGACAGTCGGTATTAACAATTGATGAAACATAAGTCCCAATCTGCTTGCATTGATGAATTTTTTCAATTACCTCTTATGCTCACACATATAGGGCTTGATTTACTAAAAGGCAAATAATAGACTGTACACTTTTGTAATGGCAGTAGCACTCATTTTCCCAGGAGCTTCGTGAATATGGTGAAGCTTTACTAAAATCAACCCTATAAAGTACCGGAACTGTATACTGTATACTGTATTTGTAATTACAAATTAAAGTAGAACATTAGTTCGGTTTTGTAGATCGTGCTATAATCTCTGCATAGCTTTCATTTTAGGGTAGTTTTCTACTGGGGAGACTACCCCTATCTACTTGTGTGGTTACTGTGAAGTGAATGGAACATAAACAAACATCCAGGATACTAACAGCAAAAAGGAACATGTTTTAGTAGAATAGGAAATTAGTAAGGGAAAGTCTCCCTACGACTGCACATCTGGTACAGTACAGATGTGCGGTCATAGGGAGACTTTCCTTCACACTGAGCGATCATAGGAGCCGGGACAAGCTCCTTCCAAAATCAGCACTGCCAGCAGTGGATACCTAGGACTCGTACCCCTTCCAGAGAGCCTGAGCGGCACACGTAACAGATCTTTTGGGTCAAAGAAAATTATTAGAACCTCTGTTAGGCTTTTATTGCTGTCTGTGCTCATTTGGGTGACGACTCTAGGCCATGAAATAAGGGCAATGCTCTCCAGCAAGTTAAACACAGTTGGAGGTTCGACCCCTTCTTACTCTATTCAAAACGAAAGGAATAGTGAATTTCCAAATTAACCGTAAGCATAACAGTTTGGGCGACCTGCTGATATTCATTTCAATTTTCAGCATACATTTTAAAGGGTTCAAACAGCTTTTAGCACTATGATAAAGTATGATAAAGTAATGTCAAGAGGACCATCTAGCCACAAGCAGTTAAGTACAGCAGCTTGCACATACTTTTTCTTTTGAGCCTGCTGGCTGCTTGAATACATCCCTGACATCAGGAATCTGATGATGCTTGTTTTTTTTCCTTAACGTCTGTCTGACAGTATCGATTCGTTTTTGGACAGCTGCAGACTGAGTCCTGGTTAAAGTGGATAAGAGCACCATGCTCTCCTGAGAATCAGCGGAACCCTCGCCAAATAGAATGGACAGCCCAGCTTCCTTGAGCCATTCTTCTTCTTCTTCTCCCTCTGAAAAGACAACACATGCCAAGCCTGAAAACATGAAGGGGTTTCATTTCACAGTTCAATAAAAAGTAAACACCCACTGACTCCAAAACAGTTATAATTCTCATGCAACAGAACTACATGAAAATGTCAGCTATTCCCAAAGTGCTATTTTAAACAATCAAATACAGACGGTTTCAGTAATTCCCCCCCATGTGAAGGAATGAAAAACACAGGAATGTGATGTATCAGTATTAAGTGGCTGTTTTTTTTTTCTAACCCTACTGTTTTAAACAGAATGCTAGAAGTGTTGCTCCCTCTAGATGTATAGAAAATAAATGTTTGTTGTTGCCGCCAATCAAAGAAGACTGCACTAATTTTATAGCAATATTTAAATTGTTTTTAGGTCTCTAACCACTGCTTATTTATCTTATTTTTTGGAATGATTTGTGCTTTAGCAAACCATTACGGTGCGTTTTTAACACAATAATATGCATTGTGCTAAGGCAGCCCATTCATTATGAAAAGACAAATGCCAATTAAAAAGAAAAAAGGAAGAAAAAAACATTTGCCTTATGTCCAAACTTCCAGCCAACACTGAGTTTTCCATTGACATTCCTAGGCCTTCTGCAGGAAGGCAGGGAAAGCAGGGAAAGCAGGGAAAGCAGAGGTTCCTAATACTTTTCTCAATGGGCCGGATATGGTTATAAATGTTCAGTTCTCAATACAGCAAGGGGCGGATATGGTTATAAGATGCCGCATGATGGCCAGTGCTTTTCTCAAAGGGGCGGATGTGATATCGAACAGCGCCTTTCAAAAAAGCACTGGCCATCATAGAGCACTGGCCATCGTGCCTCTAACCATATCCGCTCCTTTCAGAAAACCATCCGTCCCTTGCTGTATAGAGCAAGCGGAGAGTGGCGTGTATAACCAGCCCCGAGCATCGTGAGAGAGCGCCGTGTTTATTGCGCATGCTCCATCTACAGCTGACGAACAGCTGTTCTGCCTCGTAGATTTCCGTTGGCTCGGATTGCGCCTATGGACCCTTTTCGAGAGGGGAACCATATCGTTAGAACACCGGGATCCCAGAAAAAGGCCCAGTGATGTCAATGGCACATACAGGAAGCGGCCATACATGGTGCAAATTTCCCACCTGCAGGGGGGGGGGGGGGACACCCATTTGTTTAGTTGTGAATTATCAATGCTCTTTTTTACACAAAGTCATAAAATGGGTAGCAACAGCAGATCTTTTGTTCATTTATTGTTAAAGATACAAAAGATGACTCTTTACCATCTCAAGAGTTCTGGTATGCAAGATTAGATTGAATCAATTTCTTACCATCTGACTCCTTAACAACAACATCCTGTTTCTCTTGACTATTATCAGTGCTCTTCTGGATATTCTCTACTTCAGTCCAATAGTCATCCAGAGAAAGTTCATCTAATGAATCTTGTGATCCAGACCGGTTAAATGATACTTTATCAAGGCTAGGATTTCCATTTCCATGATTCATTGTATACTGCCCAGTTCTGCGGCTGCAAGACAACAGAAACTATTTTGAGTTTAAAAAGGACAACTCACATACAGTAATAGTAACTTTTTTCTTAACTACTAATCCAAACACAGAGCAGACAAAACAAATTTACAACAGCTGTACACCCAACAATGAGAGGCATTTAAAAAACTTACATACATACAAAAGTACGGTATATTCTTATTCCAGATAAATAACATTTCTCCTTTATCAGATACACATCTTCAAAACTTTTAAAGTCTAGGGTATTATACTGTTGAAACATTTATAGAACAAGTACAGCCAAAACTTGTTTGGCTGTACTTTTCCTGTGGATCACAGGAATGTAGATAATTTTGCACTCCTGTGACCCGTTTTTCAGCAGACAGCAGGCTGAAGCCCGCTGTCGGCTAACGTCACAGAGCCGGTCCAGGCTCAGGAAAGATCATGACCATATGGTCAGGATCTGCCCACATGCCTGGACTGACACCCATCTCAGCCTCTCAGTGAGCCGCTGAGAGCCTGAGCCGGCTGCTCCCACACCCTCCACAGTCCAGCGCTCCAGGGAGCATGGGGAAGCAGAGTGGAGAGCGCTGACTGACAGTCACTAACTCTCTGCTCAGGGAGCACTGAGAACCGAGCTTTCAACAGTGATCTATTGCTCGCTTCTCAGCCTTAGAGCCAGTGGGGGACAAATGCAGCATCAGATTGATGCTGCATCCATCGAGGCGAGTATATTTTACAAGAAAAAAATAAAAACACCTTTTAAGCTATCCCTTTTTTCTTTTATCAGAAAGCCCTTCCTGGAGAGAAAGACAGCTGTTCTCACACAGAATGCATAGGTCTGGATCTCCCCGTTTTATTGGAGCACTAGGCCGGAGAGGCATTGGACTGCTGAGTTCTGCACTCTGTAGGACAGGAGCGGTCCAGCTCTTAAGTGTGCTGTCAACACAGGGTAGTTTTGCCCAATACAAAAGTACACACATTGTAAAAAAAAAAAAAAATGAAAAGCTGCAATTAGGGGTTTAAAAATCTATTTTCTGTCTAACCACAATCGCAACACTTCCTAAAATAAAAAAAAAGCATGCAGGGGAAATAACCTAGTGCTGACACCCTCCATTCTCCAGGAAACACTGACAAATGCAAAGGCAGGTTTGAGCCTGAAGTCATCCTAGCCATCTGTGTTATTATCTGACCACTGTATTATGTCCAAATTTTGTGTGTTAAATATATTTCTAGTTGTTTTTCCCCCCCACATATATCAAAATGAAAGTGGTACTAAAGGCAATTATTAAAATAAAATAATAAACATGTTATACTCCCCTACTCTGTGCCATGGTTTTGCATAGAGCGGTCTCCCACCAGCGAAACTGGCTCCTCCTCTCCTCAATGTGTCCCCATAGCAAGTCGCTTGCTTTGGGGGTACATTTGCATTCTTGCCCTTGAGCTGTGTGCATCTATGGACATGTGCTTCACAGACACGCAGCACAGCCTGGCCCCGCTTCCTCCTGACAGCAGTAGGAGCCTTGTGAGTGAGCAGTTGGAGTGTGCGAAGAGGAAGAGACAAAATAAGAGAACCATGGTATTTAGGGAGGACAACAAGCTATAAAAGTTTATCTTAATGCAAAAAAAAAAAAAAAAAAAGTTTGTGATTCTACACTTTAAGCCCTGGTTCACATTGATGCAATCTGGCATGAGATTTAACATGTCGAATTGCATGCCTAATCAGCGGCAATTGCTGGCAGCGGCACCATCCGAATCAGTGCGACGCCGCATTTGCGTCACCCCGTCGATTCCCGCACAGATGTCTCTGAAATCGCCTCCCGAAATCGGGACTGACATGCGGGAATGAAATTGTGCGAGTTCAGCTGAATCAGGGCTAAAGTGGAGATAACAGATTACATATAACTTCTTAATAATTAAACTTTATAGCCAAAAAAGGAAGGAAACTGTAAACAATTTAACAGTTATCAAAATTAACAAAAATTAAAGACCATGCCTTTGTTGTCACTTTTTGTAACAATATAGTATTTTTTTGCCAGAAAATTTCTTAGAACCTCCAAACATTATATATTTTTTTTAAAGCAGAGGCCCTAGAGAATAAATTGTTGGGTTTTTACTGTAATTATAGTTACACAAGACGAGTTAGACCAAGTGTGCTTCATAAACTCGTCACTCAAGGACACTTTGTCATTAAGGAAATATTTCCGTTAGAATGTTTCAACATTCCGAGGTGATCTTTGCAGGTTATCAGATAATGAAGTAAATACACATGTATTGTGCTAGTACAGGATGTAATGAAGCATAAAAACGATGTAAAGTTGTTTAAACATTTATGAAATCAAAGATGCAAAAGATAGGTGGCGGCCATTTTTTCGGGTGATTTAAGAGTACTCTGCCCCTAAAAGCAAATGCTTCATTATTATAAACATCTTAAAGTCACAAACGTCAAATGATGAGCTAATGAATTTGCTTATCTAGCAAACTGATAAAAGCACCACATTGAGATTTTGATTTGCTTTAAAATTTCCAGAAAAACTAGTTTTGCAAATTAATGAAATTAAATTAATTAATGAATTCTGCTTGTGTAATTTCTGAATTGAAAGGGTGGGGGGGATCTGTATGCAAATACGTAAACAAATCAAATGTATGAATTTTCCATTCCATTCCATTCTCCATGTGCATTACGGTGTTAAAACCCACATTTTAATGTGTATTAAAGTTTTTATAAAACCCCAACAATTGACTTCTCTTATTTTCTCCATTCTGGTCACTGCAATAGCTGTGAGTGAGTGAGTGAGTGAGTGAATGAATAACTTATATAGCGCTACAAATGAGAACTGAATCGCCTCAAGGCGCTTGGCATCCATTTTGCTTCTATTTAGCCTTAAGAAAAGATGGGTCTTGAGTTTTTTCCTGAAGGCCCTGTGATTCTCTTACGTTTGGATATGAGTTGGTAATGAGTTCCACAGTTGAGGTCCTTGGACTGCAAATCTTCGTTCTCCTTTGCTCTTGTAGCGGGCCATGGGGATTTGTAGTAGATTTTGTTTAGCTGATCGGAGAACGCGATTGGGGTTGTGGTATTTTATTTTTTCACATAAATATTGGGGGGCGATGCCTTGTACACATTGTGCCTTGAATGTGATTCGGTCCTTGATGGGCAGCCAATGGAGGGACCTCAGGGAGGGGGAAATTGATTCCCAGGGTTTTTTCCCCTGTTACCAGTCGCGCTGCCGTATTCTGGACAACTTGTAGACGGGCAATCTGGTATTTTGCGAGACCTAGGTACAGGGAGTTAGCATAGTCGAGCTTGGAGTTTATTAGTATTCCTACCACTACTTCGTAGACGCAGGAGATGGTGAGACCCGCTGACTACTGACCCAATTTGAGCATCCATTGTCATGTCGGAGTCAAAAATAGACTTTTGACTTTGGTGCTAGGAGTAATGGTCTGTCCAAATATGGGCGGGGCAACCATGTCATCCCAGCAGATCTCTTTGTGTTTGCATGGACCAGAAGGAGTTCTGTTTTTGATCCATTGAGTTTAAGGTGACTCTCCGTCATCCAGTTGTCTATCAAAGTGAGGCTGTCGCTATCTTCTGCAATCTGCTCAGGTTCCATGTGAGTGTCTGCCCCACTATACACTGACCACAGGGGGTTGCCCACCCGATTCCTCCATCATCTATAGAAACTTGTATTTTTTTCAATTAATTAAATACAAAGCATGCTATGCCTGGACAAGGTGGAGATCATGACATCACCATCCCTCATCTCCATGTCGTTCAGAGAGCAACTTATACTCATAAAAAATAAAATAAAATAAAAAAATAGAAACTTAGAAGGCATTCTATTAATAGAGTCAGAGCTGAGTGAGCGACCCACTGTGGTCAGTGTGCAGTGGGGCTGCCGCTGCATAGCACCTCATTAGGACCTGAAGACTGAGGCCATCATTTAATACAGTGATTTTCAGCTTTTACCTGCCATCCATCAGGTATAAGTAATGCACACTTACATTGTGCCACACTGGACCTAGTGCAATACAGATCATTCTTGTAGTTCAGCTCTAAGTCAATGCATAAGAACACATGGTATGTGTTCACACAGATAGTTATGCTCTGTGTGATGTGTTGTGCTGCCAAAAAAATAAAAAATAAAAAATAAAAGTGCACGAAGACATGTTATTTTGGCCATTAATAATAAATGGGATGCCTTAACACAACACTCGTCAACACAAAATAATGGACATGCAAAGCTGTGAATAGGCCCTTTGTGTTTCACTGCCATTACAGCAATAGTGAAAGTTCAATACTGTTGTTTTTGTTTTTTTCTAAAAAACAGAATGTAGTCACTTGAAATCACTAAACAGATTTAAAATGGGCTTACAAATAAAAATCTGCCATTGTTTCCAGATACCATAACTCACTTATATATCTGTAAAAATCTAATTTTGGCATACAACAATGCTAGATGGTAATTAATATTAAGTAGTAAACATTTTTTTTTTTTGTATGCTTACATGTGGGCAGCAATGGGAAGGGTTCTTAATGCACCGATTATTTCAGCTCATTATCATCATTGTTTTCCCATTATTATCCACTGGAGGAAGGAATTCCAAGAAGAAGCAAGAACTTACTTACAAGAAAGAAAATGGAGCCTTTCAGATGAAGACAGACAGCAAGATTTGTGAAAATATAACTTACTCTAGCCACTTAAGGACTGAGCCTCCTTCTGGGATTTGGTGTTTACAAGTTAAAAACATTTTTTTTGCAAGAAAATTACTCAGAACCCCAAAACATTATATATACACATTTTTTTCTAACACCCTAGAGAATAAAATGGCGGCCATTGCAATACTTTGTCACACCGTATTTGCACAGCGGTCTTGCAAGTGCACTTTGTTTTGGAAAAAAAAATACTTTTTGGAATTAAAAAATACACAGTAAAGTTAGCCCACTTTTTGTTATATTGTGAAACATAATGCTACGCCAAGTAAATTGATACCCAACATGTCACTCTTCAAAGTTGCGCCCGCTAGTGGAATGGTGACAAACCTTTACCCTTAAAAATCTCCATAGGCGAACGTTTAAAAAAAAAATTCTACAGGTTGCATGTTTGAGTTACAGAGGAGCTCTAGGGCTAGAATTATTGCTCTTGCTCCATCGATCGTGGCGATACCTCACATGTGTGGTTTGAACATCGTTTTCATATGCAGGCGCTGTTCACGTATGTGTTCGCTTCTTAAAAAAAAAAAAATTGGGTCACTTGTATTACTATTACAAGGAATGTAAACATCCCTTGTAATAGAAAAAGCATGACCGGGCCTTTTTTTAAAATGAGATCTGGGGTCAAAAAGACTTCAGATCTCAAAATTAAAACTAAAATGCAATAAAATTTATTTTTTATGTCATTCTAAAAAATATGGCCCTTTAAGAGCATTGGGCAGAAGCAACGTTTTGACGTCGCTTCCGCCCTGCAGTGATATGGAGACAGGTGGGGGCCATCTTCCCCTCACTCGTCTCCAGGCCAGTGACAGGGAAGGATCCGATCACCTCTATCGCTGCCGACGGCTCCGGTAAGCGGCGGAGGGCATCGAACAGCGGCGGGAGGGGGGGCCCTCTCACCGCCGATAAAAGTGATCTTGCAGCGTATCCGCCGCACAGATTACTTTTATCTGAAAGAGGACCACCCACTCTTAGAGGGTACCAGGGTTATGGTAGCTAGCTTCTACCATAACAACAGTATTCCTCTTCAAACTAGCAAAGTATAACGACAGCGGGCGGTCCGTAAGTGGCTAGTTTACAAAACTCATGAAATGGTATAAAAACAACAACAACACACACACAATCTCATAAGAAAACATGCACTGCTGAAGCCGTCGTTCACATGCTGTGTACTGGAGAGGAGACAGGGCCATCTCCCAGGATTGTCTGGTGTAGGGGGTAATTAAACTATGCCCTGTGTCAGTGAGTGGAATATTGCCTCATCAATTAGAGTAGGTGGGAGGAATGTTGCCCCATTAGTGGTTTCGGTGGGAGAAAAAGTGCCCCATTGGTGAGAATAATGCCCATTGGTGGTGTCAGTGGGAGTCAGGGGAGGAATAGTTCCCAAAAAAAGAGTAGCAGGCAACCTCTGTACTCCAGCTGTGGTTAAACTACAAATCTTATCACCCCTCTGCCTCTGATTGTCAGGGTCTTGCAATGTCTCATGGGACTTGTAGTTTCACCACAGCTGGAGGGCCAAGGTTGCCTACCCCTAAGATAAAGGAAATCAAAGGGCCACAGCCAACCCCCCCCCCTCCCCCAACAGTTTGGAGACCATTGGCATATGCTGTCAGAAGTTAGCAGAGGAATGAGAGATCAGACTAAAATTACACTACGTTCTTTGTTTGGATAAAAGCAAGTACACACTATAGAAGGATACAACCACTTTAAATAAAAGTAAAAAACATTACACAGAAAATTACACAAGTAGGTATAAATACTTGAGCAGATTATAGACATTACAAAGGACTTAAAGAAAATAAACTTCAAAGGATGTGTATTTTCCTTGGTTTATAAATTGCAGAGCACAATTTTTTTCCCTAGCAATGACAAATCCTTATCAGTGTCAAAGTTAACACTGATTAAAATTCTTTAACATTTTTATTTGCAGAGATAAGAACTTTTAAAAGGGATTTTAAAATGTGGTGTGTGCGTATAAAATATTTTACTGGGCTAGTCAACGACGCAAACGTTAGTATAACTTTAATAGTAAAAGCTTTCAAATCTGACATCTGACAGTTCTACATTAATGCCTCGTACACACGAATTTCCCATGGGAAAAGTCAGACGGAATTTTTTCATCGGATATTCCGACCGCGTGTATGCCCCATCAGACTTTATCCGTCGGAATTTCCGACGGAGTAAGAAAGAGAACATGTTCTCTTTTTTTCCCCCGACAGAAAAAAAATTCTATGTGAAATTCCGTTCGTCTGTATGGAACGGAGAAAAAAACATGCATGCTTGGAACCAATTTGACGCATGCTTGGAAGCATTGAACTTATATTTTCTAGGCTGCTCATAGTGTTGTACGTCACCGCGTTTTTGATGGTCGGAATTTGGTGTGTATGCAAGACAGCTTGAACGGAATGCCATCGGTAAAAACCCGTCAGTTTATTGTGATGGAAACTCTGATCGTGCATTACACTGACTTTTTTAAACTTCCATGTTTGTTTCAGGTCACCGACTATAAAAAGAAAACCCCAAAAAACAAACACTAAGCCAGTTAATTAGTATTGCTATTTATTGCCCATTGAGTGAATTTAAATTCACTTCCTGTCCAAGAGATGTAGCATAAAGTCAGAGGAAATCTCTCCGTAGAGGGAAAATCTCTTCTTTCCACTCCTTTGCATGTGGATTGCTCTTCAGACAGCATTCAACAGGCATTGAGGAGCCATTGTATCGCCTCCTCACTGCCTGCTTTAACCCCTTGATTGCAGCTTTAGCGCACCGCAACCGCATGCATTGAACGCGATTGCAGGGCGCTTGCAGAGTGGTCCTATTCACATGACAGCGAATAGAATATCCTCTGTGGCCACAGCATGTGTGCACCCCCTGGGCGATGCCTCTGCAACTCAAGTTAAGGCAGTGCTTCTCAAATAGTGGGGCGCGCCCCCCAGGGGGGGCCCAAGGCTCCATAAAGGGGGGCTCGTTCCGGACCGCGGCGATCGCGCCATTTAGTATCCGCTTCTGTCCCCAGCCTCCTCCGCTAGCTAGAGGAGCGGACGGCGGGAGGCGGGACATTTTTGAACTGTGGGACGGGACCAGAGAAGTAGCAGCCTGTCATGTTGGACGGCAGGTGATTGGCTGCTAGGAGGCGGTCCTAGCCGCCAATCACCAGTTCGCCCAAAAGTCTCCCCGCCCCGCCCAGTGCTGCTGCAGCTTCACTTGACGAATGTCCCGCCTCCTGCTCTCCGCGCTGAAAAGTTACAGGTAGGAGTGGAGAGGGAGGAAGGGAGGAAAAATATATGGAAATGTTAAGGACGAGGAGTGGGGGCTGTGCTGTGGGGGGAAAAGGGGGGTTATGTGATGGGGGAAACTGTGTGCAGGATATGTGATGGGGGTCATGTAAAGGGGGCAATACTGTGTGGGGGGATATGTGATGGGGCAATACTGTGTGGGGGGGATATGTGAAGAAGGGCAATACTGTGTGGGGGGGGATATGTGAAGAAGGGCAATACTGTGTGGGGGGGGGGATATGTGAAGGGCAATACTGTGTGTGGGGGGATATGTGAAGAAGGGCAATACTGTGTGTGGGGGGATATGTGAAGAAGGGCAATACTGTGTGTGGGGGGATATGTGGATACAGTGTTATGCAGAGGTGTACTTATAACAATTTTATAGACAAATGATACCATTTACAGTCGCGCAGGGGGCGCAAAATGTTTTCTTCTTCCTAGGGGGGCATGACAGAAAATAATTGAGAAGCACTGAGTTAAGGGTATGCAGACAGTATAGCCTAGTATAAAACATTTGTTTTTTTTCCTTCCGGAGGAGCCGCTGTACTACCCATGTGATGTTAATAGCGATCTCCCATGCTGTGCTATTATGTTCTGACAGGGGGTGGGCCCCTGCCAGAGCACTCTTGTTATGCCCTGTCTGGACAGCCGATTTCTGTACGACCATCTGCAGTACACACATGCCAAATATCAGCCAGTTTCTATTGAACCAGCTGATGCCACCCGATATTGGGTTTGTGTGTACTAGACTTAACCACTTAAGACCCGGACCATTATGCAGGTTAAGGACCTTGCCCCTTTTTGCGATTTGGCGAATCGGTGATCTGTATCTATTTGATGAAGAACCCTAGAGAGACAGCTGGATAAATCTTTTGCCTAATATCTGGTGTCAATAACGACTGTGTTAATGAGGGAGTTGAGCAATTTACTTTTCTGCAAATAAACTACAAGTCCCGTCTGTCACTACAGACTTGCAGTTCTCAATGGAACACCAATGCAGTGATCACTTGCAGTCCATTGACACCAACTCCAGATCTCAATACAGACATAGAGCTGAGGAAGTAGACTGCTGGAGGCGCACACTGCACTCATGATCAACAAGTCGTGACCACAATACTTTGCAGGCTCTTTTGCAAAAAAATAAAATAAATGCACTTTTTTTTTTTTTTTTTAGCAAATACACATATGTCCCTTTTTATTATTATTTTTTTTGCAAAAGCTGGACTTGGCCGTTAAGGTCAAGAGTGGCACAGAGTGTACTAGGACTTCCCCATTCTCCCCAGACATTATGGTATCGTCAGACCCAATTATCACCACTCCCTGGGGTCGGTTCTCTATATTAAAGAATTATATGAAGATCTCACACCAGTAAGTTGAACTGAGAATTTCAGGTTGAAACAATGCTTACGGTGTCAACTTAGCAGGAAGTAAGGGACATCAGAAACCTGACAGGGAAACTAACAGGAAAATAAGTTCATGCAGATCATATAAGTACAAGTGATTGTAAAGTCTTGTTTTAAAAAAATAAATAAAATAGCAAAACATGCTATAGTTACCTGCTCTGTGCAGTGGTTATGCACAGAGCAGCCTAGATCCTCCTCTTCTGGAGTCCTTCACCAGAGCTCCTGGTCCCTCCCTCCTGCCGGGTGCCCCCACAGCAAGCAGCTTTCAATGGGGGCACCCAAGCAGGCAGTCTCCTGATCAGTGGCTGTGTGTGTCCCTTCACACACGGAGCCGCGACACGGCCCGTCCGTTCAGTCTCCTGATTGGCTCACTGGCTGCGATTGACAGCAGCAGGCTGCAGGCTGCCAAAAGCCAATCAGGAGTGCACGTCCTGGGAGAGGCTAGGCTCTTGTGGAGATCACTGGATCGAGATGGGGCTCAGATAAGTATTAGGGGGGGCTGCTGCGCACATAAGTTTTTTTTACCTTAATTCACAGAATGCATGAATGTAAAAAACGTTGTGCCTTTACAACCACTTTAAAGCGGAGGTCCACCCAAATATATATTTTTTTGAAAGCCAGCAGGTACAAATTCTGCAGCTACTGACTTTTAAAACATGGACACTTACTTGTCCAGCCCGCCCGCGATGTCGGCAGCTGAGGCCGAAAAATCGCTTGTCTCTCGGCTGCCCCGCCGCCATCCTCGGTGAGGGAATCAGGAAGTGAAGCATTGCGGCTTCACTGCCCGGTTCCCTACTGCGCATGCACGAGTGGCGCGGCCCGTCCTCACTGGTCCCCGCTGTCTCCTGGGAACAGTGTGTTTTAGACAGGTATCTGCACCCCCTCCCCCCTGAAAGGTGCCAAAATGTGACACCGGAGAGGGGGGGGGGGCTGTTCCGAAAAGCGGAACAGCTAGTATTCCATATTTGTCCAATCACCTGCCAGGATTTCCTGTGTATTTATATGTCATCAAATATAGCTTGTATACCAATAACCATACTTGATTTGGATAATGCCAACACTTGCATTTTCCACTTGGTAGACAGTCATTAGGATCTAAATGCTATTCATCATATCGGCATAGAAAAATTTACACAGCAATTAAGGGTGCTTTTAACGCCTGCGTCCAGGGCTGATCATTCACATGTGATCTCAGCATGAGACATTACATGCAAGCAGTAACAATTAGCTACAATAGGTTTTCTTTAGGCCTGTTTCAGACAGGCTTCAGTTTGTATAAGAGGAGTGTGAACAGTAAGCTTTGACAAAGCATTGCAAAGCTTTCAGCAAGCTTGTTGAAGTAATATTCAGCTCCAATTTGTAAATGTTGAACATGGATCCTAATGGAAGTGTTGATTACCACTTGCCGACCTGCCGCCATCATTATACGGTGGCAGGTTGGCTCGTTCCCGCGTATCATGGTACTGGTACACCGGCTCCTTTAAGAGCCACAGCAGGCACGCACCCACTGTACAGCGGGGGCCCCGATGGGCGTGGCCGGCAGCAGCGATGTCCACCAGCCACCAACGTTTGAGGGCAAGAGAGCCAGAATGGGGATCTGTGTATGTAACCACACAAATCCCTGTTCTGACAAGGGAGGAGAGACAGATGTGATGTTCTTAGTAATTAGGAACAGTGATCTGCCTCCTCCTCCAGTCATTCCCATCTCCCTAGGAAACACTTAACCCCTTGATCCCCCCTAGAGTTAACCCCTTCCCTGCCAGTGACATTTACACAGTAATAAGTGCATTTTTAGAGCAATGATCGCTGTATACATGTCAATGACCCCAAAAAAGTGTCAAAAGTGTCCAATCTGTCCGCTGCAATGTTGCAGTCCCACTAAAAATCGCAGACTGCCGCCATTACTAGATACAAATAATAAAAATAAAAATGCCATAAATATATCCCCCATTTTGAAGACGCAATAACTTTTGCGCAAACCAATATACGCTTATTGGGATTTTCTTTTACCAAAAATATGTAGAAGAATACATATTGGTCTGAACTGTTGAAAACATTTGTTTTAAAAAATAAAATAAAAATTTGAATATTTATTATAGCAAAAGGTAATTTTTATATATTTTTTTTTCAAAAAATTGTCATTCTCTTTTTGTTTATAGCGCAGAAAATTAAAACCGGCAGAGGTGATCAAATACCACCAAAACAAAGCTCTATTTGTAAAAAAAAAAAAAAAGGACATTCATTTTGTTCAATGTCGCACGTCCACGCAATTGTCAGTTAAAGCGATGCAGTGCCGTATCACAAAAAATGGCCTGGTCATTAAAGGGGTTGTAAGGGTTAAAAAAGTAACATACCATACTTACCTTCACTGTGCAGTTCATTTTGCACATAGTGGCCCCGATCCTCATCTTCTGGGGTCCCTCGGCAGCTGTCTCGGCTCCTCCCCCTTCTGGGAAGCGCTCTCCCAAGGGGGTTAGTTTGCGGGCATGCTCCAGTGGCGGCCATAGTGTATCACTCGACCCCGACGCACCGAGCCAATGGCTGCATTGCCATCAATCTCCAATGAAGAGCCGCCACAAGCTGGGGGAAACCATTGTGGGATTGCGCCCACGGAGTTTCGTGGCTCAAGTAAAACGGGTGGGGGGGATGGGCTGGGGTGCCCGAGAGTGTAAGGTGTTTTTTCACCTTAATGCATAGGATGCATTAAGGTGAAAAAACAGGAAGCTTTAGCACTTCTTGTTGAATCCTGCTGAAGCCTGATAGTAGCTTGTTTAAAGTGCCAAAAATCATTCCCATTAGGATCTATGTTCGACATTTAGCTTCAACAAAGCTTGCTGAAAGCTCTGCAGATGCTTTGTCTAAGCTTGCTGTGAACACTTCTCTTTACAAGCCAAAGCTCAAAGAAAAAAAAGCCAAAGGCCCCGTACGCACGACCAAACATGTATGCTGAAACTGGTCCGCGGGCCAGTTTCAGCATACATGTTCGGTCGTGTGTAGGCGCGAGCGGGCCGAATTCCAGCAAACATTTGCCCGCCGGGCCTTTTCCCAGCGGGCAAATATTCCTGGACGTGTTTTAAAACCGTCCGCTGGAATCCTGCCCGCTCGGACATGTACGGTCGTCAGTACAGACCTACCGTACATGTCCAGGAGCCCGCCGTCCCTCGCATGCGTCGAATGACTTCGACGCATGCGTGGAAGCCTTTAAATGGCAGGCCCGCCCACGTCTCCGCGTCATCGTCGCGGCGACGACGCGGACACGCCCCGCGTATTGTTTACGCGCGGACTTCTGTACGATGGTGTGTACAACCATCGTACAGAAGCCCTCTGGCAGGCATGTACGGTGAAAACGGTCCGACGGACCGCTTTCTCCGTACATGTTTGTTCGTGTGTACCCGGCCTTAGAAAGCAGCCACATCCAGAGTTGCAACCCTAAAGTCAGACCTATAGCTCAGCAATCTGCAAATTGAATGAAGCCCTGCTGATTAGAGAGCACTAGCTTTGACTCCTTGAGATATCTACCCTACCATATGCAGAATTCAAATCACTATAGAGGGGGCCAAATTACAGTGAACTTTTATCTTTTAAATTAACAAAGAGTTAAAGAGTAAACTGAACAATTCTACAGTTCGAACGGAAAACCCATATGATATTTTTGCTATAAAAGGGTAATAAAAAACACCAACAGAAAGGGCACAAGTGTACTTTTGCTTTCATCGAAACTATGACATCATATATGGTTAAAGTGCATGCGACAACGTGAATACTTAAAGAATAACTGGCACACATGAAAAATACAGCACAGTTGCACAACTGCATAAACAAATTTCTTAAAATAACTTTGAAATGTTAGTCATCGTCAGTCTGAGGGCTCGTGCACACAGATATATAAAAAAACACTGTGTTCAGATCGTACTGCTCTGTGCTGCGTAGACCTAAAGTTAGAAATTGTGCCCCCGAGGTCCAATTTTGAACTCATTTTACGCGATATGTGAGTAAACATTTGTGCAATGTGTAAGTGCCAACGCTACATGGTTTCATTTTGTATTTTCAAAATAAGTCATTAACTAGACAGCGGTTGTGGTGCAGTATGACCTCAGTCTTCAGTCATTGTGAATTACCGAAGGCAAAGGTTGTTCTGTGCCAGCAGTGTGACCCCCTGACTAGTAAATAGCTCATTCATTTCGAGACTTTTTCTTAAAAATTTGCTCAGTGGGTGGCCATGCCAGCTGGTTCAGTTTGATAAAATGCGATTGTTCAATCAACTTTTCGAAGTAGCCTGCTAAAAAATGTTGTGCGAAGTAGGTACTGCAACACTCCCCGTCAGACCACAGTGCACACCAATCACTGTGTTGCAATGCAACGACTGGTGTGACTTTAAGAATTCGGATACAAATTTATACTTGGAAGAAAGATAGGTAGTTACCTACCTGGTTATTCATGTGGGGGCAGAATAAAGCTAGTGACAGAAAAAACTGATAACCAATATACAGGGCTAGCAACACGTAGTAAATGTAGTTTCCCCTTTCCAAAGCAATATGAATGGTGGGGGGGGGGGGGGGGGGGGGGGTAGGAAATATTTCCAGCATTTCAAACCTTTTTATTAAAAAAAGAGGGGGGGGGAGTTAAGACCTGTGGTTGTTTGTTTTGGGGACAAGAATTTCAATAAATCAGGACAAATTTCAACCGGTCGAAGTCGTGAGCAGCAATAAAAACCCAAACGAGTTTAACGACTTTGACCAAAAAACATAAAAAAAGGTTTGCACTAAATTAGTCTTCTGGGTGACAAGCTGACTGTTGTCTAGTAGATGAAAGTAAAGCAATGGCTGTAGAGTAAGGATGAGCTTCGTATTCGAGTCAAACTCATGTTCGACTCGAACACTGTATGTTCGATCGTTGGTCGAATTGCGAACGTTTTCGGCCGTTCGCGCCAAATTCGAGTGGCGTGTCACGGCCCATAATTCACTGCGGCATCACAGTGCCTTGCTGGCTGATAATTGGCCAAGCATGCACTATGACCCACATTCTTGGCCAATCACAGCGCGCAAAAAACAGAGGGCCATAATTGGCTTCTGAGTTTGGACTGTTCGGTCATTTGATTGGCCAGGCCACAATGCCACCTAGGGTTGCCACCTTTTCTTCAAACCCAAACACTTTAGCGGCACACAGGAATTGTATTTTTTATAGTATAAACTATACATAGATTTTTTTTTGCTATTAAAGGAGTTGTAAAGAAAAAATTGTTTTTGCCTAAAATTAATGTCTGCAAGGTAGACAGACAGAATAGTGTAATGATTCTGTTAAAAAACGAGTAAATACCTATTAAATTCCTTCATCTATATCACCTCCGGCGTTCTAGTTTCTGTTCTCTCATTCACTTCCTGGTTTGCATCGCTCGTTCATGTAAGAACTACATTTCCCAGTATGAACTGCAGCACGCCCAGTAATTCACACCTCCTTGAAGTCTCTAACACGTAGAGAGCGTCCTGCCGCACAGATGTAGTTCCCAGGAGGGGGTGAGCGCGTCACTGACCACCGCAGTAAAGCCTCCCTTCACGGTGGTCAGTAAAATCAGACAAGCAGGAAGTGAACAGAACAGAGAAGAAATAGAGCAACTTCTGAGCAAAAACAAACAATGAGGAAGTGAAAAGAGGAATGTCTGCAGGTAAAGGATGCTTATTATGAAAAAAAAAATGAAATAACATTTCTAACCATATGACGTTAACAAGAGTCCCCCTTTACATCAGAGTCCACAGAATTCCCCTTTTACATCTGAACTTGCAGAGTTCCCTTTCACTGTAAGGGAGGACTCTGCAGACTGATGTAAGGGAGAACACTGGGGACTCTAACACAAGGGATGCTCAGGGAACCCCGGTTTAAGGGGAAACACCGAGAACTCTGATGTAAGGGGGAACACTGTGGCCTCTGGTTTAAAGGGGAACTCTAAAGCAAGAGGTGCTCTGAGAACCCAGATTTACCTTTCATATACTCACTCAGACGCAGGAGAGAGAAGGGGGGACTTCAAATCACAGACACGGATGGATTGTGAGCTCACTCACCCCTTGGCCGTCAGCACCTCTCATCCAGATGTATCTGTGGCTGCTGGACATTCAAATTCCTTGCCCCAAGTTCCTTTCCTGAGGCACAGCGCTGGGGATTGGAGTGTGAGCAGACACAGAGGGGTAGGGGCAGGAGGTAGAGGTGCAGATGGAGCCATCTCTCCTCTCCTGTCTGTGTGTTTGGGGAAGGGGGGGGGATTGTTAGTGCTAGCTTTGGGTAGTGCGAAAGAGAGTGTGTGACCGACGCGCTCAGCTTGGACAACTGCAGCCAGCAACCCTGCTAGGAAGCCATCGTCCAGTCTGAATCATGTGTCCGGGTTTTAGGCAGTCTGAAACCCAGACGCATAATTCCAATCCCAAACTGTCCGGGTGAATCCCAGACAGGTGGCAACACTTGTGTGGGATACACATCACGGCACAGAGCTGTGCCATAAACGTACGCCGAGTTGCGCATGCTGCTGCTCAGTGTACATTACTCCCGACAGGCAGGGAGAAGCACTTAGGACCAAAACCGTCTCTTCTGCCATAAAAACTCTGCCTGTTAGTGTTGGTTTCTTTCAGGTTAAATTTCACTTTAGGTTAACACATATTATTGTACGGTAACATCATCTGTAAATTGCCTAATGAAGGCATTTTAAATTCATTAAACCATAATAGTTTGAGCCCACAGCACTGATGAAACCAAAGAAAACCATGAAACAAATGCAAATGAGACATTCGGATCTACATATAGCATTTGACTGCATCTGCGCTATAAACCAGTGGTTCTAGACACACAACATGAGGATTAGAATGGAAAGATTTGCATGTGTCCAGCCAAGCATCCTCCTTATTTCTGTATGGAAACAAACAGGTCACTTCACTATGCTGTAGCAGAACAATTGTAATGGTGTTTAAACATTTTATCTCATGATGATCGTCTTTTAAAATATATGTGCTGCCTGTCCTGGGGAGACGATTACTATTCGATAAAATGTATTTATTTATTTTTTAATTCAAGTCATTTTTATTCACATAAAAAGACAAGGAACAGGTAACACATATACATTTATACAACTAGCCCTTCCACTTTTTACTCACCCTCCCAACATTTAACATACATCACCATTATTTACCTAGTATATAAACAGCATAGTGAACTGACACGTCAACAGATATACAGGTACTCCTCACTTAAAAGGGCTTGTAGAGGTAATTTTTTCCCCCTAAATAGCTTCCTTTACCTTATTGCAGTCTTCCTTCGCTTACCTCATCCTTCCATTTTGCTTTTAAAATGTCCTTATTTCTTCTGAGAAATCCTCACTTCCTGATCTTCTGTCTGTAACTACACACCGTAATGCGAGGCTTTCTCCCTGGTGTGGAGAAAGCCTCTTGAGGGGGGGAGGGGGCGAGCAGGAGTGTCAGGATGCCCACTAATACACAGCTCCTTTCTCTATCTGCAAAGTAGAGTGTGTAGAGGACAAGCAAAATGGAAGGATGAGGTAAGTGAAGGAGGACTGCACTAAGGTAAAGGAAGCTATTTAGGGGAAAACATTTTTTTTACCTTTACAACCCCTTTAAAGGACCAGGTTCCGTTTCAATGACCAGGTCGGTAAACGAATTGGTCGTTAATCGACGAGCCACAAGTAGGTAATTAAAGCGGTGGTTCACCCTAATGAAACAATTTTTTTTTATATAGCATTAAATTAGGCAAAGTAACGCGAGCTACAGTATGCCTGTATTGATTTTTTTAGCCCGGTACTCACTGTGCAATCCTCTATAGAAGATTCCGACTCCCCGCGGGGAATGGGCGTTCCTATCAAGAGGGAGGATGATTGACGGCCGGCTATGGCACGTCACGCGTCTCTGGAAATAGCCGAAATAGGACTTGGCGCTTCACGGCGCCTGCGCATAGTCTGTGCGCAGGCGCCGTATAGTGCCGTGAAGAGCCGAGACCTGTTCCGGCTATCTTCGGGGAGCGTGACGTGCCAGAGCCGGCCGTCAATCATCCTCCCTCTTGATAGGAATGCCCATTCCCCGCGGGGAGTCGGAATCTTCTATAGAGGATTGCACAGTGAGTACCGGGCTAAAAAAATAAATACAGGCATACTGTAGCTCACGCTACTATGCCTAATTTAATGGTAAAATGTTGTTAGTGTGGGTGAACCACCGCTTTAATATTTTAAGCGTTCTTAAAGCGGAGGTCCGGCTTTAATCCTCGGTGAGGGAATCGGGAAGTGAAGCATTGCGGCTTTACTGCCCGATTCCCTACTGCGCATTCGCGAGCCGCGCGAATGTCTCCTGGGACACACACGCACACACACACACACACACACACACACACACACACACACACACACACAAGGTCCCAGAAGACACCGCTCCCCATTTCCCAGGAGGCAGTGCGACGAGAAAAAAGAAGACCCACCGCGGACAAGGAAGAGGCAGATTAGGAGATCTGCCTAGTAACAGCCGCTTCTGGTGAGTATAAAAAAAAATGGCCATTTTCGTTTTTTTTCTAAACAGGTTCCTTTAAGCTAGTGCATTGTTGGTTATCTTACCTTTTCCTTCGATGTTTTTTTCTTTGTCTGAATTTCTCACTTCCTGTTTCTCCTCAGTAAGCTTGCCCCCATCATCCATGGGGGTTAGTCAGCCAGAACCGCTTACTGAGGAGGAACAGGAAGTGAGAAATTCAGACAAAGAAAACAAAGAAAAAAAACATTTAGAAGGGAAATGGAAGGAAAGAGGTAAGTGGTCCAACAATGCACTAGCTTAAAGGAACCTATTTAGAAAATAAAAAACAAACCTTTACAACCCCTTTAACCATAGCACGATTTTAATGAAGGAGTGGGTCTAGTGCAGATGGTTTCAAATTTTAATTGAGACCTTAAATGACTTCACCTCACTGAACTCCTCAACCCCTCCAGAAAGTAAAAGGCTATTTTCTGGTCACACCCCTGCCACTAGTCTCGTATTTACTGCGCCAAAGCGACTCTTCAATGTAACAGTAACTTTTAGGCCTTGTTCACATGGGACATAATACAACGTCTGCTGTGTACCTGCAAAGGTTTTCCATGAATCTCTGTCCAGGAAGTCACATTGATGTAAACTTAAAAACGCAGCGGGTGCACGTCCCCGAACTCACACAGTTTGCACCCACAACCATGTCATATTGGGAACAGCAGCTGTATTCAATGGGATTGCCCTACAGGGGGGTGCAAGGAACATCTGTGCACCCCCCTACAGGTAAACACAGGCTTGCACAGGGTTACACTGTAGTACACCCTGTGTGAACGGAAAAAATAACTTTGTGTTCCATTACCTTGAAGTAACTTGTTGCCTCAGGCAGCTGCCTTATCTCATTTTAAAGGCATGATAAATGTTGTAACCTTACTCAGCAGAGCAAAGTGACAGTGTCGCGTTTATCCAGGCATCTTTTGCAAATTAATTCATTCATCATGGTCCACGTAATCAGGTGCATGACAGGTGGTGTGCCCGTTGCCTACATAATTTGTCCCAAAATGTGCCCCTCTTTCCCATCTCAGAAGGTTTTGAGGCATGCTTTAAAACTTAAGCCCCATACACACTATCAATTTTCCTGCAGGTTTTTGTCTTCAGATTTACCAAAACCATCTAAATAGGAGGTCAAACCTTAATGCCGTGTACACACGACCAGGCCCGGATTTCCCACAAGGCCACTGAGGCCAGGCCTTGGGGCGGCAGTGGCATGGAGTCCCCTGATGCCTGGAAGATACAGTTAAGGGCGGTAAGTTATGGGGGAATCCGCTCACTCGTTAACAAGTGATTGCGGCGATGTCGCCGAAATCACTTGTAAAATGTGTGCTCCTGTCCGTCCTCCCCTCTCCCCCCCACCCCACATACCTCTCTTTGCTGGCTCTGTCTTCGGGACTCCGCCCTCCCCCGGGCCACCGAGTCTGTCTCCTGTCCCTGCTGCCGATGTACACAGAGAGAGGGGAGAGCTGTACTCTTCCCATCTCAGCTGTGACAGGAGTTCTAGCACAGTGCTAGGACTCCTGTTTTGGAGGTGACAGGGTCAATAAAGAGAACATGTCACCTCCAATTGCAATCACACAGGGAATTGTTTTCTCCTATGACTTGTGATAGCAAAAAAGTTAAGTGAACAAAAATGATAAAAAATGAATAAATAATAATTAAATTAATAAAATAAAAAAGTAAAGAATAAGAAAAAAAAAAGGAAAATAATAAGAAAATTATACAAAAATGTTAAAAAGTAAGCGACAAGCTACTACTAATAATAAAAAAAAAGATAAAAAAGTGAAAAAACAAAACAAAACATATTTGAACTAACCATGCCGCTCATTCTCCGTTGATTTGGGGGGGGGTTCGGTTGGCAGGGAGGGGGTGCATTGCGGAACCTGAGCATTAATCAGAGAAGCAGCCAAGAGGCCCATGGTAACTCTGGAGGAGCTGCAGCGATCTACAGCTCAGGTGGGAGAATCTGTCCACAGAACAAGTATTAGTGCACAAATCTGGCGTTTATGGAAGAGTGGCAAGAAGAAAGCCATTGTTGAAAGGAAGCCATAAGAAGTCCAGTTTGCGAGAAGCCATTTGGGGGACACAGCAAACATGTGGAAGAAGGTGCTCTGGTCAGATGAGACCAAAATTGTATCTTTTTTGGTCTGAAAGCAAGCGCCATGTGTGGCGGAAAACTAACAATGCACAAGACCCGTAAAACATGGTGGTGGCAGCAGGGACAGGGAAGCTGATCAGAGTTGATGGGAAGATGGATGTAGCCAAATACAGGGCAATCTTAGAAGAAAACCAAGAGTCTGCAAAAGACTTGAGACTGGTGCGGAGGTTCACTTTCCAGCAGGACAACGACTCTAAACATACAGCCAGAGCTACAATGGAATAGGTTCGATCAGGGATCTCCAAACTACAGCCCTCCAGCTGTGGCGGAACTACACTTCCCATGAGGCATTGTAAAACTTTGACATTCACAGACCCTGTCATGATGGGAATTGTAGTTCCTGAACATAGTTTGGAGACCCCTGGTTTAGATCAAAGCATATTCATGTGTTAGAATGGCCCAGTCAAAGTCCAGACCCAAATCCAATTGAAAATCTGTGGAAAGACTTGAAGATTGCTGTTCACATACGCTCTCCGTCCAATCTGACAGAGCTTGAGCTATTTTGCAAAGAAGAATGGGCAAAAATTGAATTCTCTAGATGTGCAAAGCTGGTAGAGACATCCCCAAAAAGACTTGCAGCTATAATTGCAGGGAAAGGTGGTTCTGCAATGTATTGACCCAGGGGGCTGAATACAAATCGCCACATTTTTCTGATTTTTGTAATAAAAAAAAAATATGGAAAACCATTAATCATTTTCCTTCCACTTGGTTGCAACATGACAAAATATGGAAAATTTCAAGGGGTATGAATACTTTTTCAATTCACTGTATCCACAAAGACTGATGAAGCAAAAAAAACGTTCAGAGCATGTTCCCCCGACACACAATAATAACTGCTCACTACTCCATAAATGGGACAAAACAAAAACTCCCGTCATGCAGTGCACATATGCACCAAGGTTATGTCTGCTGATTTTAAGCATGAATTTTAATCTACACAGTATTTGACGGAGGCCAATACTAACACATGAGATCAAACAAAATCTGCGTTATTCTCAAGGTAGACTGTTCTTTGTGACCTTCCAAACAAGTTTAGACACGTTTCTCTCTAAATCCAAAAGTACAAAGCTTTCTGCTTGTGAATGGAAATTAACAGTGTTTATAATTAAAGTGACGTTTGCAGACCTTGATAAATAGACATAGGAATGTCTGGTGAAACAGTGCCTACCTCTTCTATTCTATTGGGGAACTCTAAAACCTCGTACACACGGTCTGATTTCCATCGGACAAATCCGTGTTTTTTGTCCGAAGGGCATTGGACGTGAACTTGTTCTGCATACAGGACGGCAGAACTTTTTCAGCCAACATTCAAGAAACTATGTGTTTTTTCTGCTCTTTAGTGCCACCCTTAGGGCAACGTCTGCTAAAGTTGCCTTATGGTTAGCATTGGGTCGGAGTATGCCTGTTTGTACTTTGGATTTTAGTCCGACAGATTTGTGTACACACGAGCGGAAAATCTACCATTTGTTGTCGGACAATTTGAGAGCATGACCATCCATTTGTTGTCGGAAATGCCGACAACAATTGTCTGATGGAGTATACAGACGGGTTGGATTATCTGACAAAACATGTCCATCGACAATTGTTGTCGGAATATCCGATCGTGTGTACGGGCCTTTAAATGCACCAAATTACTAAGCAAGATTTTATTTTTTCTATAGTACTAGCTCATTTAACAGCCACCAAGCACCCAGGCAGGTCTCACACCGCTGCAGTATATTACAGCACGTCAAAATGTGTTGCTTTAAGGCAGGGGTGCCCAACCTTTTGAAGGGCGAGGGCCACTTAAGAGACTTGGTAACCGGTCGCGGGCCACAATGAGTGGAGCGGGTGGATGGCATGTCCGTGTCTGCTCTGCATTTGCAGAGCAGACATGGACACAACACAGCCCACAATACTTTTTAGCGGATCGTATTGGAGGTAGGAAACAAGTTGGTTTATGTCTGCCACTACTTAGAGGTAAAAGACGGGTACAATTGGTCAGACTGTCGAACTGACCATGTGAAAGGGGCCCAAGGCTGCTTTCATACGGCGCTGTGGTTTACCCGAACAGCGGGTGCAACACAGTGTACCTTTTGACTTTCCTGCACTTTGTATAAGACTTCTATTATATTCTGCAGGTTTGGTGCACTTTCAGAAAGCTCACCAAACTCGCAGGTAATAACAGAAGTCTATGGCTCAGTGCAGGTAACCCTCAGGTAAACTGCACCTGCGGATCAGTTTGAAAGCATGCCCATATATACACACTGATTTTAGTAATAAACTGACCTTTAACAACAGTATTCTATTCTATCCCAGAGCAGGAGGTCGTGGGCCACATTAGAGGGCTCCGCGGGCCACATGTGGCCCCCGGGCCACTGGTTGGGCACCCCTGCTTTAAGGCAACATTTATTTTGAATGGGCTTCCAATGCACCTTACTGCCCCCCCAAACGGGACCAGAGCCTTTTTTTGGGGGCAAAACATGTTTACAGAATCAGCTAAACATTGCCAGTATTCTCACAAAAGAAAGACACAAGCGACACATACTATTCTGTTAAAGTAGAACTATAGGCAAAACGTATTTTTCATGATAGAGCAAGGGAGGGTTATAACCCCTGTCAGATTTATTTTCACCATCTGTGTCTGTGTGAAGATTTCCCTTCACGTCCTGTCCCATAGCAAAACAGGAAGCACCATGCATCCCAGGAGGCCACAGCTATTCTACCAGGCATACGCCTCCCCCGGTGTCACCAGGAGGCCTTCTGTTTCTTACTGTCTTTTTGCAGTAAAAGACACATTGTAGTGCATGCATGTCATCAGGAGGCTGCACAAGTTTTCAGAAAACTCAGTAACACAAAAACTTTCAACAAACTACTTTTTTTGCAATGTATTAATACAGGGTTCGACAAACCCTGGGTGCCAGGTCGCAATTGTGACTAGAATTAGCGACCTGGCGCAGCACATCTGGGGTATCCTGTGTCTCCGTGCACCCCCACCACACGATCGCGTTGGGCCACGCCGGCCGGTAATTGAGGCCGCATGTTTGCGGCCTTCTACAGGCATATGCTTCCTTCTGTGATCTGGTGCCATCTTGTGGTGGCAGTTGGCATGACAAGACAACTAGCAATGCTAATGGAGGTTCCCCTGTCTGTTTTTACTGCCATCTCCTTCTCTCTAATTAGAACCCCCAAACATTATATATATTTTTTATTCTAACATCCTGGAGAATAAAATGACGGTCGTTGCAATACTTTCAGTCACACCATATGTGCGCATTTTTTTGAAAAAAAAAAACACTTTTTTAATAAAAAAAATAAGACAAGTAAAGTTAGCCCAATTTTTTTTTATATTGTGAAAGATAATGGTACATTGAGTAAATTGATGCCCAACATGTCATGATTCAAAACTGCGTCCGCTCGAAAAAATTATTACCCTTTAAAATCTCCATAGGCGACGTTTAAAAAAATTCTATAGGTTGCATGTTTTGAGTTACAGAGGAGGTCTAGGGCTAGAATTATTGCTCTCGCTCTACCAATCTCGGCGATACCTCACATAATTGGTTTGAACACCGCTTTCATATGCGGGCGCTACTCACGTATGCGTTCGCTTCTGCGCGCGAGCTTGGCGGGACGTTCCTGGCTCCTAACTTTTAGCTGGCTCCTAGATTCCAAGCAAATTTGTCAAGCCCTGTATTAATAGATGGGTGGGGAGACCTGAATAAGCAGAGGTTTATTGACTTTATAAGTCAGTATATGCATAGAACATACACCTTTTGGGGTGAATGGGCACACTATATTCACAAAGGAAGGTACCAAGTACAACCTTTTGTTCCTACAATGTCAAAGTGAACCCATGGTCAAATAAACCACTTGCACTGGGTTCACACATTCAACAACAAGGCACTGGTTACATGAGCTCTGATGAAAGGCAGGATCAACCAATAACTGGCTTTGTCTGAATTTGGCGCTCTCTTTATTTCGCCTCTTGCACACAGTATATTTGAGCATCAGCATTTCTGAACATAACTTCAGGGATTTGAGTTTTTGTGTGTATGCAAATTTGTGAGTACAATACATTCCTTAAAAGAGAAGTATGTTTTTTTAATTAATTTTTACTTACTAAATCATACATACCTAGGCAGATGCAGCATTGGTCTGATGCTGCATCTGTCCCCCGGTGCCTCCAAGACTGAGAGCTGAGCGATCTAACACCGCCAAATCGCTCAGTTCTCAGGGCTCCCAGCAGAGAGCTGATGACTGTCAGTCACCAGCTCTCTGCTTTGCCCCCTCCCGCGCTCACTGGAGCGCTGGGCTGTGGACGGGGCGGGAGGAGCCAGCTTAGGCTCGCAGCGGCTCTTTGAGAGGCTGAGCCGTGTGCTGGTCCAGGCATGTGTGCGGATCCCGACTCCATTGTTATGATCTTGCTCAAGCCTGGATCGTGTCTGTGACATCAGCTGAGAGTGAACTTCCGCCGCTGTCTGCTGAAAACGGGTCACAGAAGTGCAGAACGCACTGCACTCCGGTAATCCACAGAAGTACAGTCAAACAAGCTTTGGCTGTACTTCTGTAAGGAAAAAATCTATGCAAGTGCAAAATATTTATGCTCATATGCGCATACTGGTGCAAAATACTGTTCGGGAAAGCAACACTGGGGCACAATGACATCAATAATGGGGCCCAATTACACCCACAATGGAAAGATATTTCTACCACTGGCACCAAAGATCGGGCATTGTTTATTCCCATGAACGTCAACACTTTTTCTACTCCCAATGCCCACGGTCCAGGCCCCCTCAAGTCTGAAGGACAGTAAAACTGTCCCTTTGTTTAGAAAGTTTGGAGACCCATGCTCTATGTTTATGGGCATAACAACAAATGAAAATACACACAAAAATGTGCCTATTTTATTTATTTTTTTAAACTGCTGTGCTACTTACTACAGGAATCTGAACAAACTCATCGAATAACATATGTTCTCATAACACATGCATTTTTTGTTCTAAATCATGAAGTTGAGAATGGTACTCAAATCATTTAGGCTTTACGGAGAACAGGTTCACTTGAAGAATCCCCTTCATTGATATATTGCACTTGAAATGCACTATCGTTTTAATAGGTATAGTTGATACCCAACAGGTGCACTGCACAGAAGTCCATTCAAAAGGAGCATGCAAAGTGATATCCAGTCTATTATCACATATCACAGCCTGAACATTTGTATAGCGCATCAAAAAAAGAAAAAAAAAAAAACTGTGCACCAAGCTTACAGAAAGAAAAAAACGAAAAGGTATTTGTAACATATGGTAATGTAACTGTATAAACTTAATACATTTATTCAACTTACGACGCCTTTCACACTGAAGCACATAAAAAAAAAAAAGACGCTGGTGGTTTTTCATCGCTAGCGGTACGCTTTTTAAGATTAAAGAAGTTTTGCACTGCGCTGGAAGCGCTGCCCATTCATTTCAATGGGCTGGGGCGTTTTTGAGGCGCTTTTTAAAGAACTTCAAACATGCCCCAAAGATGCTACTTGCAGGACCTTTTTCACTGCCCCGCAAGCGCACCCCACCCAGTGGGAAAGCATCCATTGAAATGAATGGGAGGCAGTTTTCAGGCGCTATTTTTAGCGCAAAAGCGCCTGAAAACCATCTCAGCATGAAAGGGGGCTAAACACTTCAAGTTCATCTTAGGTGATCAGCAATGGTATCACCATTGCAAGCAATTTCACAAGAATGTTATAACAAAAAATGTACACAATTAACAGAAAAAGCTGCCTTTGTGACCCCAGTATATCATCTCTTATTAAAGTAGATGTAAACCCAAAGCATAGTCGAGAACGAGAGAGAGAACGAGAGAGAGAACGAGAGAGAGAACGAGAGAGAGAACACGAGAGAGAGAGAACGAGAGAGAGAGAGAGAGAGAGAGAGAGAGAGAGAGAGAGAGAGAGAGAGAGAGAGAGAGAGAGAGAGAGAGAGAGAGAGAGAGAGAGAGAGAGAGAGAGAGAGAGAGAGAGAGAGAGAGAGAGAGAGAGAACTGTGGGTATAGGATTCTGTATATGGAGGATTTTCTTATTTATTTTTTTCCATTGGTTGAGCTAGATAGATTTGTGTCTTTTTGTAACCTGACTAATGATGTATTTGCATAAACTACTTTAAAAGAGAAGTCCAGCCTGCGCTTTTTAGCCTAGGCTTCTCCTATGGGTCACAGGAGTGCAATTCGTTTTGCTCTCCTGTGACCCGTTTTCAGACGTCACTGCCAACAGTTGGGGCAGCGAGCGTCATCACGACTTCCCAAGTCGGGATCCGCCAGCTGCCCTGATTGATGGCAGTCTCAGCAAGCCGCTGAGACAGCCTCTCCCTGGCCCTCCACTGCTCAGCTCTCCAATGAGCGTGGAGACCGTCAGCCTCTTTCCTCTCGGGGATCTGTGAGAACCAAGCTAGCGGCGACGTTCGGTGGCTCGGTTCTCAGTGCACAGGTGGCAGGGGACATCTGGAGCATCGGTCTGATGCTCTATCCACCAAGGTAAGTATAAATAGCCCAAAAACATGAAAACCATACTTCTCCTTTAGCACTAAGTAAAGACACCAAGATCAAACGCTGGAAAAGTAAACTCCCCAGGCATTTCTGTACGCTGACTAGTTACAGCTTTCAATCATTTGAAAAAACACTTTTATTTATTTTATTTGTATTGCATGCAGAACACAAAAATGTGACTAATGCAATAGTTAATCAAATACCATATTGACCCATGAACATGAAAAGGAAGAATGCAAACCTTGGTAACCTTTATCTTACACCTTTATGTTCTATTATTAGCTCCATTCTCAGAAAACCTAAGCCAAGTGCACTTTGCTCCGTGCCACACAGCAGAATCGTAAATACCTACTGTAATAAACCCAGACAGTTTATGTGGTATGCAATTTTTTTTAGAACAAAGTTTTCCAACAAGTTTTCAACATCAAATTCAAACTAGATCATAAAACAGCCAAATACATCACAATTATATTTTTATATACATATAGGCCCGGATTCACAAAGCACTTACGCCAACGTATTTTGAGATACGCCTCGTAAGTGCAAACATGCGCCGTCGTATCTGTGCACCGTGCCCACAAAACTAGATACGCCTGAAAAAAGGCTCCATCCAACCGACGTAACTTGCCTACGCCGTCGTATCGTGGGCGCATATTTACGCTGGGCTCATTTGCCGCTCCCATTGATTTTCTATTTACATATGCAAATGAGGGAGATACGCCAATTCACGAACGTCCGTCCGACGCAGTGCGTGTAAAGTCATACATCCGGCGTAAAGTTATGCCCCATAAAGGAGGTGCAACTCAGCAGCATTGATGCAAAGGTCTGCATCAGGGAACTCAAGCCGTCGTATTTTACGTCGTTTACGTTGGACGTGAATATGGCTGGGCGTAGGTTACGTTCACGTCGTAGGCAGTGATCCGTCGTATCTTAGGGAGTCGTTCCGACGTGATTCTGAGCATGCGCACTGGATGCGTCCACGGGACGGCGCATGCACCGTTTGCTATTCGTATCTTTATGGCGCTCTGCCCTATGGCCCATCATTTGCATGGGGTCACGCCTCATTTGCATGGCTCACGCCCACTTCCACTTACGACGACTTACGCCTAGGAAACCCAGCGCAGATTTGGCAGCACTGGCTTTGTGAATCCAGTGCTTGCCTCTCTGCGCTACGTCGGCGTAGCGTATATGAGATACGCTACGGCGGCATAAATATGCGCCGATGTATGTGAATCCGGGCCATAGCGTATAATCATTTTCAATTTCAGACCCTGTTTACATCATCATGTAGTGGGAACGAGCGTTCCAGCTACGCCAGTCTGACATGCGATTCTGCGTGTCACATAGGGGTAGCCCATTCACTTCCAAATAGCGAAGTGTGAATGGAGCAAAATTGCAGCACAATCACATGCACAAAGCACCACGCACATTTGGGTGCCATTATCATTGAATGGCACCCCCTACACAATGCGATTCTGCAGCAATTGACGGATAACAGGATCATGCAGCAATCAGGGCTGCCCTAAATAGAATGGGGTGCCCTATGCGACACTCAGAATCAGGTGAAAAATCGCATGTCAACATATAGCTGGAACTATAGTTCCTGCTATGCAATAATGTGAACAGAGCCTTAAAGATAAAAATTGTGTAAACATCAGAAAATCCAAATATGATTTCTCCAAAATGTCAACTGGAACACATCCATGGCCATACAAACTAATGCATCCTTCTTCTTGTGTCACCTCCACCCAGACAATAGTAAATGCTGTATATTATCCCAAAAATAAGTTCTGAAATCCTACACCCTACAGAATCTCCTGAAAGGATGTGTACTGCACACTTTAAAAAACCCCACGGATACTGTAGGCCACCTATACAAAGAGCAAATGTCTTTCCTATAGCCACAAGTTGCAGGAAAGAAAGTCGCTTGATTCCGCCATCAACACAGACACTGATTTTGCCTTATGGGGTAAGGATGACCATGAGAAAAAAAAAAGTGAGGGATCAGCCCAGAACTACACGGGAGGAGCTTGTGAAAGATCTCAAGGCAGTTGGGACCACATTAACCAAACAAACTATTGGTAACACAATACGCCACCATGGATTGAAATTCTGCAGGGCCTGCAAGGTCCCCCTTCTTAAGAAGGCACATGTACAGGCCGGTCTGAAGTTTGCCAATCAACAGCTAAATGATTCAGAGAAGAATTGGGAGAAAGTGCTGTGGCCAGAGGAGGCCAAAATTAAGCTCTTTGGCATTAATTTGACTCGTCGTGTTTGGAAGAATTTGGAGCACAACACTCCACACCAGGGAGAAAGCCTTGCATTACTGTGTGGCGTTACAGACAGAAGAACAGGAAGTGAGGATTTCTCAGAAGAAATACGGACATTTAAACGAAAAATCGAAGGATGAGGTAAGTGAAGCAAGACTGCACTACGGTAAAGGAAGCTATTTAGGAAACATTTTTTTTACCTTCACAACCCCTTTAAGGTCATGGAGTGGCCTAGCCAGTCTCCAGACCTTAATCATATAGAAAATTTAAGGAGGGAGCCGAAACGTCGAGTTGCCAAGAAACCTTAAGGATTTAGAGAAGATTTGTAAAGAAAAGTGGAACATCATCTCTTCTGAGATATTTGCAAACCTGGTCACCAACTACAAGAAACGTCTTACCTCTGTGCTTGCCAACAAGGGTTTCTCCACCAAGTACCAAGTCATGTTTTGCTTGGGGATCAAATGCTTATTTTACTCACTAAACTGCAACTCAATTTAGAACATCTGTATCATGTGTTTTTTTCAGAATTTTTGGTTGATATTCTGTCTCTATCATTTAAAATGCACGTAAAAATATAGACCCTTCATTTCTCTGTAAGTGGCAAATGTACAAAATCTGCAGGGGATCAAATTATTATTTTCCCCACTGTGTATATTTGACTGTTTACAGCATAAAATTGATATTTTATAAAGCCGAACTCTAATGCCGCGTACACACCATCACTTTATGTGATGAAAAAAACGACGTTTTTAAAAACGTCACTTTCAGGCTAGGTTCACACTGCTGCGAATTCAAAATCGCGATTTGAGATGCGATTTGACATGTGAAATCGCATCTCAAATCGTACCAAATCGTACCCAGTGTGAACCTGAGCTAAATGACCGTGTGTGGGGGAAAACTTTGTTTTATGTCTTGTGAAAAACGACAAAAAAAAAAAAAAAAATTTAAGCATGCTTCAATTTTATGTGTCGTTTTTCAAAACGTTGTTTTTTACTTCACAGAAATTGACCGTGTGTAGCAAAAAACGACGTTTAAAACAACGTTTTTACACCCGCGCATGCCCAGAAGCTAGTTATGAAGCGAGCTTCAATGAAAAAAGTGGTGAACGTAACCTCGCTTTGCTAGAGCATTGTGAAAAAACGATGGTGTGTAGGCAACTTCGTCTTTGAAAATTGAAGTTTCAAAAACGTTGTTTTTTACTTCACAGAAAAACCTACGTTAGATCTACCGGTAACGGTATTTCTACGAGCCTTCCAGGACGGCACACCAGAGAGATAAGGGCTCCTCCCACAGGAAACACAATCAATTGACAAGTTTGTTATAAGTTCCCACCCCTCCCCTTGCTCCTCAGTATTTAATAAAGTAATCTTGAACTGGTTCACAAGGGGCACCCCATCGGTACTTACCATTTAGCATATAGCTTACCTTTCTTCACATAGGGTGGGTAGTAGGCCTGCCGTCCTGGAAGGCTCGTAGAAATACCGTTACCGGTAGATCTAACGTAGGTTTTCTCCTACGCCTTCCAGGACGGCACACCAGAGAGGATATAAAAGGACCTCAGGCCTACCTCAGGGTGGGACCACAGCTTGGAGGACCTTCCGACCGAAAGCCAGGTCTTGCTGTGACAACAATTCTATACGGTAGTGTTTCAGGAAGGTGTGATGACTTGACCAGGTAGCCGCACTACGGATCTGGTCCCAGGAGGCACCTGCTCTCTCCGCCCAAGATGTCGCCAGAGATCTGGTTGAATGAGCTTTGATATTAAGTGGAGCTGGTTCTCCTGCACACTGATAAGCCTCTGTAATAGCTTCTCTAATCCATTTTGAGACTGATGGCCTTGAGGCCTGTAATCCCTTCCTGACTCCACCATAAAGGATTAGGAGATGGTTAGATTTCCTGAAACTTTTGGTTCTCTCTAAATATATAAGAAGACATCTTCTTACGTCCAAACAGTGAAACTTAAACTCCTTCTCGTTCTTTGGTTCTGAACAAAAGGACGGCAATATCATTTCTTGCGTCCTGTTGAGTAAGGATGCTACTTTAGGTAGGTATAAGGGATCTGCCCTAAGAGTGACCCTGTCTGGTTGCACCCTAAGAAAGGGCTCTTTCATGGACAGAGCTTGCAGATCTCCCACCCTCCTGGCTGTAGTAATAGCCAACAAAAAAGTTAATTTTAACGTAAGGAACCTAAGGGAAACTTTCTCTAAAGGTTCAAAAGGGGGCATAGATAATGACTCTAATACCCTAGTAAGGTCCCATGGTGGACAGAAGCTTTTAAGGACGGGGGACATTCTTTCCCTAGCTAGTAAGAACCTCTTAACTAGGTCGTCCTTCGCTAATCTTTTATCCAGGTACACGGAGAGGGCAGCTACCTGTACTCGCAGGGTGCTAACCTTAAGCCCAGCGTCTGCTCCATCCTGGAGAAAATCCAGGATAACCGGAACCGACTGGGAAGACTTTAGTCTTTTTCTACTCCAGGTCTGGAAAGTTTTCCATATCTTTAAGTAGATCTTTCTGGTGACCGGCTTTCTACTTGTAAGGAGAGTATCAATCACCTTTTCTGAACAACCTTTTTGTTTCAGAATCTGGCGCTCACTAACCAGGCTGTTAGCTGAAAGAACTCTGGTCTCGAGTGAAACACTGGACCTTGTCTGAGAAGATCTGTCCTGGCTGGGAGTCTCAGAGGCTCTGCTACTGACATGAACCTCAGATTCGCAAACCATGTCCTCCTTGGCACACCATGGGGCAATAAGGAGGACCTGACCGGGGGACTTGCTGACTTTCTGGAGTACCCGCGGAATTAGCGCCAGGGGTGGGAAAGCGTAGGCCATTCTGAAGTGCCAGTTCTGGGACAGCGCGTCCAGGCCCTCGGAATCCCGTTCTACCGAGGCTGAGAAGTACCTGTTCACTTTCCTGTTCTTCCGGTTCGCGAACAGGTCTATGTCTGGTTCGCCAAACTGAAGAACTAGGGCCTGAAAGACCTCGGGACTCAATTCCCATTCCCCCTGTCTTAATTGTTGGCGACTGAGGAAGTCCGCTTCTATGTTGTCTGTCCCCTTTATATGTATGGCTGAGATGGAGGTGACATTTTTCTCTGCCCAACCCAGAATTTCCATGGTTAGTTCCAATAGGGGACCGGATCTGGTACCGCCTTGGTGATTCAGGTAGGCCACTACTGTAGCGTTGTCTGAGCTCACCTGGACCTCCCTGTCTGTGACATCTTGTTGGAAGGCCCTCAGGGCTTCTCCTACTGCTCTGAGCTCCCTGGTATTGGAAGATTGATGAGCCAGGAGGTAGCACCATCTTCCTTGGGCTTTTTTCCCCCCCATGTGGGCACCCCACCCCCATGTGCTGGCATCCGTAGTCAATTTTACCGGATCCCACTGTGCCCAAGGTCGACCTTCCCTTAGGTTTTGGTGACTGGTCCACCACTCTAGGGATGACAGGACCTGAGGGGTGAGTAAAATCTCCTGATCCAGGGATTCCTTCTTCTTGTCCCAAGAGGACAGAAAGAAAAAATGGAGCATCCTTGCATGTAATTGGGACCAGACTACTGCTGGTATGGATGCCGACATTAAGCCTAGGACTCTCATAACTGACCTCCTGGGAAGTTTGGGGAATCTCATCAGATTCTCTGCTGCTGACGCTAATTTTTTTATTTTGTCTTCTGGCAGGAAGAGCGTCTGAAGCCTGGAGTCTATAGTGTAGCCCAGAAATTTTTTTACCTGCTCTGGTACGAGGGAGGATTTCTCTAAATTGATAATCCAGCCTAGGCTTTCTAAAAACTCCATCACCCTGTTGGTATCCCTCTGAACCTGTGACTCTGTCTGACCGGAGATCAGTAGATCGTCCAGGTATGGTATAAGGCATATCCCTTGAAGATGTAGGAAGGCTACTGCCTCTGCCAGTATCTTTGTAAAGATTCTGGGGCTGGAGGTTAGGCCGAAGGGTAGTGCCCTGAACTGCCAATGAAAGATTTCCTCCCCTACCACCACCGCAAACCTCAAAAAGGCCTGATGGTCCACGTGAATTGGCACGTGCAAATAGGCGTCTTTCAGGTCTATGGTTGTCATGTAGGTTTCCTTCAAGAGGTTCTTTCTTACTGAGTAAATACTCTCCATGGAAAACTTCTTCTGTTCTAAAAATCCGTTTATTTTTTTTAGGTTTACTATCAGGCGGAATTTTCCTGATGGTTTCCGAACCAAAAACACGTGGGAATAGAACCCCCGGTATTGCTGTTCCACTGGCACTGGTGTTATTACTAGTTGCTCTGCCAATTCCTGAACCCCCTCCAAGAGGGCCCTTCTTTTTAGGGTATCCTTGGGGAGCTGCGTGAGGGTGATCATAGGGGGGGGAAAGGTGACAAATTCCAGGCGGAACCCATCCCTTATAAGCTTGTGTATGTAGGGACTGTCTGAAATATTTTCCCACTGTTGTACAAACTGGGACAGCCTCCCCCCTACCTTGACCTTGGCGTCACTTGGTCTGTTTAGCCTCAGCCTTGGCGGAGGGAAAGAGCAAGTTATTCTTTTTGTTCCCTTTGCCATAAAACCAGCGCCTATTGGGGTCTCTTTTATACTTCTGCTTGTTCTGCCCCTGGGGGCCTCGAAAACTTTTCTTAAACCCATCTTTCTTAGGTTTCACAGGGAATTTCTTTCCCTTCTCTGAAGACCTAGCTAGGACATCATCCAATCCTTGGCCAAACAGAAGTGAACCCTGGAAAGGGAGTCCACACAGTTTTCCCTTTGATGTGACATCCCCATCCCAGGCCTTAACCCAGATAGCTCGCCTGGACGAGTTGATCAAGGCCGCTGTCTTGGCTGAAGCTTTAGCAGTTTCCAAAGCGGCATCTGCCAAGTATGCGACAGCTTTTCCTATCAAAGATAGAGACCCCAAGATTTCCTCTGACTCTGTAAACTGGCCGAGGTGTTCTGCCAGTTTCTCTACCCATAGGTCTGCATTCCTGGCTACACAGGTCGCAGCTAATGCTGGGGCCATAGAAGCTGTGTTAGCCTCCCATGCTTTTCTTAGGAGTGATTCGGCCCTACGATCCATTAGATCTTTAATACTGCCAGCATCTTCAAATGAGAGGTCTGACTGTTTAGTGACCTGAGACAGGGCCGCATCCAGTTTTGGAAGTTTAAAGAAAGCTTCCCCAACTGATTGGGTGAACGGGTACTTCCGTTTCCAGGTTTTCTGAGTGGTCAGTCTCCTTTCTGGAAATTTCCATTCTTGTAGGATTATTTCTTTTAGAGATTGGTGGAGAGGGAAGACTCTATCCTGCGTTTCACTGAGCCCCCTATACACCTTATCCTGTGCAGAGGTCGTTTTAGGAACCTCTGGAATCTCTTCAGTGGCATAGATTGCCTGAAGGAGACTGTCCACATCCTCTGCTGAGAAGAGGAATCTTTTCAATTTTCCTTCTTCCTGAGACATGACTGAGTCTCTATCCTCCTCACCCTCTGAGCTATGTCTAGTGACCTGGCTCATGACCTCACTTTCCTCTTCCTCCTGATCATGAGAAAAGACCTGGGAGGATAGGAAAGGGGTACTGGGTCCTGCAACTAGCCTTCCCTGAGAAATCAAAGTCTCTCTAGGGGCCGGTTCCTCTGTGCTAGGGCCTGTGGCTGCTTGTGTAGCTGTCTCCCTGAAAGCTCTAACCGTGGCCAACATTTCAGACTGCATTGACAAGAGAAAATCTTTCATCATGGCAGCTGCCTCCTTCCCAGCCAACTGGTTAATACACTTGTGGCAGAAGGGTTTGGTATAGGATCTTGGGAGTTTATCTTTACAGTTTCCACATTTTTTAGAGGAACTACCACTAGCAGATGCTGAGGATTGAGCAGAGGCCCCCTGGGTTTCACCGGGAGATTCTGTTAGAGAGGGAACATAATAAAAACAACCATGTTATTTCTTCCCACTTCAGAGCTGCAGGCTGTACTAGGGAGAAAAGAGAGAGAACGAGGAAGGCAGTCGTTTTTTACCAGCTGCATCCTGCGACTCAGGAACTCTCACTCTCCCCTTTTCTCCCTTTCCAGGAGGGACTGTACTCACCGACCCCCGATCTGGATTTGGTAGCCGCAGCGCTAGTCTTCCCTTCCTCTTCCATCATGAGGAGGTTGACTGGGTCCTTGGCTTGCCGGTACCTGTTGCAGGGTTTATCCGCCGCCGACCCCACCGCTCCACGCTGCCCTCCACGCCGAAGCGTCACTTCCGGGTTGCCGTGTAGGGAACGCCCACTCTCCGGTGACGCGCTTCCTGTACCTCCGAACGAGGTCTGGAGCGCAATGCTCCTCTGCAAACCCCCCCAGGAAGAAGAGTTAGCAGCGTGGCGGATTTTTGTGCAGAGGGACGATGGCTTTTTCACCACAGCTCAGAGCGTCCATGCCTGTCTTTGTGGCGACCTGTGAGCGACCGAAGCCAACAGGTCAGTTCAGCTCTCCCCGGCCTCCCTGAACCTGCCTCAACAGGGGTACCCTTCGACCTCACCGTCTCCAGGTAATATAAAACAACAAACGTGCCGCTGTGTTCGGGAGAAACACAATCAAAATACTGAGGAGCAAGGGGAGGGGTGGGAACTTATAACAAACTTGTCAATTGATTGTGTTTCCTGTGGGAGGAGCCCTTATCTCTCTGGTGTGCCGTCCTGGAAGGCGTAGGAGAAAGTTCATTTTTTCTTCATCACATAAAGTGATGGTGTGTATGGGGCATAAGCAGAAATAAAATCATATATTGCAAAAGCATCTAAATGTATTTAGCATAAATACCCAAATCTGTCTTCAAATTAGACAACAGCAGTGCTCACTTGCAGAAGGAGGGGCAGGACTAGGAGCCAATCAGATTCTAGTGCATGCAAATCTGCTGACAGGGAGCATGTTGACAGGAGAAGACAGACAATTGAGCATATTTGATATTATCACTGTCTTGCTGCTTCTTTATTGCCCAACCAGCAGGCTACTACGGATGAGAAGTAAGAGTATGACCCTGCTATGCTCTTTAAAAGTGGTAAGTAGAAGTGGCAAGTGTAAGTAATGGCAAGACTTCGTTTTGGAGTGGAGAGGGATTAGAAAACCTGTCAGTTTTTATTGCTCTCCGTGTCCCTGGCATGGAGATTCACCCTATTTGTCCGGTTTACCATTATCATAGAAAAGGAAAGTAAAAGAAAATTCCAAAAATTTGGGTTGTCCTCAGAAAAGTAATAAAGGGGAAATCCTCTAATGGTAACACTAGTTCTGGTGACCTGGGAGTCCCCTAGGAATTCCCTTAATTTGCAAGGATTTCTCCTCACTTCCTGTTTGGCTATGGGACAGGAAATGCAAGGACAGTCTGACAGGGGACATAATTCTGTCTTGCTCTTCCCAAACCAGCCTTCTGGAACACATCACAGGTCCTAGGAGGTTGCAGGACCATTCACACAGCGGTGGGAAGCTGGCAGTAGAACCACAGTAAACATGCAGATGGCAGGTACCCAAAGGCTGGTGAAGAACTGGCCAGGGTGAGGATAGCGCTGGATCCCCAGACAGGCAAGTGTCCTTTTATTAAAAGTCAGCAGCTACAGTATTTGTTGATTTTTTTAAACCTGACTGAAGAACCACTTTAAATGTGGTGGCTGCTTTTATTTTCTTATATAGGCTTTTAATTTTCTTTGTTTCACTTGGTGATCCGACCAGTAACGCACTCCGGGCTAGATTCAGAAAGATAAGCATATCTTTCTGCGGGCGTAACGTATCTCGGATACGTTATGACGCCGTAAATTAGGGCGCAAGTTCCATATTCAGAAAGAACTTGCGCCCTAAGTTACAGCGGCATAACGTATGTGGGCCGGCGTAAGCCCACCTAATTCAAATGGGGATGATGTGGGAGTGTTTTATTTAAATGAATGGTGACCCCACGTATTTTACGCATGCGCCGTTCGTGAAAGAATCCCAGTGCGCATGCTCAAAATTCTGCCGCAAATCGTCATTGCTTTCGACGTAAACGTAAATTAAGTTCAGCCCTATTCGCGAACAACTTACACAAACGACGTAAAATTTAAAAAATTTGACACGGGAACGACGTCCAACATAGGATACGCCTCATATAGCAGGGGTAACTTTACGCCGGAAAAAGCCTGACGTAAAAAATTGCGCCGGGCGGACGTACGTTTCTGAATCGGCGTAACTACCTAATTTGCATATTCCTCGCGGAAATATACGGAAGCGCCACCTAGCGGCCAGCGTAAATATGCAGCCTAAGATACGACGGTGTAATCTTAGGCTCTTAGGGAAATCTATGCGCAACTGATTCTATGAATCAGTCGCATAGATACGACGCAACTCAGAGATACGACGGTGTATCTGGAGATACGCCGTCATATCTCGTACCTGAATCTAGCCCTTCGTGTCTTGGGGTATCTCCACTCTAGATTGAGAAGCATCAGAGACAGCAGCATTGTCAGTCCGCGGAGAGGGTAGCATTGGACACAATAGCAGTTTTAGATAGACTTGATTAACAAATTAAAGCCAAACTCCTGCTAACACTTTCTTGGCAGTTACATCAACAGTGTTTTTTCTTTTGGTATAAAGCCGACTATTGTAAGCACCTCGTCAGTGCTGAATAATTTGTCTCAATACTCCAACTGCCCCTTTGTCTTTGTAGTTTGGCCTGTTTCTTGGTAAATGAAGCTGAAAAATATTGACTTATTGGCCAAAATCACCAAGTGAAAATAAAAAAGGAGAAATCAAAAGGGCTAAAGAAAAAAATACACCACATCTAAGAATTGGTAAGCTGCAATATAATACATACATACATACACACACACACACACATGCATACATACATATATATATATATACACACACATATACATACACACACACAGTATACACACACATTACAGTAAATATATTTCAACTGCGTATTGAGGAGTCTGCTTTAAGTAGTTGTAAAGGCAGTGCCTATGTGCAACTCCCCTTGCCCCCTCTAAATACTTGCCTGAGCCCAATCTCGAGCTGTGCCCAGGCTGCTCACTCTCCCTCATAACTGGACTCGGTGAGAGCAGTGCGAGCTCCTGCTGCTGTCAATCAAATCCAGTAAAGCGGGGTGGGGTCAAGCTGCACTGCGTGTGTCAATAGACGAATACAGTGGGATTGAGCCTTCCACATATGCTCCAATATCAAGCAGCTTCCTGAGGGGGGTGCTCGGAAGGCAGGATGAGCCAGGAGTGTCATCGGGCTGCTCTGTGCAAAACCATTGCACAGAGCAGGTAATAAAAAGAAAAACCTTTGCAATCACTTTAAAATTTAGCTTTAATATAGTAAATGTCATGCGTGCCATCATCTGAGATGTGGATGAATATAATGAGGGCTCATCTGTATACAGTGCATTGACATGACAGCTGAAAAAAACCTATTCAATAGTCTCCATAAGTGGCTGCATTGTTTGCAATTCTTAAAAGGATTCCAGGCACACGGAGCAATGGAAAATAAACATCATAATGAGACATAAAGAGATTTTTCCCCAAGAGACAATGAGATACTGGAAAAAGAAAACAACATGTTTACTCCATGGATTCCCATTACTGTGGAGGAGCTAATAACTGTAAATTTTAAGTAACCGCTCATTAATATGCATAGACATTGTAACTCCATATTTATAAAAATGGAATAATATTAGTAAAGGCTCCATCTGTATTATAGATGATAGAAAACAGTATTTTGTCATTTCAAATATTCCATTCTCTTTAAAGCCATTTTTTGGTTTGCCAGTGCCTCCTAAATAAACGATTTAGCCTAAAAATAAACATTTTATTACTTCAAGCTGCAGTTTTTTTTATAGCAGTGGTGCTCAAGCACCGGGCTGTGCCCAGGGGTGGATCTGGGGGGGTGGGGAGGCAACAGGGCAATTGCCCCCCCCCCCCAATTTGCGGGTGGGCAGTCAGCAGGTGAGGGAGCGGACGGCTCGGCGGGCAGGTGAATGAACGGGCGGGTGGCTCGGTGGGTAAGCAAGCGGGCCAGTCGGCAGGTGAGCGGGTGGCTGGCCAATCAGCGGGCGGGGGAGCAGAGAGATTACATCATCTCTCACCGCCCAGCCTGCATCCCTGTGACAATTGTAGCAGGCTAGTGACAATCTGCAACTTGTGGCAGGTGATGTTGCAAGTGACAATCCGCATCTGGTGATAGGCAACGTGGCAAGTGGCAATCAACGTGTGGCAGGTGACGTGGCAAGTGACAATCTGCACCTGGTGACAGGTGACGTGGCAAATGACAATCTGCAACTTGTGGCAGGCGACAATCAAAACTCCCCGATAAATTGCCCACAAAAATATATATATTGTCTGGCAGTGCCCCTCCCAAGACTAGACTCTTTTCTGCACTGCACTGGACTGGGCTTTTTGCCATGAGGCTGCATATTTGCATACCTCCGTTTGTTCTGGGAGTACACCGCACAGTGACCGGGATCTTACCGAAAGCCCCAGGCCCCCGTTCTAACGATCAAACGTACGATTCCGGGTCACCTGATCGCTGTGATAGCCTTTGATTGGCTATCACCGTGATTAGTTACTGTGAAGCCCGTCCCAGAGTCTCTGGGAATTTATGAGATGCATCCTATGCATTAAGGTAAAAAAACATCCGACGGTACCGCCCCCCCCCCCCCAAACCCCCGTTTTACTTTCCTGACCCCTCGAAAGTCCAGCGCGCGTCCACGTGATCCTCTTCGGTTCCCAGCCTGGCCATTGATTGGCTAGGCTGGACGGATTGATAGCAGCGCTGCTGTCAATCACAGCGGATGACACGGCGCGCCGGGGGCCAAGTGATACAGTCGGCGGCTATGCCCGCCGCTGTATCACGGGAGCGTGCTCGCAAAAGCTTTCCACCATGCGAGCTCGCTCGCATGAAGGTGGAAAGCTTTTGCGAGGAGGAGCCGAGACAGCCGCCGAGGGACCCCAGAAGACAGGGTTAGGGGACACTCTGTGCAAAACGAGCTGCACAGTGGAGGGAAGTATAACATGTTTGTTATTTAAAAAAAAAAAAAAAAAGTTTGCCTTTAGTGACCCTTTAAAGTTGAGCTAAATGCAAAACTTGGTTTCCCCATTTTGGATTAAGGGATGGCAAATAAGGGAAAGTTCCAACCCTGTAAGTTTTATTTTTGTCATCTGTGTCCCACTAGTGCGATTTCTTCTCGCTCACTGCCCCATAGTGAAAACAGGAAGTGAGAGAAAATCCCTATACAATTAGGGAATCCCTGGTTGTCACCAGAACCAGTGTCTGTTGGAAGATATTTTGGGGACAAAACAAAAATGTGGGGTTTTCTTTTACCTTTCAATGATAACGGTAAACAGGGCAAATAGAGAGGGTGAATCTCCTTAACAGGGGCACAGACAGCAAAAAAAAAAAAAACTGACAGGTATTCGATTCCCTCTCCCTCTTCTAAAAATAAAGAAGTTTTGTCTTTAGTTACACATTAAAAGTAGGAGGTCCAGGTAAAACCTAAGAGCCCTTTCACACTGGTGCGTTTTTGCTGTAAAAATAGCGCTATTAAAACGCTCCAAATACCCCATTTTCCATTGAAATGAATTGAAAACGCTGTAAAAATGCGGTAAAAACGCAGTAAAATCGCAGTGTTTTACCGCTATTTTAACGCTCTGCTATAGGCGTTTCTAGTGTGACGCCAAGCCTGCTCTGTGCCACATCATAAACCCAATCTATCTATCCCTGTAAAGCCAAAATCACGGTACATACCTATCCTGCAGCCAATCCAGTCTGGTCCCAGCATCAGCTGTCAGCGGTGGGTGCAGGGGAGGCAGCCGACAACGGAAGCCCCATAGTAAGTGCATGGGTGACGTCATTTCCCATTAATTTCACAGCTGTTGGTCCTCTCCTGCACACAGCACCTGTTGCTGGAGACCGGCCCGGATCGAGTTCACAATAGGCAAGTGCAGCGAGTTTTGCTTTACAGGTTGTAGATAGATCAGGCTTACAATGTGGCACAGAGCAGGTTTAGCGTTGGTTTTGCCTGGACTTCTCCTATAAGTTTTTAAATACAAAGACCTTGAACTAGGGATGCTTTTGCTGTTCCAAGGATTGATATTTTCTAGATTTTCTGTACAATTAACATATTTCTAACTTTACTAAAACAATAAGTAATTATGGAAACATAAAATGTGCCATTATACCCTGTTTATTTAGATGTTCAGGTCTAATAAAAACCAGAGTAAACATACACTGAAGTCAGATAGGTCAGAATGTGTAAAGATCATATGACTATGTTGTTCTTGGGCACATTGATTTATACAGCTGCACAAACTGTACTATATGAGTGCCTCAAATTACTGCCCGATAAAGTAGATTTCATTCTCTGCTGCTTTAAAGTGGCCAATACATGAAATGCTAAGTAAAATTTGCTTTGCGCACTCAACTATTTAAAGTAGGCCAACATATAAAATGCTCTCTGCACCAGAAATATAACACAGAGAGCACTGCAGGACAGGAGAGGGTGACTGGCCTCTATTGGCAACCGCTTTACACACCTCTGAAGCGTCTGCACTGGAAAAGGGTCCTGTGCATCTTTGGCGCTGTATCAGGTCCGAAATCAAGCAAAAATTCTGACCCGATTCACCCCTGGAACAGAAAATAGGGACGCACCGGGCCCCCTGCTACTTTGCAAACAGGGTGAACCCAGCCTCAGAAGCCAGAATGGGCACACAGCAGGTAGAGCGCACCGTGTGCAAGGGGCCTAGGAGAAGTGTTAATTTTTATATCAAGCTTCAATTTAGTTAGTTATAGTCGTAGCCTTTTGACTAAAATGCCATTTCAGTTTTAGTCTTATTTTAGTCATCTGAATTGTTTTAATTGTATTCTAGTCGACTAAAATCTCCAGGTAATTTTAGTCGACTAAAACCATTTTAGTCAACTAAAACAAATGGGTTTAGTTAAATTGCAATGCATTATTTAAACATTTCTCTAGAATTTCCAAAATCATTATGTACTCCTGGAGTAAAAATCTAATCACAGGTTATTTATGATATTAAGGTTTTTGTACATGCACTACAGACACAGATTTAGCTGCTGTGATATAAAACGTCTTTTTAAATAACACCAAGTTTCGTTACAAGATTATTGCTTTTTTTTGGACAAACAGAAGTGCAACTTTAAAATAAATAAAAAAATATCTAAACAAAAAATCAGTGCTTCATTCACTAAACGACAGAACTGAATCTGGGCGATCAAAATTGGATAGCATATGGAGGGGCTATGTTAACCAACAGAAAGAACAAAACAATAAGAATGCACTCACAAGCTTCACTATAAGAACGGCATTGAATTAGCTTAATGTGAAGCCATCAGTAGTGGTAATAGTGCCAACTAGAGCCGCTGAATTCATGGAGAGGCAGTAGATGCCAGTGATGAGATCCAGAGAACCTGTCAATTTTTTTTATTTTATTTTTCATTGGTTGAACTAGATGGACTTGTGTCACGGCTGGAACCCTCAGAACAACTGTCAGATGGAGCAGTCAAAAGCCAGGAACTGTTTCAGAGGCAAAACTTCACCTCCTTTATCAGCTGAAAAGGTTCCCGATTGGCTACTAGCACCCAGGCTTTTGACCGCTTCATCTGACAGACAGTTCTTCCGCATTTCCCCAGTGCCGCTCTCTGGCGGCTTCTTTTGATCTAATTACCGGCATCTACCGTGTTTCCCCGAAAATAAGACCTAGCAGGATTTTTGGGGAGGACTGCAATATAAGCCCTACCCCGAAAGTAAGCCCTAGTTTAAAGTAGTTGTAAACTGCTAGAATCCTCACTAATGCCGTGTTCTATAGTGTGGAAGGTGTGTGTTTGCTGTAGTCTGCTTTAATCGGGTACCTTCTTTTAGTGCCGCTATATGATCTCCAGCTGCTCTCCCCTTCTCTTCTTCTGGCTGTCAGTGGGGGATCTTGACCCCCTCTATTTGAATTGCCAGAGCGGGTCACGGAAGCGCGGCTCAGCTAATCTTCATGCTCTCCCCTTATCTTCTCCTGACTGCCAGCGGGGGATCTCAACCCCCCTTTCCTCTGCATTGCTCGGTGCGGCAATGAAAGCGCCGTTAATCTAATCTCTGCTGCTCTCCCCTTATCTTGTTCTGACTGTCAGTGGGGGAACTTGACCCGCCTCCCTCTGCATCGCTCGGTGCGGGCAATGAAAGCGCCGTTCATCTGACCTCTGATGCTCTCTTTTTCTCCTGACTGTCAGTGGAGGATCTTGACCCCCCTCCCTCTGCATTGCTCGGAGCAGGTCATGAAAAGTGCCTCACTCCTCTCCCCTTCTCTTCTCCTCCTATCAGCAGGGGATCTTGGCACCCCCTTCTGCAGTGCTCAGTGCAAGGAAGACAGCTAAGGCAAGTCATGGAATGCTTTAGGAAGGTGAGACGTTCACATTTTGTATTGTATTGCTGTGGTGGCAAGGATTTTGTCAGTTTACAAGCACTTTTACTATTATTAACACTTGGCACATTGCATAGCAAGCCCTACCCCGAAAATAAGCCCTACTGTGTTTTTGGTGACCAGAATTAATATAAGACCCGGGCTTATTTTCGGGGAAACACGGTACTGCCTCTCCATGATTCCAGCGGCTCCCGTCGGGACTATTACCACTACGGATGCCAACTGTACGCCTGCTTCACACTGCAGCTTGTGAGTGCATTACAATTTTTTTTTAATACATTTTATATGAATAAAATGTTGTACTATTGCCAGTCTGGCGCCTCCCTTTTTCTATCTTACTATAAAAAGAACATCCCTCCCTCACATTTTAGTTCTGTTTTCATTCGTTAATGAAAATTGGCATTGATTTTCATCATAGTTTTCGTCAATTGACGAAAATTCAAATAGATTTTCGGGACTGAAAGGATGCCTCTCCGTTGAAAATTAACACTGCCTAGCCGAGGACATGGGGCCTAAGGCCTCTTTCACATGGGACGGATCAGTGATGATCTGCCCCGCGAACCTCCGCTTGCTCAGCGGGGATCGCTCCGCTGATCCCCGCTGAGCCAGCAGATGACACTGTGCAGGGACCGCCCTGTCTTTTCTCCGCTCTCCTCTATGGGGGGGGGGGGAAATCGGATGAACACAGACCGTCTGTCCACGTTCACCAGATCCAATGACGGATGGAAAAATAGGGTTTTCCTTCGTCTGCAGATTTGGAGGATTGCGGAACCGAGTGAGATTGGGTGTCAGCGGATGTTCATCCGCTGACACCCGCGATCTCATAGGGACCAATGTATGTCCCTTTTTCATCCGTACACGGATGGATGAAAAAGCGGACATACAGTCCACACGTGTGAAAGAGCCCTAAGACATTGGGGCTAATGAAAAGGGGAGCACATCCTTTGTTCTCTTCTGTAAGGCTTCTATCCATGAAAGCTTCACAATGAATACATTTTAGGGAGTACCAAGCATATCTGTGGTTGTCAATTCATGAGCTAAGGGGGCCTCAAATGCGGCCTCTGAGCTGCACATACTATTCAATATATGTAATGCATGAGAGGATTGTCAGAAACTGCAGACCTAATAAAAGGGACTAGAGATCAGAGAGCGTGGATAGGCTAGATTTTGGCAAGGGATATGCTACAGAAGACAATATGAAGCTAGAAAAGATCAATGTCGTTACCCTAACCAATGTTCCCACTACAGACTGCTGAGGTCCAAGGGCTGCATATCACCTACCAAAACAGCTGCAGGTTGGGCACCAGGGAACCATATTATTGACCATTACACAAATTTTTCTAAAAAGGTATAAAAATTGTATTACAAGGTTGCCTTTAATTTTTTTTTTATTACATTCTTAAAGTTCAGGTAGAAGCAGAACATGCATATCTACTTAAAACTGTACTCATTAGTGATACCATCAAAAGCTAATTATCAGTTGTGTTCAGCCAGACGTATGTAATAAAATATTTCTACAAAAACAATGAATAAATAGTGAACAAAGCCTGTACATCCAATAGCCATCACACCAGTAATTCAATTGAATAGGATTGTTTTGCTAAGAACTAGATGTTTGATTGGGCTCCATTTACACTTGTATGACCCGTCATGAAACTTTGGACATCAAAGTCGCGTGACAATTCATTCACCAGGTTTTTCAATGATAACCATTCATATATGTGCAGCTTAAAGTTGCAGCGACTTCAAAAGAAGTTCATGCACTACTTTGGCCCAACTTTCATGCAACTTGAGGGCCGCAAACTTCAATGTTAACCCTCAGAAGTTGCATGGAAGTCATACCCAAATGTTATACAATGCAACAGTTGTACAATAGTTATCAATTATCACTGGTCAAAGCCAAAGTCCTATCCAATTCGCACCCATCCGAAGTTGCATCAAAGTTGCACTCCAAAGTTGGAGCATGGAGTCATGCAAGTGTGAATGGAGCCTTATTCAGTAGAAGCTACAGATACAGCGGCTTTGATTAACTAAAACTAGAGGGTGCAAAATCTGGCGCAGCTGTGCATGATAGCCAATCAGCTTCTACCGTCAGCTTGTTCACTTAAGCTTTGACCAAAAACCTGGAGGCGGATTGGTTTCTATGCAGAGCTGCACCAGAGTTTTATTAAATTAACCCCAGCGTGTTTCAGGACAGCTGGGTCGCTTATTTATTTAATTTCAGGTACTTGTATAGCCCTGTCATTTTACATACAGGGAGTGCAGAATTATTAGGCAAATGAGTATTTTGACCACATCATCCTCTTTATGCATGTTGTCTTACTCCAGTGTTTCTCAATTCCAGTCCTCAGGCCCCCCCAACAGGTCAGGTTTTCAGGATTTCCATTATTTTGCAAAGGTGATTTGATCAGTTTCACTGCCTTAGTAATCACCACAGCCTTTTCATCTGAGGGAAATCCTGAAAACCTGACCTGTTGGGGGGGCCTGAGGACTGGAATTGAGAAACACTGTCTTACTCCAAGCTGTATAGGCTCGAAAGCCTACTACCAATTAAGCATATTAGGTGATGTGCCTCTCTGTAATGAGAAGGTGTGTGGTCTAATGACATCAACACCCTATATCAGGTGTGCATAATTATTAGGCAACTTCCTTTCCTTTGGCAAAATGGTTCAAAAGAAGGACTTGACAGGCTCAGAAAAGTCAAAAATAGTGAGATATCTTGCAGAGGGATGCAGCACTCTTAAAATTGCAAAGCTTCTGAAGCGTGATCATCGAACAATCAAGCGTTTCATTCAAAATAGTCAACAGGGTCGCAAGAAGCGTGTGGAAAAACCAAGGCGCAAAATAACTGCCCATGAACTGAGAAAAGTCAAGCGTGCAGCTGCCAAGATGCCACTTGCCACCAGTTTGGCCAAATTTCAGAGCTGCAACATCACTGGGGTGCCCAAAAGCACAAGGTGTGCAATACTCAGAGACATGGCCAAGGTAAGAAATGCTGAAAGACAACCACCACTGAACAAGACACACAAGCTGAAACGTCAAGACTGGGCCAAGAAATATCTCAAGACTAATTTTTCTAAGGTTTTATGGACTGATGAAATGAGAGTGAGTCTTGATGGGCCAGATGGATGGGCCCGTGACTGGATTGGTAAAGGGCAGAGAGCTCCAGTCCGACTCAGACGCCAGCAAGGTGGAGGTGGAGTACTGGTTTGGGCTGGTATCATCAAAGATGAGCTTGTGGGGCCTTTTCGGGTTGAGGATGGAGTCAAGCTCAACTCCCAGTCCTACTGCCAGTTTCTGGAAGACACCTTCTTCAAGCAGTGGTGCAGGAAGAAGTCTGCATCCTTCAAGAAAAACATGATTTTCATGCAGGACAATGCTCCATCACACGCGTCCAAGTACTCCACAGCGTGGCTGGCAAGAAAGGGTATAAAAGAAGAAAAACTAATGACATGGCCTCCTTGTTCACCTGATCTGAACCCCATTGAGAACCTGTGGTCCATCATCAAATGTGAGATTTACAAGGAGGGAAAACAGTACACCTCTCTGAACAGTGTCTGGGAGGCTGTGGTTGCTGCTGCACGCAATGTTGATGGTGAACAGATCAAAACACTGACAGAATCCATGGATGTCAGGCTTTTGAGTGTCCTTGCAAAGAAAGGTGGCTATATTGGTCACTGATTTGTTTTTGTTTTGTTTTTGAATGTCAGAAATGTATATTTGTGAATGTTGAGATGTTATATTGGTTTCACTGGTAAAAATAAATAATTGAAATGGGTATATATTTGTTTTTGTTAAGTTGCCCAATAATTATGCACAGTAATAGTCACCTGCACACACAGATATCCCCCTAAAATAGCTAAAACTAAAAACAAACTAAAAACTACTTCCAAAAATATTCAGCTTTGATATTAATGAGTTTTTTGGGTTCATTGAGAACATGGTTGTTGTTCAATAATAAAATTAATCCTCAAAAATACAACTTGCCTAATAATTCTGCACTACCTGTATACATTGTGCATTCACATCAGTCCCTGCCCTCAAGGAGCTTACAATCTAAGGTCCCTAACTCACATTCATACATATACTAAGGCCAATTTAGACAGGATCCAATTAACCTACTAGCACGTCTTTGGAGTGTGGGAGGAAACAGGAGTACCCAGAGGAAACCCACACAGGCAAAACATGTAAATTCCAGGCAGGTAGTGTCGTGCTTGGGATTCAAACCAGCGATCCTTTTGCTGCTAGGTGAAAGTGCTAACCACTACACCACTGTTGAGAACTCATTCACACCAGTATGTCTCAGTAATATGCACCACCTCAACCCAAATGATGTGTCTAGTAACACAAGACAAGTGGTATGCCTGCTTTGCTCAGAATACCGGGTATTTTGGAAAACAGAGAAGATGCTGTGAAGAGGGGAAAAAAATTTATAAAAAGAAAGCAAGGAGGATGCCATCTAGCAGTTTATGGGTTCTGCTATCCTGGATGTGCAATTAGCAATTTGATTCCCCAGCCCCTACATCACTGCCAAGTCCTGTAACGAGTAATGGGTTGGTGGAAGAAGATACACGGCACGGGTTTACAAGTAATGCATTAGTGAAGACTAAACCATTTTAATGTGCTTCCTCTTCTGCCCACAGAAGTTTATGAGAGTCATACATTTTACAAAGCATGAAAACTAAGCTACAATAGGCTCTTGCAGTCTCAAAGGACAGTTGCAGATTGGATCTATTTCTAATTTTAGGAGAAGAGAGACGAGCAAATATGTTTGACTGATCCGATTCTACCCAGATGGGGCAGATATGTGGGAATGCTGTCCAGTCTGCCTTTCTGTAGCCCACATATGTAGACTTCCAACTTCCTCCATCTGATTTGGTGCTTACATACCAGACATATTCATTGTAAAGGTCGTGGCCTATTGAAATATGGGCGATGCTTTCAAAATTGGCTCTTGGTCCACTTTGTCTTGTTTTTTGTTCTTGTAATAACAGGTTTCTGAGAAAGACCCCTTTCACACTAAGCCGCCCATAGCACCAGCCGTAAAAGGCTGCTATTTTTACCGCCGACGCTATGAGCAGATTTGCGGCACATTTCTGCCGCTAGCGGGGGGGAATTTCTCGGCCACCGCTAGTGGCCGAGAAAGGGTTAAAACCACCCGCAATGCGCTGATGAAGCAGCGCATTGCAGGCGGTATAGCCGTGCTGTCCCATTGATTTCAACCGCTCCTTCACCGCTCCAAAGATGCGGCTAGCAGGACTTGTTTTACCGTCCTGCTAGCGCAACGCTCCAGTGTGAAAGGCCTAGGGCTTTCACACTGGAGACAATGGAGCAGCTTTTTAAGGGCGGATTGCAGGCGCTATTATTAACGCTATAGCGCCTGTAATACGCCCTCAGTGTGAAAAGGGTTTTAGCTTGAATTCACCTGCTACGTAAAGCAGCTATAAGAAAAAGGAATACAAATAAAAATAAATTAAAAAAAACAAAAAACAGTAAAACGTTTTTTTGGTCTATGTATTGTTGACGTCAACAATAACCCAACCACCTCCAAAAAAATGTTCTTTGATGCGTCTTTCTGTCCTGTGGGCACATTAAATAATCTGAAACTAGAGAAGGAGCACTTACTGTTGCTCCCTCAAGCCTGGTACACACGATCAGTCCATCCGATGAGAACGGTCTGATGGTTAACCAATCAAGCCGACTGATGGTCCGTTGCGCCTACACACCATCGGTTTAAAAAAATGATCGTGTCAGAACGTGGTGATGTAAAACACAACGACGTGCTGAAAAAAACGAAGTTCAATGCTTCCAAGCATGCGTCAACCGATGGTTGTGCCTACTAACGATCGGTTTTGTCCTATCGGTTAGGAATCCATCGGTTAAATTTAAAGCAAGTTGGCTTTTTTTTAACTGATGGTTGAATAACCTATGGGGCCCACACACGATCGGTTTTGACCGATGAAAACGGTCCATCAGACTGGTGTCCTCTGTTTAACCTATCGTGTGTACGAGGCCTCAGTGCTTCTCCTCTCCACAGCTGCTGTTTTTTTTGTCCTGGAGATGTCAGAGTTTCTTCTGTCTACATCCGCTGTGCCCTGTTGCTGTCAGCTGCACGTGTAGCCTCACACAATCAACTTTAGAAACTATGCTCTGCTGCATGCCTGCACAACATATACTATCCAGAGGCTTCTGGGTAGTACGTCGGGCGGAATTACGTCACACGTCACCTCCTGCCGCTGAGCCGCGCGGAGACGGATGGGGTGGAGCGCACGCCAACCGAGGGGATCCACGCGTTGGTGAGCGTTTTGTCGCTCGGCATTGCTGGAAGGATGTGGTGCCGGTCTGGAGGCACCGTACTTTGTGATTGAGACCTTGTTTTAACAATTGTTTCACTAAACCAGTTTGAGCATACTGCACTAGGATTAGTACCTTGTTTTAGAACAACTAGTTACCACCAGGAACCATATGAATGTTTATGTGGAGGAGGATTGCGCATTGGCTGTGAGGAGGGGAGAGATCTAATTTGATAATACAGGCGCATTTCAAATCTAGGTCTTGTTGTGAGTGTCCTTTTTAGAAGTTGGTGACAGTGGCATGTTTTTTTGTTGGCGCAGCAGTTACATATCTATTCTTTCACAATAAGGAGCACTATTGTTTTGGACTTTCGTTGGATCTTTTGTAGCACTGGATAGGCTTTGGGATATTATATTGTATTTTAATGTATATAATTTATACACGGGGGATTTGGTTTATAGTATTTTGGACTTGTTTTTTGTATAACTATACTGGGTTCACCATCACTGGAGATAATATTGCAGGATTGGCACAGTAACACATTTATTTATTTATTTAAAAGCATGACATGTTGGGTATCGATTTACTTGTAATAACATTGGCCCGGATTCACGAAACACTAAGGGCCCTTTCACACGCACGGACAAACGGTCCGTTTATTACAAGTCCGTTTAGGGACTTGTAATGTATCCCTGTGGGATTGCAGACGTTAGCGGATGATGCATCCGCTAACGTCCGCAACCATCCGCAAAGATCTGCTTTTGCGGACGGAAGAAAACCCTATTTTTCTTCCGTCCGGCGGACTGGTTAGGATGAATACGGACACACGGTCCGTATTCATTCGATTCCCCATAGGGGAGAGCGGAGGAGAGACAGGGCGGTCTCTGCACTGTGTGCGGGGACCGCCCTGTCCGCCAATAGATCTGCGGGGATTAACGGAGGTATCCCCGCTGAGCCAAATGGGCTGACGGAGCGGATCAATACGGATCCGCTCCGTGTAAAAAGAGCCCTTACGCAGACGTATCTCGAGATACGCCGCGTAAGTGTAAATATGTGCCGTCATATCTGTGCGCCGTGCCCACAAAACTAGATACGCCTAAAAATAGGCTTCATCCGACCGACGTAACTTTCCTACACCGGCGTATCGTCGGCGCATGTTTACGCTGGCCGCAAGTGGTACTCCCATTGATTTCCTATGCAAATGAGGGCGATACGCCGATTCACGAACGTACTTGCGCCCGGCGCATAATATACGCGATTTGCGCAAGTCGTACGTCCGGCATAAAGTTATTCCCCATATAGGAGGCAAGTCATGCAAAGGTATGGACCAGGGAACACTGCCGTCGTATTTTACGTTGTTTACGTAGTATGTGAATAGGGCTAGGCGTAGGTTACGTTCACGTCATAGGCAGTGATTCGACGTATCTTAGGCAGTTGTTTCTACATGATTCTGAGCATGCATACTGGGATGCGTCCACGGGACGGCGCATGCGCCATACATGATTCGTAACTTTATGATGCTCAGTCCTTCTATTACATGGGGTCACGCCTCTTTAGCATGGCTCACGCCCACTTCCACCTACGCTGGCTTAAGCTGAGGAAACCCAGCGTAGATTTGAGAGCGACTGCTTTGTGAATACTGTGCTTGCCTCTGTGCGCTGCGTCGCCGTAGCGTATATTCGATACGCTACACCGGCATAAATATGCGCCAGTGTCTGTGAATCCGGGCCATTGTGTTTTAAATTTTGTTTGAGAAATGGCTGCATAATTACTGTGCATATTAAAAATAATGCAAAACCCACCATTTTATAGGACCTCTGATAATATATATATATATATATATATATATATATATATATATATATATATATATATATATATATATATATATATATATATATATATATATATATATATATATATATATATATATATATATATATAGTGTTTGGGGGTTCCAAGTAATTTAACAGAAAAAAAAAAAAATAAGATTTTAACATGAATGACAGAATTAGAATTGGCCCGGTGGAGAAGTAGTTAAAAGGAAAAAGATAAATCAAGACAATCACTTAAACCTTAAAAGGTATTTTTCATGAAACATTTTATTTATTTTTTCACAGGATGTGTATCCGTTTCCTTCTTCAATCGACCCCCATTGTTTTACATACAACATTACACCTGGAACAGATGGAAGCTGTAAAAGGAAGGAAAAACAAAATACTAAACAAAAACCGGACTAGGAGATACTTGCCTTGTCCGCTGAACAACGGGAGAAATGAAAAACACAGGCATGTTTTCCTGAAATCCTTAATTAGGCATCTTCCTCTTTGTAGGCCCCATGCACACTGGGGCTCTTCTAAATGCTTTACTCCTGGCAGGAGAAAGGCAGCATAAAAAACAAAAAAACGCACCCAAGCCGTGTTTTTGCAAATGCATTTAAGAATGTCAAGCGCTTGGGCATCCATTCATTTCATTTGCTAGAATATTCATTTATTGCGACCATTGAAATTAATTTAGATGCGTTTTTTTTTGTCAGCCAACGTGTTTTCTCTACCTCTAAACGTTTCTGCCTCTAAACTGCTGTAAACGCTTATGTGTGCATGAACGCTCACCTGTAAGGTCCGGTTCACACTGAATTTGGAGCACTTGTCATGTCAGAAGTCAGACCTCATTCAGTGCAATGGAACTGGTCTAATCCGTGCGACTTAAGCTCCAGCGCTGTGACGGGCTAGAGCCGCGATGACGTCACTCCCACGCATGCGCCGGTAACACCACACTCACTGAAGCAACGGCACATATGTGCCATTGCTATAGTGCGCATGTGCCAATGACAATGGCACATGCAGGGGACAGGGGGATATCTCCTAAACCATACAGGTTTGGGAGATATCCTGGGTAGCTACAGGTTAGCCTTATTATAGGCTTACCTGTAGCAAAAAGTGGTATGTAAGGGTTTACAACCACCTTAAGTTCTTCTGTTTAACCACACATAGTGGTGGCTGGTGCTCCAAATTTTTGGGGTGGTGCAAACAAACAAAAATTTCGGAAAAATACTGAAAAAACCCCATCAATTGCAGTCTCACTGTGCCATCAAATGAAGCCACTGTGACCCCCCCCCCCCCGTCTCACCGGCACTTACCCCATCTTGGTGGCGGGTCAGGCAGCGAGCTGTGTCCTCCATACGTCTATTCTTTCTTCCTGCTAGGCGCCCAATAGGAGCACCTGTCCTTTCAGCCAATCAGGTGACGGGTATTATACCCGCGCTTCCTGACTGGCGGAGAGAAGGATATAAAGCGAATAATAGTGTCTGTGTCATTCCAGGACACTGTACTGTCCCGAAATGAAGGTGCCCGGGACAACAGACCTGCAAATTGCGGGACTGTCCTGGTCAATCCTGGACACGTGTTCACGCCAAGTGACAGAACAAAAAGTGATATAAAAAAAAAAAAAAAAAAGAAAAAGAAGAAGAAACGTTTCCAAGAGAGACACAGATAGCAATAGCAAGCAGGAGGATAGACATCTTTTCAGTTTTTGATTGATTGTTGTCTATGTCCTGTCTGGGCATAGTCTAGGGCAAACAGCAGTAAAAAAAAACCTGGCAGAGGTTCCAACCCTCCACACATTATGCAAAACTTAAACATGTTTTGGCTACCGTTAAACTTTACTGAATAAACCTGTACAAGCAATATGCAATAACGATATCTAGAGAGACAACAAACCTGGAAAACATAAATCACTATTTTACCTAATTTTACTGTTAACCATTAACCACGTATTGGAATATTTTTATACAGATAGACCGCTTCCAAATGGTGATACTGGAAGGCAGTATAATTTTTATGATCGGAAAAGATAACATTTACATATGACCAAGTGACCATTCCCACTGTCATTAAAAGTTATCCATCATTAATCACGCTACAATTTTTTTTTTTTTTTTTTTTTAAAGAAACACTATTTAAAATGATATACCGGTACCAGAAAATAAAATAAAAATAAAAGGGAGGTGGGATAATACTCATGCCAAAATGATTAGATAACCCAGTGTACATGACTTATAGGAAAGTAGTCACTCAACCCCCCCAAAAAACTATTTTACTATCCTAATGTGTAATGAGGGGGCGGGTGGGAATTATGACAAGTGATAAGAGAGGGTTAAAGTCCACATTAACGTCTGCCTTGGAACTTCCAAGAGAAGATTGCATCCAGTGCACTGTTTTGATAAGGTTATGGTATAGTTTTGATGCTTTTTATGTTATCTGTTGTCTTACATTATTTATATGCTGTAAACATACAATACCCTTTTAACAAATAAATATTTATTAAATTAAAAAGAACTCCTCAAATAGAATAGGTTAGCTAAAAGAGACTGCACAACAAATATGGATTGTTCTGCAGCTCTGTTTGTATAACTAAACCCAATAAGAAACAAGCAACCATCATCACTGACTTGTGTGCGCACGCAACTTTAATCTTGAGCTATTGAGTTCTGTTTTTTCCAGCGAAGCTGGGATAAATAACTACAAATGGAAGGATATTTTGGTCAGCAAGATCCTGTATATTGTAAAACTCTGTATGTCCTTGTGCATGAGCCCCTAGGAAGAGGTTATAGCTCCACCTACTACATCAAAAGAAATGTTGCTTAGAGGGGATAAAAAAAAAGTATTACGACAAATGGATATATGGAGTATGCCAGCACTACCAAGGTGTGGGGAAGGGGGGGGGGATACAACAAATATCACCCTCTGAGCCTCCGTCCAAGGCACCAATTCACAAGTATCTGTACTATAAGTGTAGGTCCTGCCCCACCTCCTATTCAGCTCCACTTAAAAAAGGATAGAACTTTAGGGCTGGGAGGGATCCATGATATTTGTTAAATGTACACATGGTATGTGCAATAACAAGTATTATTATAAATAAAAAACATATACCATAAATTTGGTTCAAAGTTGTTGAAAAAGCAGCGATTATTTAAAGTGGCATTAAAGTCTGCTTTGTGATAATTATATACAGGCAAGAAAATAATAATGACCTGTAGGTAAAATGAATACCTCCTAAACATGCACAGTTTAGGAGATATTTGCTCTTCTGACAGCCAGTGACATCACCGGTGCATGCGCTCGGAAGGAACGGCATACCCATGCTGTTCCTTCAAAGTGCTGTACTAGAGATGCACAATTAATCGTTCAAAAATCGTGATCTCGATTAAACCCCCCTGACGATCTCTATTGCAGAGTTTGCCAATTTTTTTATATAACAAGAGGAGAGACTTGTCTGCTCACTCAGCTGTCAAAAGAAAATAACAGTTTTTAACAAGAAACATTGTAACTAATGCTTCCTTCTTAGATCAAAGAGATAAACTTCTGTGTGTAAAGAAAAAAAATAAAAAGCGCACAGTCTGCCAAGTTTTAAACAACATGAAACATTGTAACTAATGCTTCCTTCTTAGATTAAAGCGGAGGTTCACCGGTAAAATGCTGTTTTTACCCTTAGATGTAGGGGAATCGGCTAGTTGTTTTAAAATCCGAGCATTACTTACCGTTGTAGAGGGTGATCTTCTCCGCCACTTCCGGGTATGGGCTGCGGGACTGGGCGTTCCTTCTTGATTGACAGTCTTCCGACAGGCTTCCGAAAGGCTTCCGACAGTCGCATCCAACGCGTCACGATTTTCCGAAAGTAGCCTAACGTCGGTGCGCAGGCGCAGTATAGAGCCGCACCGACGTTCAGCTTCTTTCGGCTACTCGTGACGCGATGGATGCGACCGTCGGAAGCCTGTCGGAAGACTGTCAATCAAGAAGGAACGCCCAGTCCCGAAGACCCATACCCGGAAGTGTCGGAGAAGATCGCCCTCTACAACGGTAAGTAATGCTCGGATTTTAAAAAAACTAGCCGATTCCCCTAGACTAAATGAGCATCCATCTAAGGGTAAAAGAGCAAAAACAGCATTTATGAGTGAACTCCCGCTTTAAAAGGGATAAACTTCTGTGTGTAAAGAAAATATATATATATTTTAGCAGAGACCCTAGGGGAAAAAAATGGCAATTGATGTAATATCTTATGTCACACTGTATTTGCCCAGCGGTCTGGGAAAAAAATACACTTCAATGAATCAATAAAAAAAAAATGAAACAGTAAAGTTAACCCAATTTTTTTTTTTTTTTTATGTGAAAGATGATGTTACAGTGTGAGAATTGTGAGAGAATCGTGATCTATCTCCTAAGCAAAAAAAATTGTGATTCTCATTTTTGCCAGAATTGTGCAGCTCCATGCTGTACCGTGGTCGGAACACCCGCGTGAGGTCATTGCGGGTCGGCCAGCTGCGCGCTGGAGCCCATAAACCCAGAAGGAAGACAGGGTTAGGATGGAAGCCCTGTCAGCAGTAGTGAGCCATATACAGTAAATCAACCATAAATAATAATTTAATAAATAAGCTACATGACCTATGGCTTAGCTAGCCAGCTCAGGACAATAAAAAAATGCCATAAAACCACAACATCAACTTAAAGCGGGGGTTCACCCTATAAAAAATGTCTAACACTACATCCAGCCCAGTTCTGCAAATAAAATTACACTGACCTTTTTTTTTTTTTTCGCCGTAGATAGCGTTTATCGTTAGAATTCACTGCGGTTTCCGGGTAGGGAATCCCGCGGGAGTGGGCGTTCCTATTGACATGCCAATTGATTGGTATGCTAAACGACGGCGCATACAGCGCGTCACGACTTCCCAAAAAAGCTCGGGTCGGCTCGGCTCTATTCGGCGCGCAGGAGACTCTGGGCATTACTGTGCCTTAAAAAAAAAAAAAAATAAAAAAAAAAAAATCGCCCAGCATGCACCTCTCCCTGAAAACCAGGAAGAAAAAGGAACTGGGCTTCCCATGCCCACACATATGATGAATACGGCCACAACATGAGCTGGAGGATATAAGGAAAGTTTTTGCACTGATTTCTGGAACGATTGGGGAGCTATTAATATGTTTTAGGGACCATTTAATGTGATTAATTTTAGCTTGCAAAAAAAATAAATAATTATGCCCGGAACCCCTGCTTTAAACTTCTGGCTCCTACACGAATGAGAAGGTGCACACTTCTTTAGCGTGTCAAGAGATGCCTTTGTTTTAACTTTAGGCTCAATATCCATGCTCTAAGCATCAGCAAATTGACTTTAGAATGCACAACTGGAGCTTGACAAATGAGATCTGACCTCCAGGAAAAGAACAGCTGGACCTTCCTGGACAGACTTGGCATCATTGGTAATCTAGTATATTTGGCCTTCAAATGCACAATGAGAAGCAGACTTGTCTTGACTTTGCTGCTTCGGTCGACCTTTGGGAATCAGTTAAACCACAGGAAATGCATTAGCCAGGAAAACATTTCAAGTGTTAGCCAAAGCAGCATTCTCCAAGGTTCAATCTCTTCTATTTAGGAAAATAAATTCTTGACCTTTACTTTCTTTTCTTTTGTCAATAGATGCCCTTAGAGCCGGCTGACACAGGGGCGGGCACGACTTTGGGGGCGACTCGGCAAGGGGATCTCAAGACGACTTCAGAGGCGACTAGCAAAATGACTTCTGTACTGAAGTCAATGCAAGTCGCCCCCAAAGTCGTACAAGAACCTTTTTCTAAGTCGAAGTGACTTGAGTCACACCTATTAGAACAGTTCTATTGAACAGAGCGGTGCGCGACTTGTCAGGTGGCTCGGTCGCATGACGAGTCGCCCCGTGTGAACCGACTCTTAACGTGAGCCAATTTTCCTTGATGTTTTGAAACACATTGATTTCAACACATCTGTCTGTAGGATCTGTAATTGACTTGAAAAGTCAACCATAGAATTCAACCACCACTGTAGGTGGACTGATGATAGAAAATGCAGATCCCCCTCACACCACAGACTAAACCTTACAATCTATACACAACTGTAGTGTATTTTTGGAGAAAAAAATAAATACAGAGCTCCCTTAAGGGCTAATTCCCACCACAATCCTCGTGTTCAGTGTGCATTTCTAGACAGACATTTAGGCTCGGTTCACACTTAACTTAAGCCCCGGACCATTTTGCTGGTCAAAGACCAGGCCACTTTTTGCGATTCGGCACTGCGTTATTTTGACAATTGCGTGGTCATGCGATGTGGCTCCCAAACAAAATTGACATCCTTTTTCCCCCCACAAATAGAGCTTTATGTTGGTGGTATTTGATCACCTCTGCGGTTATTATTGTTTGCGCTATAAACAAAAATAATGCAACAATTTTGAAAAAAATTTAATATTTTTAACTTTTTTGCTATAATAAATATCCACAAAAAAAATATATAAATTTTTTTTTTTCCACAGTTTAGGCTGCTAAGTAAGAAAAAAAAAAAAAAAAAAACGCAATAAATGTATATTGATTGGTTTGCGCAAAAGTTATAGCGTCTACAAAATAGGCGATAGAATGTCATTTTTATTTCTATTTTTTTTACTAGTAATGGTAGCAATCTTCAATTTTTATTGCAATTGCGACTTTATGGCGGACACAGCGGACGCTTTTGACACATTTTTGGGACCATTGTAATTTTTACAGCGATCAGTGCTATAAAAATGAACGATTACTGTGAAAATGACACTGGCAGTGAAGGGATTAACCACTAGGTGGTGCTGAAGGGGTTAAGTGTGCCTAGGGATGTGTTTCTAACTGTAGGGGGGATGGGCTGTGTGTGACACGACAGTGATCACAGCTTTCGATTACAGGAAAATGTGTACACTGTCCTGTTACTAGGAAGACTGGGGAAATATTGTTTACATAAGCATTTCCCCCTTCTTCCTCACCGTGACACGATCGCGGGTATGCCCACGAACATCGAGTCTGCGGGACCCGCGGTCAGAGTCACGGAGCTCCCGGCGGGGGGCGTGCGTCCACAATGCCGGCTTCTTAAAGGGGAACGTATATATACACACACACACGTCCTTCTGCCTGTCCGTGCCATGCAAATCCACTGCGGGTTCCCACATCGCACCTCACTCGCAAGGCAATTCACACTGCACTATGCAAAAAAAAAAAAAGTTGATAGAAAGTTAATGACACCCCCAAATCAGTTTGCAGTGTGAACTGTCAGTTTAGACATGAATCAGATCATATGGGTGTGAGCACCCATGCGATCGGATTCTGGTGCGGATAAAAAAAGGGTCCTGTGCAAGTTTGGTTGCATCGCACAGATATCTCATGTGATTTGCACTGCAGTGTGGTGCGAATCACATGCAATATCGCACGGCGCACTGGTGTAAACCGGGGCTTACGCGTTTTTATTGCATTTGAAATGCATTTCAGTAAACTTTATTTTTTTCCACTTGAATGTTTAGCATACTAAGGACGCCCCTTGCATTTACTGTATGTATTCCGCTGTAAAAAAAAATAAAAATAAAAATGCATGCTGCTGTACTTTTTTTTTTTTTTTTTTTTTTTTTTTAAGTATTGGAACTGAACGTAGTGGTATGAACTAGGGACAGACTGATTCTACTGTTCATGCCTTCAAGATGCATTTAAACAGCACACCTGATAGTATCTGGTGTGAAAAAGCTCTTAAAGGAGAGGTACAGCCAAAGCTCTTTTGGCTATACTTCTCCTGGGGATCACAGGAGTGTACTTCGCCCTGCCCCCCCTGTGACCCATTGTCAGCCTACAGCAGGCTAAGCTCAGCTGTTGGCTGACATCACCTAGCCCTGTAAAGATCATGGCTCTGTAACAGAGTTAGGCTTCATTCACACTTGGCGGACTCCGTCGCTACGGAGTCCGCCTGCTCCCGTCAGCTCAGCGGGAGATCAGTCCGCAGATCTCCGCTGAGCCGACGATGACAAGCTCCTCTCTGCTCACTGAGTGGGGAGGGGCTTGTCGGGCACCGCTGTGTCCCTATGGAGCGATCTGATGAAAACGGACAGCATGTCCGTTTTCATCAGGTCTTACCCGATCTGATCCGCATGGACGGATGGGGACGTGGCCCCCATACGTCTGTTTTTAGCGGGTCGGATGTCAGCGGACATGTCTCCGCTGACATCTGACGCTCCATAGCGATGCATGGAGCGGCCGTTCAGGTCCGCCGACAGACGGACCCGAACGGCCAAGTGTGAATGAAGCTTAATAGAGTTGCCACCTCATCCCTTTAAGACGGAACACATAGTAATTACACAGGTTCTGTGGCTGATTAAGGAAGTAATTAAAATCACTTGGTGCCTTATCTGCATTAAATTAGCCTCATAACCTGTGTTATTTTATATGTGTTTGGGTTTAAAGGGAGTAGGTGGCAACCCTACCCTGTAACGATCCTGACTTTAATGCTGGCATTTATCCAGATGCCTGGACCCGGCTCAGCCTCTCAGCTTGCTTTAGATTACTCCTCACTTTCTGTTTTAGTAACAACTATGATCAACAGAGGGATTATTCTTCTTCTTACAGACAGTTTAGGGCTTGTTTGCCCTCGCAGTTGGGGGGTTAATCACATGATTGAGCGGCAACTTACATTTGCAATGCTATGCATGCACTGCTTTTATCAATCCTGTTATTTTCAATTGAGATCTGTCTACTAGAAGTAATTAGGATTCACCCATATTATCCACTGCAGATCACCTTTTAGAGCCAAAAGCAAACCTGTCCTGTGAAATATGGAGGCTGAAAATGCTTGCCGACTGACTTCTATGCTAACCCGTAAAGTAAAGATCAGGAAATTCTGAGTTAAAGTAGAACTATAGGCAAACCCCCCCCCCCCCCCCATTTGGGATAGAGCCTTGTACACATGGTCGGACCGTGCAAAAGTCCGGCGTGAGTCCGTCGGAAAGAAAGAGAACCGGGTCTCTAAGGTCTGTAGGACTTCCGAAAAAAAAGTCTGATGGAGGCTACACACGGCCGGACTTTCCTAGAAAAAAAGCCTGTCTGACTTTTTTTCTCTGAAAATCTGGCCATGTGTAGGAAGCATTAGGGAGGATTAGAACCCTTGCGAGATTTTATTTTCACCATCTGTGTCCCATAGCAGAGATTTCCCTTCACTTCTTGTCCCATAGCCAAACAGGAAGTGAGAGGAAATCCTTGCAAATTAGGGGAATTCCTTGGAGATCCCATGTCACCAGAACTAATGTCCCCACTGGAAGATTTCCCCTCTATTACTTTTCTGGGGACAACCCAAAATGTTGTATTTTCTTTCACTTTCAATAAAAATGGTAAACAAATAGAGGGTTAACCTCCCTAATGGGGGTACAGACAGGAATAAAAACTGAGAGGTGTTCTAATCCCTCTCTACTCTATCCAAAACTAGAAAAAAAGTTTTGCTTTTAGTTATACTTTAAGTCCTGATCTGCCGACTTGTTCTGATGGTTTTAGATTTAGAATTCAGCAATGGCAGCCTCAGTTTTTAATCATGACAGTTTATATATATATCAGAAGGCATCACAAATGTTCCAGTGCAATCTATGCCAGATCTTTGCAAATCTATGCAGACAAATGTTTATCGATTTGTCCAGACTCCCATGAGTACAGGATTACATGTTCATGTCATAGTAAGAGCTCGTTCACACTATTTGCAGTGACCTTTATTTTTCTGCACCACTACAGCACATAGAAAAAAAAAAAAGTTGTTCTCTATGTGCCCTCACCGGTTCACACTGCAATGTTAGTGTGATAAGCATTGCATGGCACCGCATGTCACCACACATCTGCGCAACATACTACGCTGCTGTGCAGTGATACTTCAAATAAAGGTCTCAGGGGAAAAAAAAAAAGCAAGTGAATAGTAAAGAAAAAAGAAAGAAAAGAAGAAAGAAAGAAAAGAAAAAAAAAAGAAAGAAAAGAAAAGAAAAAGATTTTCTTTCATTAACATACTACAACTATAAGAATTAATGCAGAAGCGATAACACTTTTTTGCTCCATACTATTGACATGAGAGGAGATCTAGATAAAGTAAGGCCCCATACACACGAGAGGATTTATCCGCGGATACGGTCCAGCGGACCGTATCCGCGGATAAATCCTCTCGAGGATTTCAGAAGATTTCTATGCGATGGCGTGTACACACCATCGCATTGAAATCCGCGCCGAAATCCTCTGGCGATGACGTGTCGCGCCGTCGCCGCGATTATGACGCGGCGACGGGCGCGACGCTGTCATATAAGGAATTCCACGCATGCGTCAAATCATTACGACGCGTGCGGGGAATCCCTTTGGACGGATGGATCCGGTGAGTCTGTACAGACGAGTGGATCCATCCTTTGGGATGGACTTCAGCAGATGGATTTGTTGAGCATGTCAGCAAATATTCATCTGCTGAAAATCCATCCCAGGGGAGATTTATCCGAGGATAAATATCCGCAGGAGTGTACACACCATAGAATCTATCCGCTGAAACTCATTTGATGGGATTTATCTGCGGATAGATTCTATGGTGTGTACGGGGCCTAAGGGAGATCCTCTCTCCAGAACATGTCACCAGAACACGTGTCCCCATTGGAAGATTTTTCCCTCTATTGGAACTCACATGTGCGTTCGCCAGCAAGAATTTGCGATTCCTGTCAGTGGATAAATTAGCCCCGTATACACCTTGCACATAAAACAAAGCAGCTAATGGTTGCATTTGCATGAGCCCTACCAACGTTTGGGTTATCCCATTGACAATGGTGTCCAGGAAAAAGACAAAAAACAGTCAACTTTCCCAGTGGTGAAACATACAACAGTAAAAACCAAACTGGGGTTCTAACGGCCGCAGGGTGGTTCTAAATCTCTGGGTCGCCGTCTTTTTACGGCCTCCGCTCCTCCTGGCCACTGGGGGGAGCGCGAGCACCGCCGGCGGCGCGCGTGCCCGCCGCATCACTGAGATGCCGATGCGCGTGCCTGGCGGCCGCAATGTCCACCAGGCTGCCGCGATCGGCGGTTACAGAGACAAGGATGTGGATCTCTGTGTGTAAACACAGAGATCCACGTACTGTCAGGGAGAGAGGAGACCGATCTGTGTCCCTTGTACATAGGGAACAGATCAGTCACCTCCCCCAGTCAGTCCCCTTCCCCCACAGTTAGAAACACTATGCAGGGTACACATTTAACCCCTTCCTCACCCCCTAGTGTTAACCCCTTCAATGCCAGTCACATTTATACAGTAATTAGTGCATATTTATAGCACTGATCGCAGTATAAATGTGAACGGTGCCAAAAATGTGTCAAAAGTGTCAGATGTGCGCAAGCCAGTCGCTTATTGCGATTTTTTTTTTTTACCAAAAATACGTAGAATACGTATCGGCCTAGACTGAGAAAAAAAATATTTAAAAAAAAAAAAATTGGGCTATTTATTATAGCAACAAGTAAAAAATATTTATATTTTTTTCAAAATTGGCCCCTTTTTTTTGTTTATAGAGCAAAAAATAAAAACCGCAGAGGTGATCAAATACCACCAAAAGAAAGCTCTACTTGTGGGTAAAAAAAAGGATGTCAATTTTGTTTGGGAGCCACGTCGCACAACTGCGCAATTGTCAGTTAAAGCGACGCAGTGCCGGAAGTAGAAAAATTAAACCAGGGCAGGAGGGGGGTATATGTGCCCAGTAAGCAAGTGGTTAAAGGAACCTATTTAAAAAAAAAAAAAAAACAATTCTTTAAAACCCCTTTTCATTATAAGCTCACCTGTAGATCAAAGCTTTTCCATAGGGTCCTGTGCTCATGTTTAAATCTGACCAACGTGGAAATATCGAATTTTTGGAGCGATACCTTGAATGGGTTGCCCTCTACTCCAAAAATGAACCAAAAAAGTCTTATGCCCTTTGTAGATTAGAATTTTGCATTTTTTTTTTAATTGTGCGTTTTTTGGGTGTTTTGGTGTACGACAAAACGCCCATTTCTTTAGCATGTTTGGGGTGCAACGAAACGGCACCTAAACGTGTTCTTTTTCGTGCGTTCTAGAATTTTGCGATTCTGCTACGCTTAGATGTGAACGGGGTCTGAGAATTTACTACCTCTAAGTCTGGGTTCACACTTATGCGATGCAGACACTGAATATGATTAGCACTTAAATCGCACCGCATTCCTGTGTGCATCACATCAGATGTATGTGCGGTGCAATTTGAGCCATACATTTTGTATGGCTCAAACTGTATTGTATTTGCACCAAAATGGGCCAGGACCCTTTTTTTGCTCGCACCTGAATCACGATTCTGGCATGGGTTTTCGCACCCATGTTAATGCGATTCTGGCAAAAGCACTGCGTTTTGCGATCTGTTTCGGGTTGTCGTTAATCTGACCTTAAACCTGGGTTCACATGTAATGCAGACACTGCATGAGATTTGCACAGCAATCACTCCACATTCCTGTGCACATCACATGCGTTGTCTGTGCAGTGCAATTTGAGCTATACAGTTTGTATGGCTCAAATTGCATCCACACCAAAATCGTTCAGGACCTTTTTTTTTTTTTGCTTACACCTGAATCGCATGGGTGTTCAAACTCAAGTGATGTGATTCTGGCAATCGCACTGCTTTTTAAAATCTGGTTTGGGGTGTCGTTAATCTAACATTGAGGCTGGGTTCACACTTGTGCGACCCCAGACATTGCATGCGATTCGCACCGCATTGCTGTGCAGATCCCATGCGATAGCTGTGCGATGCAAATTCAGCCATACAAAACTGTATGGCTGAAATTGCATCACATTTGCACCAAAATTGTGCAGGACCTTTTTTTTGGTCTGCACTGGAATCGGATTGCATGGGTGCAAACTGATCTGGGGGGGGGGGGGGGGTCCTTAAAGGGGTTGTAAAGGTAAAAGTTGTTTTCCCTTAATGCATCAAGGTGAAAAAACATCTGACAGCACCCCCCCCCCCCCCTGAGCCACCGTTTTACTTACCTCACCGTTCGAAAGTCCCGGGTGCGTGCTTGTCATCCTGTTCGGTTCCCAGCCTGGCCGTTGATTGGCTATGCTGGGCGGATTGATAGCAGGGCAGCCATTGGCTGGCGCTGCTGTCAATCACAGCAGATGACGCGGCACGCCGGGGGGTGGGGCCGAGTGATACAGTCGGCGGCTATGGCCGCCGCTGTATCACGGGAGCACGCTCGCAAAAGCTTTCCACCATGCAAGGGAGCTCGCATGAACGTGGAAAGCTTTTGCAAGGAGGAGCCGAGACAGCCGCCGAGGGACCCCAGAAGACACACGGATCCGGGTCACTCTGTGCAAAACAAGCTGCTGTGGAGGTTAGTATAACATGTTTGTTATTTTAAAAAATATATATTTCTGCCTTTAGTGTTTCTTTAACTTTACATTGACACCCCCAGCGGTTCTCAGATGTCAGTGTGAATCAGTGTGTGATCAGGGCCGGTGCAACCACTAGGCAGCTGCCTAGGGTGCACTGCCACTGGTGTTCCTACTCTCTTCTCTCTGCAGAGAGCAACCAAGTCTGAGCATCAGCAGGCAGCCACCTCTCCGTTCGCACATAGGGGGTTATTTACAAAAGGCAAATCCACTTTGCACTGAAAGTGCACTTGAAAGTGCAGCCGCTGCAGATCCAAGGGGGACATGCAAGGAAAATAAAAAACAACAAAATCAGCAGAGCTTCCCCTCGTTTCAGATCTACCCCTCAGATTTACAGCGACTGCACCTCCAAGTGCACTTTGCACTGGTAGTTTGCACTTGTAGTGCAAAGTGGATTTGCCCTTCGTAAATAACCCCCCCTGGTGTCAGAGGCGCAATGGCGACTGAGGACTGTGTCTGTGTCCCAACTCCCGAATGAATGGACACAAGCAAACATGGGCACTGATGAGGCTGAATTTGACACACGTCATTAAAAGAGTGGGGTTTACATGGGCAGGGGAAAAGGGGTGGAGCCAGGGGGTGGCAAAATGAGGTTTCACCCAGGGTGTCAGAAATCTTTGCACCAGCCCTGTGTGCGATTCAGGTGCGATGCGGGAAACGGCACTAAATCACAGGGTTTCCCGCATCACACCAGCGTGAACCGGGACCAACACCCGCAGCAGATCGCATGGTCGCCATGCGTTTGCTTTGCAGTGCAATGCGGGCAAAACGCAGCTAATCTTGTGCATTTCCTGCATCGCATCAGTGTCACCTAGGGATGAGCTCCGTCGTGTTTCGCACACTCCACGTGCAGAGCCCGCCAGGAAGTCGGCACGGCGCTGCGCAAATCACAGGCAGAGAGACAGTGGGGGTTATTTACCAAAGGCAAATCCACTTTGCACTACAAGTGCACTTGGAAGTGCAGTTGCTGTAGATCTGGAGGGGGACATGCAAGGAAAATAAAAAAACAGCATTTTAGCTTGCATATGATTGGATGATAAAATCAGCAGAGCTTCCCCTCATGTTAGATCTTCCCCTCAAATCTACAGCGACTGCACTTCCAAGTGCACTTGTAGTGCAAAGTGAATTTGCCTTTAGTAAATCAACCCCATTGTCCCGATGCTCGGCTTCAGAGATCAGGAAACGTTATAATGCCTGCAATTAGCGCAGCGCCGTGCCGACTTCCTGGCGGGCTCTGCACACGGGCTGTGCGAACACGCCGGAGCTCATCCTTAGTGCGGACACCCGCAGCAGTTCGCACGGACGCCATGTGATTGCGATGCGGGAAAACGCAGAAAATTATGTGCGTTTCCTGTATCGCATCATCGTGCACCAGGGCTGACGCCTACAGGAGATTGAATGGATGCCCTGCGATTGCAATGCGATAAAATGCGGCACATTTTGTGCGTTTCCCGAGATGCGTCAGCGTAAACTAAGGCTGAAACGAAAATATTTTTTTCTATTAGCCTAACCTAACGTAAAGTTTTGGGAGCTGCCAGCGGATGGCACTGACAAAGCTGGGTGTCGATGGCTGATGCAGATGTCAGTGCAATTATTATTATTATCTGTGCACAGACACATCCAATTACAGGCGGGCACACACACCTGCAATGACTAGGTGACATCCATTCACATACTAAGGGCACAGCATGAAAAAACCACAAGAAAGGGAAGAGCTGCAAACTTTGCAAAACATGTTGCTACATTACACGATACAACAACATCCTACACTTTATTATGATACAAACTAAAGTGCTGCAAAGTCATTGCTGACAGAGCTACAAAATAATCAACTTTTAGTAGAAACAACAACAACAACATGCAACAAACAAACAATGACAGATTACATGAGGTGTCTGCAGGCTCGGATGGCTGAGGATAGGAGTAGATCCATAGTATATAGATCCATAGTATATAGATCCATAGTATATAGTATATAGATCCATAGTATATAGTCATAGTATATAGATCCATAGTATATAGTATATAGATCCATAGTATATAGATCCATAGTATATAGTCATAGTATATAGATCCATAGTATATAGATCCATAGTATATAGTATATAGATCCATAGTATATAGATCCATAGTATATAGTCATAGTATATAGATCCATAGTATATAGTCATAGTATATAGATCCATAGTATATAGTCATAGTATATAGATCCATAGTATATACAGTAGATCCATAGTATATAGTCATAGTATATAGTCAGTCCTAGTATATAGTCATCCATAGAGCACTAGCGATCAGCCCATACAGAGGTCCCTGTCCTGCCCGAAGGATCTCCTGCGATCTCTTACCTTTTAGGGGAGATCTTAGAAAAGTCCTTCTTGCCGGCATGGTAGGCTGTGAGGACCACTCCTTGGCTACTATGAGGCCTCCAGCTCATGGTGTGTCCAGCATAATGTCTACAATAGATAGCACTTGTTCCTGTCTGCCTCCTGGCAACTCCACTGTCACAGCCCCTCCTCCTCTTCCTCCTCCTCTCATCATCATAGTAGGTAATAAGAGCAGGGAGGAGCCCGATCACTCTGCTTCCTCATACACAACAATGAGTCACTCCTCATTACCTGTGTTCTCTCATCTCCCTCCACTCACAGCCCTCACAATGCACACACATCAGCTAAAGAAAAATAAATCTGCCTTGATTTCTGGAATGAGCTGCTTTTATTATCTGATCACAAAACACCATCTGTGTCACCATACACTATACAATCTGGTTGTACAATCTCCTTTAGATCTACCATCAGTTTTTCAAGAAATGTTCAGATGTTAATCTTTTGATTGGTTTTCTCGTCATAAGACAAAGATGATAATAATCAATAATTGACATATCAATAATAAAAGATATAACATATTCGAGATGTATAACGAATAAAGTTAAATATTCAGAAATATATAAGGAATCAAGATAAATATTCAGAAATATATAAGGAATCAAGATAAATATTCAGAAATATATAAGGAATAAAGATAAATATTCAGAAATATATAAGGAATAAAGATAAATATTCAGAAATATATAACGAATAAAGATAAACATTCAGAAATATATAAGGAATAAAGTTAAATATTCAGAGATATATAACGAATAAAGATAAATATATGAGGAATAAAGATAAATATTCAGAAATATATAACGAATAAAGATAAATATATGAGGAATAAAGATAAATATTCAGAAATATATAACGAATAAAGATAAATATATGAGGAATAAAGATAAATATTCAGAAATATATAACGAATAAAGATAAATATATGAGGAATAAAGATAAATATTCAGAAATATATAAGGAATAAAGTTAAATATTCAGAAATATATAACGAATCAAGATAAATATTTAGAAATATATAACGACTAAAGATAAACATTCAGAAATATATAACGAATCAAGATAAATATTCAGAAATATAACCAAAGAGGAATCTAATAATATCTCTATTAACCAGGTCATCTCCAAAAGGTTTACCCCCCTTCACGACGAGGTAGTTTTTTGCGATACGGAACTGCATTATTTTAACTGACAATTGCGCTGTCATGTGACTCTGTACCCAAATAAAATGCCCACATGGAGTATGTGCACACGTGGTGCCGACGGCCGCATTTGCCGCTGTCCAGTCTACAGCCGCCTGTCAGTGCCCATCAGTGTCATATGTCAGTGCCCATCAATGCCACCTGTCAGTGCCCATCAGTACCGCCTATCAGTGCCCATCAGTGTCATATGTCAGTGCCCATCAATGACACCTGTCAGTGCCCATCAGTGCCGCCTATCAGTGCCCATCAGTGTCATATGTCAGTGCCCATCAGTGCTTCCTATTGGTGCCCGACAGTGCTGCATATCAGTGCCGCCTATCAGTGCCCATCAATAATACATAAAAGTGCCGCCTCATCAGTTCCCATCAGTGAAGGGGAAAAACATTTTTTATGACAGAAACAAAAATATTTTTTGTGGGTATTTTTACCCCCCCCCCCCCAAAAAAAAAATATATATATATATATACACACACACACTATATTACCAAAAGTATTGGGACACCTGCCTTTACACGCACATGATTTTTAATGGCATCCCAGTCTTAGTCCGTAGGGTTCAATATTTTGTTGGCCCACCCTTTACAGCTATAACAGCTTCACCTCTTCTGGGAACGCTGTCCACAAGGTTTAGGAATGTGTCTATGGGAATGTTTGACCATTCTTCCAGAAGCGCATTTGTGGGGTCAGGCACTGATGTGGATGAGAAGGCCTGGCTCGCACTCTCCAGTGTAATTGGAGTGCGTGTTGAGGTCAGGACTCTGTGCAGGCAAGTCAAGTTCCTTCACCCCAAACTCACTCATCCATGTCTTTAGGGACCTTGCTATGTGCCCTGGTCCAAATTATTTGGTGGAGGGGGGATTATGATGTGGGGTTGTTTCTCAGGGGTTGGGTTGGCCCCTTAGTTCCAGTAAAGGCAACTCTTAAGGCGTCAGCATACCAAGACATTTTGAACAATTTCATGCTCCCAACTTTGTGGGAACAGTTTGGGGACGGCCTCTTCCTGTTCCAACATGTCCCATCGACCTGAATTACGAATCTCTGAAAACATGCAGCTATTTCTTCAATTGGTCAGAAGTGATTTACAACATTTTAACGCTAATAATCGACCGAGAGTTCATTAAATTGATCGAATGAAAGATATTTGAGTTGTTATTTTTATTTAATGTGATCGATTTATTTGCATGAATGATACACGTGTGGCCCCCGTAGGCTATTGGCAGTAAAGCTTATGAAAAAGTTACTGAAGAAATGTCCCCATCTAGCGTCACGGCAGAAAATAATCATAACGGCTATTATGTTAGAGGATTAACGTGGCAAAAAGGAAGGTGCTTCTCGCATTTATTTCCAGAATAAATCCGCCTGCAATTTAGCTTCTTTGATATTTTTAGTGATGTTTGCTGAAGTTTCCTGGTTATTTCGAGGCACTGTAATTATATGCTATACCAGTAATGGCTCTAAACCCGTGTTACAGGAATTATTTTGAAATGGGTGCCAACCTGCAAACATATATTAGCTGCATATTTGGTTAACTAAGGAAATATTAACTCATGAATTGCATTTATAGGACAGCTTTCTTGTTATGGATTTTTGCAGATACAGTATTTATATGCCAGCTATTAATATTTCGTATTCTGAAAACTTCTTAGTAAGAAAAGTATTCAGACATAAATGTAGCAATATGACCGAGCAGTTGGCAAGCACACTTCTTCAACTTCAGAGACAATTTTAACCACTTCAATACCAGGCACTTTTACCCCCTTCCTGCCCAGGCCAATTTTCAGCTTTTAGCGCTGTCACACTTTAGGCCTATACACACGATCGGACTTTCCGACAGGAATTGTTGCGATGGCAGGCTGTTGTTGGATAATCCGACCGTTTGTATGTTCCGTCGGACAATTGTTATCAGATTTTCCAACAACAAATGTGGGATAGCGTGCTTTAAAATTTTCCGACAACAAATGCGTGGTGTTGGAATTATCCGATCGTGTGTACCACAAGTCCGTCGTAAAAAAAATCCAAGTACAAACACGCATTCTCAGAAGCAAGGCTAACCATAACACAACATTAGCAGAAGTTGCCCAAAGGGTGGCGCTAAAGAGCTGAAAAACCACATTCCGTATTTTCCGGCGTATAAGACGACTTTGGTTTTGGGATATACTCGCCGTATAAGACTACCCCCTCCCTACTAGTCTTTCTGGAAGCTGAGGGGTAGCCAGAACAACCGCTGACAGAAACAACCGCTGACAGAAACAGGCTTTTTTCAAGCCTCACTATGCCATTACATGCCCCCACTGTGCCATTACATTACATGCCCCCACTGTGCCATTACATGCCCCCACTGTGCCATTACATGCCCCCACTGTGCCATTACATGCCCCCACTGTGCCATTACTTGCCCCCACAGTGCCATCACATTACATGCCCTCACAGTGCCATTACATGCCCCCACTGTGCCATTACATGCCCCCACTGTGCCATTACATGCCCCCACTTTGCCATTACATGCCCCCACTGTGCCATTACATGCCCCCACTGTGCCATTACATGCCCCCACTGTGCCATTACTTGCCCCCACAGTGCCATCACATTACATGCCCTCACAGTGCCATCACATTACATGCCCCCACTGTGCCATCACATTACATGCCCCCACGGTGCCATCACATTACTTGCCCCCACAGTGCCATCACATTACTTGCCCCCACAGTGCCATCACTTGCCCACACAGTGCCATCACTTGCCCCCACTTCCCCCCCCCCCCCCACTGTGCCATCACTCACGTTTTGCAGGCCGGTGACAGTCTCCGTCTGCTGCGAGCGTCCATGATTTCAAAGCCGCGCCGTCTTCTCAGCGTGTCCTGTGATTGGCGGAACACAAATTTTCCCAGTAGCGCCTCTGTTCTGTGTTCCGCCAATCACGGATGCCTTCTCATCTCGTCCGAGGATGAGAAGATGTCCGTGATAGGTGGAACACAGAACAGAGGCGCTGCTGGGAAGATTTGTGTTCCGCCTATCACAGGACACGCTGAGAAGACACCGCGCGGCTTTGAAATCATGAATGATCGCAGCTGCACGGAGACCGTACCCAGCGTATAAGACGACCCCCGACTTTGGATGCATTTTTTTGCATCCAAAAAGTCGTCTTATACGCCGCAAAATACGGTAGTTTTGTGTTTGTAAGCCAACAATTCTTTGCAGTTTGTATGCAAGACAAGTTCACGGCCAACGCCCTTCGGACAAAAGTCAGAGACTTTGTCCGTGGAAAATCCGATCACTGACAATGACAATTGCACAGTTATGCAACACTCTGCCCAAATTACATTTTTATAGTTTTTTTTTTTTTCACACAAATAAAGCTTTCTTTTTGTGTTTTTTTTGTGCTTAATAAACAAAAAAATGCCAAAGTTTTTTAAAATTATAAAATGATAACATTTTGCAAAAAAATTATTGTTCTTCAAAAATTTAAACCACACTGTATTCTGCTACATTTCTTTGGTTAAAGTAACCCAAATCAGCGTTTATTATTTCCGCTGTGTGAAAGTTATAGGGCCAGATCCACGTACCTTGGCGCATATTTCCATCGGGCGTAGCGTATCTGTGATACACTACACCGCCGTAACTTACAGCTTTTTTTTTGTATCCTCAAAGAATTCGCACCATAAGTTACAGTAGTGTAACTTTGGCGGCGTAAGGGCGCGCAATTCAAATGGATGTGATGGGGGCGTGTTTTATGTAAATACGTGTTGACCCGAAGTAAATGACGTTTTTTTTCAACTGCGCATGCGCCGTCCGTGGGGGTATCCCAGTGCGCATGCTCAAAATTAAACTGGAACAAGCCAATGCTTACGACGGTGACGCCATTGTACGCAAAGCCCTATTCGCGGACGACTTACGCAAACGACGTAACATTTTCAAAATTTGACACGGGAACAACGGCCATACTTAACATAGGATACGCCTCATATAGCAGGGGTAACTATACGCCGAAAAAAAGCCTTACGGAAACTACGTACAAAAATGCGCCGGCCGGACGTATGTTCGTGGATCGCCGTATCTAGCTAATTTGCATACTCGACGCGGAAATTGACGGAAACGCCACCTAGCGGCCAGCGTAAATATGCACCTACGATCCAACGGCGTACTAAGACGTACACCAGTCGGATCGAGCCCTCATTCAGTCGTATCTTGTTTTGTGGATACAAAACAAAGATACGACAGGGGAACTTTGAAATTACGCAGCGTATCAATAGATACGTCGGCGTAATTCGTTTGTGGATCTGGCCCATAGAGTCCACAAACTATGGTATATACAGTATATCTGAAAATCCATCAATCATGATGTACTAACACCCTTTCTCATTTCTTGTGACCCGAAAAATGCTAGGACAGTAGAAATATCCCCCGAATGACCCATTTTTTGGAAAGTAGACAGTCCAAGGTATTTAGTAAGAGGCATTAAGTGTTTTGAGAAGTTGTAATTTTTTGTCACAGTTTTTTGGAAAATTAAAAAAGAAGACATGTTTACATACTGTCATCAGTGCAGTACAGCAGTGGTCGTCAACCCTGTCCTCAGGGCCCGCTAACAGGCCAGATTTTAAGTATTACCTTTGGGAGATGCAGACTAGAATACTGCAATCACTGAGCAGCAAATTATATCACCTGTGATGTATTTCAGTTATCTTGCAAACCTGGCCTGTTAGTGGGCCCTGAGGACAGGGTTGATGACCCCTGCAGTACAGCGTCATTATAGCAGTACAGCGTCATTATATAACTGGTGTGGTGATGACCAGGGGCACTGACTGGTCACCGTATGTACAGAACTTGCTTTTACCTCGTGTGTTCCATTCATACTCCAAGACAGCTGTTGTGCTTGCCGACTCTTCACCATCTGCAGGGCAACCATCAGAAATTTTGGGGGCCCCTTACACAGCTTTAGGCCTGGGCCCCTACCCCCAACATTCTCTTCTCTCTCCAGCCGCAAGCTGAGAACGGGGGGGGGGGTGGAGGGTGCTTCTGAGAAACTGAAAGTGTTATCTCCTGTTCTTCTCCCCTATGTCGAACAGCAAGCTGAGAACCGGGGGGTGCTGCCGAGAAACTGAAAGTGTCATCTTCTCCCCTCTCTCCCGCATTGCGCCGATTACCGGGTGGCTTCCTACTCTTTCTGAAGTTGAGCTTGTAGCTTTTGTTAAAAAGTACTGTATGTGATACATTTTTATATTTGCAAAAAATCCAAATTTTCGGGACAATGTTTTGGGATGTACCCCCTTCTTCAGGGTCCAAGCAGTACTAAGCTTTTTGGACCTTGATGAAGGGGGTACACCCTGATAGCTTGTCCTGAAAATTTGAATGTTAGTGCAAACAAAAAAAGTCTCACATACAGTACTGCGCAATGCAAATGCACTAATAGGGCTTCAATCACCTCAAGTATCCTTGGCCAATGAGCCCTTGCTGAAACTTGCCACATTGGACATCTCCAGTTAAGAAAGTGTTGATCGTTCTGTTAAATGAACAACTTTGTGATCCTTTTGTTGAGGAAGGACCGTCCTTTGGATGCTAAGCTGCCCTAGTGAGCACTTATGCCTGTCAAGTACTCTGATTATATTGCTTGAAATATTTCCTGAAATATTTTTGTTTTCTGTATATTTAGAATTTTTCTTTTTTACATTTATACTACTGTTCTAGTATATTGTATTCTGTCTGTTGGTAATGCCAAGGTCTGCAACTTTTTATGTGGGTGAATGGAATGTAGGAGGGTGCTACTTTGTGTAACCCATCATTGTCACGCTGAGCAGTGATACCACTAAAGAGAGTGACATAACAGAGTGAGGTGATCCACAGACTTCCCGTAAGTTGTCCGTGAATGGGGCTGCACGCCATTTACGTTCACGTCAAAACCAATGACGTCCTTGCGACGTCATTTGGAGCAATGCACCCTGGGATATTTTACGGACGGCGCATGCGCAGTATGTTCGGCGCGGGAACGCGCTTAATTTAAATACTACACGCCCCCTACCTGCCTAATTTGAATTAGGCGGGCTTGCGCCGGGTGATTTACGCCACGCCGCCGCAACTTTACAGGCAAATGCTTTGTGAATTAAGCACTTGCCTGTAAAACTTGTGGTGGCGTAACGTAAATGAGATACGCCTGCACAGTTTTGCGCGATTCTACGAGAATCTGGGCCAATGAGATCTACATAATAGAAAAAAAAAAAAAGTAAACAGGTAAGGGTCAAGAATATCCTGTTAGGGGTGTGACAGGTACGATTACAATCCATGAATTGTAGGTCCTCAACAACACATATGGTTTTATCAAGCTCCTAATAGGTATATTCGTTGCTCAAAATGCATTTACCCTGTTCTCAGACTATCATAAGCTACAGAATATTTGAACTTGAACCAGCCAGACCACGTTTTGTGGAACTTAGTGGTGGTTCTTCCATTTTCGAGATGTGGTTTACTGTATGAGCCCATTCTTTTAGTGAGGGGATTGTCAGCAGTTTCCAGTATTTGGAAATAATTATAACAAATAATAATATAATTATAATAAAAATTATTCAATAATGTAATCAACTCAAAATCACTGAAATTTGCTCAGTTGCAGAATTGTCGCTGTCATTACTTTTATTTTTTTAATGACGAATTTCCCCACAAATCGCTATCGCACAATTCTGCAAGTGATTATACTGTAATTTATTATCGCGGTTTTCTAGCTGGTCTAAAACCATTTTTGACATAAAAGGACACTTTTGGTTGCTATGGACAATCTACAGTTTGCAGGCAGAAAGAAAGGTTTTTATTATATAAAAGTACATGCAGGGCACTGGGCAGACCACTAGGGACAAGGGGTGTGTATTTTTTACATACAGTACTGTAATCTATAAGATTACAGTATACTGTATGTATTGTGTTTATTTACTTTTTTGAATTTGGCGCTGTTCTCCGCCCCCGTGCGTCGTAATGGCGCAGGGAACGGAACTCGGCTGCACACAGGAACACTGTGAATCGAGCGAGGAGACACCGCTCGATCACATAGCAGAGAGGCATGGCAGGATCCAGGGACAAGGTAAGTAAACCGTGGCTGCTGCGAGGCGATCCCGAGTCGGGCTCGGGGTTACCGCTTTTTGGTGCTGAAATTCCACCCCGAGCCAGACTCGGGAATACCGCCAGGGGGGTTAAAGATATCCTGTATACTGCGGGTGGTGGAAACCACCAATGATCAGCATGAGCGTGTCCCTGATGAGTGTTTCAGCAGTCTGCTAATTCTGCAGAGCGAGGATCGCCAGAAGAGTGCAAAAAGGCTGCGGGTCTCCTGGAGCTCTGTCTTCAGGCAGCCATCTCCATTGCGCACCAAGCCATGCCCCAAATTCTGTTACATTTATTTATAAATGATATAGAGAACAGGATAAATAGCTCAGTCTCAGTTTTTGCGGATGACAGAAAAATAAGTAGAGCAATGAACTCACATCAGGACATAGAAATGTTGCAGAATGACCTGAATAAAATAAAAAAAATAAAAATGGCACTTGGGGGCAATAAACATAAATGCAATTTATTCACTAGATGGAAAACCGGAGAATCATGGATGTAGGAGGATCTAGGGGTCCTAATAGATGAAAGATTGAGCAATAGCATGCAATGTCAAAGTTGCCAGAATATTAGCATGCATAAAAAAAATGGATATACTCCAGAGATAAAACTATAATCCTGCCACTTTATAAAACTCTGGTTAGGCCACATCTGGAGTATTCTATCCAGTTCTGGTCACCGGTCCTCAGAAGGGATGTGCTGGAGCTGGAGAGAGTCCAAAAAAGGGCAACAAAAATAATAAGGGGACTGGAGGACCTAAATTACGAGGACCCGCTGCAAACACTAAATGTATTCTCGCTGGAGAAACAACGCTTAAAGAGGGACATGTTAGCAATCTACAAATACCTCAATTGGGATCCCAGCATAGGAAAAAAAACGATTTAGTCCCAGGGTGTGTATGAGGACACTGGACCACACGTTGAGACTGGAGGAGAAGCGGTTTAACCTTAGACTGTGCAGGGGATTCTTCACTGTCAGAGCAATAAGGATGTGGAACTCTCTCCCACAATTGGTGGTGACTGCGGGGAGTATGGATATTTTTAAAAGACTCTTTTATGTACAGCTTAAAAAACACAACATACAGAAATGATGTCGGGGGTGGGCAGGACCAACCGTTATCAAACTCAAGCCAATGGGATGGGTTTCTGGGTGGGTCGCTACATTTATGTGGCTCCACCCCCTTTCTTAAGCAGCCCAATCATTGGTTGGTGTTGATAGCTGCTTGGTCGTGACAACCCCCGATATCGCAGCTAAGTTGTGACAGCTGGTCTTTCTCCCAGTAAACCGTTACATTCCCTGACATTTTCACACATTGAGCAGCTCTTGAAAGCCTGACTGTCTGCTGCATGTGAAACTCCCCCTCTCCTCTATCAGTGCCAACCAATGCCGACAATCAGTGCTAATCAATGCTGTCTATCAGTGCCCATCAGTGCTGTCTATCAGTGCTTATTAGTTGGGCTACCAATTGGTGCCCATCAACACTGTCAATCAGTGCTGCCAATCAGTGCAGCCTATTAGGCAGCACTGATGGGCACTAATAGGCTGCACTGACTGGCAGCACTGGTTGGCAGCATTTAAGGGCACTAATTGGTAGCAATGATGGGCACTGATAGGTGGCACTGATAGGCAGTACTAATTGGTACTGATAGGTGGCACTGATAGGAAGCACTAATTGGTACTGATAGGTGGCACTGATAGGCAGCACTGATGGTCAGCAAAGGGTGGGCCAAACTGCAAAGGGTGGGCCAACTCAATATTGAAGGTACGGCGCAAAAACCATATATGTGAAAAATTCAGTGATGACACCAAAAAAAGGAAAAAATGAATAAATAAGATGTACAAACTGTTACCAAAATTAAACCACAACCTGGAGTGATTAATATGAATTGTGTACATAAACCAATAACTGGGTAGGTGTATGCCAATCTCCTGGTTACCAGAGAAAGTGGATAAATATTCAATCCAAAGGTATGACGTTAAAGCAAATCGCAATCATACATAAAGCAATATAAAAAGTTATAGTCCATAAATGAGTCCCAAGTGTAGTAAAAGTGATAAAAAATCCAAGATCTTCTTATAATAAGTGATGTGACATCAGAGATTACAGATTAAACCTCCTTCCACCAAGTGGGCACCCAAGTGAGAGAGATGTAGTCTCCTTACCAGATACAAAGACCACAAGCGGCCAGACCAGGCACTTAGAATCGGGGGCGCGCTTAATTTGAATAGAAGCCGCCCCCTTGAAGATACGCGTGGCTACGCCGGGCCATTTACACTCCGCCGCCCCAAACTACGGAGCAAGTGTTTGGGGAATACAGCACTTGCTCCTGTAGTTTGGGGCGGCGGAGTGTAAATGCCTTACGCGCCGCCCGCGGACATTTACAGAGAATATGGGCGAGGGTTTTTAAAGTCACTGGCCCGGATTCAGAGAGATCTGCCTATCTTTAGGCAGGCGTAGCGTATCTTAAATACACTACACCGCCGTAACTTAGAGCGGCAGGTCCCGTATTCAGAAACAACTTGCGCTGTAAGTTACGGCAGCGTAGTGTATCTGACACGGCGTAAGCCCGCCTAATTCAAACTAGGCTAGTAGGGGGCGTGTTGTATGTAAATGTTTCGTGACCCCACATAAATGACGCTGTTATAGAACGACGCATGCGCGCGCATGCTCAATATCACGTCCAATTTTTAAAGTCAATTACGCCCGCTCAATGCTTAGTCGACGTGAACGGAACCTACGCCCAGCCCCATTCACGGACGACTTACGCAAACAACGTAAAATACGATGCTGTTCGTACGTTTCCGACGTCCATACCTAACATAACTTTACGCCGGTCTGACGCCTTACGTAAGCGACGTATATCTTGATACACCGGGTGCACGTACGTTCGTGAATCGGCGTATCTAGCTCATTTGCATATTCATCGCGGAAATCTACGGAAGCGCCACCTAGCGGCCAGCGTAAATATGCACCCTATGATACGACGGCGTAGGATACTTACGCCGCTCCTATCTTGGCAACATTGAGGCGTATCTGATTCTATGAATCAGGCGCCGAGATGCGACGGCCCTCATTCGGAGTTACGACGGCGTATCTGGAGATACGCCGACGTAACTCCTTTCTGAATCTGGGCCACTGACTTTAAAAACCCTGTGCCTGGTCTGACCGCTTGTGGTCTTTGTATCTGGTAAGGAGACTACATCTCTCTCACTTGGGTGCCCACTTGGTGGAAGGAAGTTTAATCTGTAATCTCTGATGTCACATCACTTATTATAAGAAGATCTTGGATTTTTTATCACTTTTACTACACTTGGGACTCATTTATGGACTATAATTTTTTATATTGCTTTATGTATGATTGTGATTTGCTTTAACGTCATACCTTTGGATTGAATATTTATCCACTTTCTCTGGTAACCAGGAGATTGGCATACACCTACCCAGTTATTGGTTTATGTTCTCAATTCATATTAATCACTTCAGGTTGTGGTTTTATTTTGGTAACAGTTTGTACATCTTATTTATTAATTTTTTCCTTTTTTTGGTGTCATCACTGAATTTTTCACATATATGGTTTTTGCGCCGTACCTCCTTTTTTAACACTTTTCCTGAATTTGTATCTACAATTTTTGGTACTGGCAGCATTTACACTTTTTTTGTTTTTGTTTAGCGCAGTGTCCTTTCCACTTTTTTCAATCCAATATTGAACCCTACAGACTAAGGCCCCGTACACACGATAGAATCCATCCGCTGAAAAATCCCAGCAAATGGGTTTCAGCGGATAGATCCTATGGTGTGTACACTCCAGCGGATCTGTTTCCGCGGATATTTCTCCCCTGGGATGGATTCCAGCAGATCGAATATTTGCTGACATGCCAAACAAATCCATCTGCTGGAATCCATCCCAACGGATGGATCCGCTGGTCTGTATAGACTCACCGGATCCATCCGTCCGAAGGGATACCCCGCATGCGTCGTAATGATTCGACGCATGCATGGAATTCCTTATATGAAAGCGTCACGCACGTCGCCGCGTCATAATCGCGGCGACGGCGCGACACGTCATCGCCAGAGGATTTCGGCGCGGATTTCAATGCGATGGTGAGTACACTCCATCGCATTAAAATCTGCTGAAATCCTCAAGAGGATTTATCCGCGGAAACGGTCCGCTGGACCGTATCCGCGGATAAATCCTCCCGTGTGTATGGGGCCTAAGACTGGGATGCTATTAAAGTTCATGTACGTGTAAAAGTAGGGGTCCCAATACTTTTGACAATATAACCTGTGTGTATATGAGCTTTGGGGTACACACCCTAATGCCATAGACTGCGCACGGCTATGTCAGTAAGGGATATTTTTTTTTTCTTGCATCAATTTATTTTTTAATTGTTATGCTAAAATAATCCAATAAATCCAACAGTTTTCACCAATACAAAGACTAGTAAGCAAACTACTGTATACATTGAATGGCCTTTCTTCTATTTAAAGGAGGAAGTAGTATATGGTCTGTGAAACGTCTTAGGGCCAGATTCACAGCCAGGCGGCGCAGCGTAACGTAACCGATTTAGGTTACACTGCCGCAAATTTTCTGGCTAAGTGCCCGATCCGCAAAGCACTTACCTGGAAATTTGCAGCGGTGTATCCTAAATCCGTCCGGCGCAAGGCGGGCCCAATCGAATAGGGCGAGTCCCATTTAAATTAGGCGCGCTCCCGCGCCGGACGTACTGCGCATGCTCCCGTCGCAAATTTCCCGATGTGCTTTGCGCGAAGTTACGACGCGCCGACGTTTTGTGAATCGCGACGGGTAAAAAAGACTTGCGCCGGGAAAAAATAAATAAAAAAAAAATCGAAAGCGACGCGGGAAAGACGGGTATACTTTTACATGGTGTACTAAGTTTACACTTTGTAAAAGCAGCCCTATCTTTGCGACGGCAAACTAACACTTGCGGCGACGTAACAACGGGAAAACATTTCGTGGATCGCCCTAACTGCTAATTTGCATACCCGACGCTGGTTTACGACGCAAAATCCCCCCAGCGGAGGCCGCGGTACTGCATCCTAAGATCCGACAGTGTAAAACTATTACACCTGTCGGATCTTAGGGATATCTATGCGTAACTGATTCTATGAATCAGTCGCATAGATAGAAACAGGGATACGACGGCGTATCAGCAGATACGCCGTCGTATCCCTTTTGTGAATCTGGCCCTTAGTTTCTTCTAGAAATACAGCATAGTTGCCTATGTGTATTTATTAGCATTACTTTTCTTAATATTTACATTTCATTCTCCTTACTATACTTATACAATTTACAAAAACACTAAAGTGCTCCCACATTTCCTTGCTGTAATCTCTCGCTTGGCAAACAATTACACGGACATCTGTTTTATTTATTTTTACTGCCTTTCTCATCAGTTATATTTTCTAAACACTGAGGCCTTGTACTCACGGCAGGACATGTCCGATGAAAACGGTCTGCAGACCGTTTCCATCGGACATGTCTGGCCGGGGACTGCCCGGGGACTTCTGTTCGATGGCTATACACACCATCGAACAGAAGCCCGCGCGTAAACATTACGCGGGGCGTGTCCGCGGTGTCGCCGCGTCGATGACGCGGTGTCGCCGCGACAATGACGCGGCGACGTGGGCGGGCCGCCTTAAATATGCTTCCACGCATGCGTCGAAGTCATTCGACGCATGCGAGGGATGCGGGCGGCAGGACATGTACGGTAGGTCTGTACAGACGACCGTACATGTCCGGGCGGACAGGTTTCCAGCGGACTGTTTTAAAACAAGTCCGGGAAACAGTTGTCCGCTGGAAACCTGTCCGATCCGTCCCAAAATGGTCCGCTCGGGCCAACACACGGCCAAACATGTCTGCTGAAACTGGTCTGCGGACCAGTTTCAGCAGACATGTTTGGTCGTGAGTACGGGGCCTTACATTAACTTTTTTTTTTTTGGCTTCTCAAATAAATGTTCTTAGTTTGATCCCATGCAATCCCAGGGAAACAGAATACCAGAGGCAGAGAACTTTTACAAATTCTAGGGACCTCATAACAAAAATTTGATAGGGTCAACTGGCAACTTCTCTCGTTATGCCTTGGGAAAACTGCCATGACAGCTTTTGGCGGGGAAAACTGGCCATGTGTATGCTCCATGGCAGTTTTCCCGACAAGAAAACCCGCCGGGAATCACGGCATGAAAAATTAGAACATGTTCTCTTTTTTCCTGCCGCGATTCCCGACGGTCTTTTTCTTGGCAGTTTCCCTATGGGAAACACTGCGGTGAAGCATACACACGGCCGGGTTTCCCGGCCAAAGCTCTCACCGCATTTTTCCCAATGGGAAAATCTCTGGTGTGTAGACGGGGAAAGTGACTGAGCAGGTCCTCGGTTTTCCCCCCGGGATTCCCGGCAAATTTTTTTTACCGCCGGGAATCCCGATCGTGTGTATGGGGCATTCGATTTCAAGCTGTTTTGTTGATTGGATTGCGCACATTCCTTCAGGTTCATGTAAAAGGTTTTTTTTTAATTACAAAGAAATCTAACCTGGACATCCCCTTCTTTCGGAGAAGAATGTGAGGGGGATATGTATTAAGCTAAATTGAGAAGAGAGTTAGAATTAGAAGTAATTGGCCTGCTACAGTATGTTCACTGCGCTGTTGGCTGGCCTGGATCCCATGGCTAGGGCTTCATGTTGGATTTCAGAGCAGAGGCCTGGAAGCTACAATGGATATGTGTGGCATGTTACAGGAAGGGTTTCACCTTAGACCCCATTCACACCTAGGCGTTTTTACGCCTGTAGCGCTACGCCGCTGCCGCCAGAGGGCTGAAAACAGATGTCCCTCTATGGAGATGGTTCACATCTCCACGCCGAACGCCGGACGCCTGTCGCCTGCCGCGTGAAAAAAGGTCCCGGACCTTTTTTTCAGGCGTCTTCGAGCGTTCGGCTAGGAGATGGCAATCATCTCCATAGAGGGGGTCATCTTGGGGCACATCTAGGCGGACAATACCGGCGTTTTGTCGCCGCAAATCGCGGTACAAAACGCCGCTATTTTTACCGCGATTTGCCGCAATTTCGTCCGTCTAGATGTGAATGCAGCCTAACACAGTGCCTGAAGTTAGGAGATGATGTGAGCCCTGAAGTTTTGATCTCTGGCCTCTGATCACTGTAATTGAAGTATAAGTACCCTGTGGTAATAGTGACAGATGAACCTGCTAGCAGGGGCCATGTTTTACCTGGTTACCAGCTCTCAGGAGCTCATTGTAATTATAAATAATTTTATCCCTTACATCATCACAGCAAGCAAGTGCTGAAAGAGATAGAGTAGTAATTAAGAAAGAAAAACAAAACAAAGTTGTTGGTAGCAATAATAACCTTCACAGTGTTTTATATTATGACATCATTGTTAGTACTCCTGCATAAAATTATTCTTTAACCCTAACAGAAACTTCTTTAGAGCCGGTTCACACACAGGCGGCACGACTTTGGGGGCGACTCGGCAAGGTGATCTCAAGGAGACTTGAGAGGCAACTTGCAAAATGACTTCTGTATTGAAGTCAATGCAAGTCGCCCAGAGTCGCCCCCAAAGTCGTACAGGAACCTTTTTCTAAGTCGGAGCGACTTGCGTCGCTCCTATTAGAACGGTTCCATTGACTACTGCGGACCGCGACTTGTCAGGCAGCTGAGTCGCCTGACAGGTCGCCCCTGTGTGAACCGGCTCTTAAACTCAGGCTTTTTTTTGTAGAACTACAGTACACATGTCAGCTACCTTAATACATTTTTTTATTATCTAAGGCAGGGGTGCCCAACCAGTGGCCCGCGGAGCCCTCTGATGTGGCCCGCGACCTCCTGCTCTGGGATTGAATAGAAAAGAATACTGTTATACTGTTCTGCAGTAGTTACTGGGCTACTTTCAAACGAATCCGCAGTTGCAGAGCGGTGCACCTGAGGGTTACCTGCACTGAGCCATAGGCCCCTTTCACACAGTCAATCCGAACCAATTGGACCCTCCATTCACCTCTAAGGAGTAGCAGATGTAAATGGACCTGTGTCCGTTCACAAACGCCTACCTCCAATCCAAACCACAAAAAAAAAGAAAAAAAGGTAGAGTGGGCTTTATAGAGTAGAGTGGGCTTCCATGCACCCACTCCGCTCATTGTGGCCTGCGACTAGTTACCAAGTCTCTTAGGTGGCCCTCGCTCTTCAAAAGGTTGGGCACCCCTGATCTAAGGGAACACTGGGCTTTTACCGCTTGAGGACAACTGCATGGGCATAAGGATTCATTTCAGTGCTGGCCAGGATAACCAGAAGCTCCGAGGGTGATAAAGCTACACTACCTAAGATTGCCAAACAAATTCTCCTTACAGCACAGTCTGCAAAGGGGATCTGTGACTGGAAATACGACATGATTCTGAAGATTCTTCCAGTATGCTTGATGTCAGTATCCTCTTCTTCAATTGATAAGTCGCATGGGGATACAAAGTCAGTGCCAGAAGCAACCTCTCCAAGCCTTAAAGGGTCACTAAAGGAAAACATTTTTTTTGCTGAAATGACTTTTTACAGGGTATAGAGACATAACAGTTAACTGATTAACTGATTCCTTTTAAAAACGATTAAAAATAGATAACAATCAATCATATAATGTACCTGTAGTTTTTTAGTTTCGTTTTTGCATTTAGTTTCGTTTTAGCATGTTATGCTGTATCTGTGCTGGACAGTGCCATAGAGCAGTATTGGTTTGAAACTAGAATCTCCCAGTACTGTGGTGATCAGGAAACAGACAACCAGGAAGTGTCCAAAACAGAGGAGAATTACAGCAACATCAGAGCAAAAACGAACAATGAGGACATGAAACCAGGACTGCAGTAAGGTAAAGGAAGCTATTTAGCTAAAAAAAAAAATTCCTTTAGCCTAGGTTCACACTGCTGCGAATTCAAAATCGCGGTAAAATGCGCGATTTTACCGCAAATTCGCGGCTGCGATTTTGCCGCGATTTCGGCCGCAATTTAATGTAAATCGCAGCCCGAAATTGCAAAAAGTAGTACAGGAACTACTTTTTGAAATCGCAGATGCGGCGTCGCACTGATTAGGACAGTGCCATTGCCGACAATTGCCGCCGATTTGAGATGCGATTTGACATGTCGCATCTCAAATCGCATCTCAAATCGTTCCAAATCGTACCCAGTGTGAACCAGGGCTGAGTGACCCTTTAATGATGTAGTACTGGATTTGCATTCTCTACATGTGCACACAGATTTTATATGTTTAATTTGCCTCAACAGCCTCCCTAATGGGGCCTCCTCCCTGGCCCCAAAACAGCTGCTTGGGCTGCTATGGTTATTGTTACACAACTACAAACTTTATTATACTCCAGAGTTTATTTGAATGTCATATTATGTCATAATATTATAAAGAAGCAAGTTTCTTTGTAACCAACATAAAAATCATACAATTTAAATTTAGGCCTATAGTTCATTTTATAAAAATAGATTTTGGTAGTGTATTATTATTGTAATTGTTAATAATGTTTATTTTAGAAAAAAGAGAGAGAAAAGTGGATTGTTTTTCTGTTCATGCTGAGGATTCCAACAAACAATGTACTGCAGAATACACTGATTCAGACCTTCCAAACAACTGGTCACATAGACATATTCAACCGGATTCACGTAGATAGGCGCATCTTTGTGACGGCGTAGCGCATCTCATATGCGCTATGCCGACGTAACTCTGAGAGGCAAGAGCAGTATTCACAAAGCACTTGCTCCCTACCTTGCGCCAGCGTAACGTAAATTGGCCGGCGTAAGCCCGCCTAATTCAAAGTAGGATGGTAGTGGGCGTGATACATTTAAATTAACTGTGACCCCATGTAAATGAAGGGCCAAACGAACGGCGCATGCGCGCGCATGCTCAGAATCACGTCGCATATACTCCCTAAGATACGACGGCTCAATGCCTACGACGTGAACGTAACCTACGCCCAGCCCCATTCACGTACGACTTACGTTAACGACGTAAAATCCGACGGCTGTTCCGTCGTCCATACCTTTGCATGGGATGCGCCTCCTATAGGTGGAATAACTTCACGCCGGACGTACGCCTTACGTAAATGGCGTATACTACTGCGACGGGCGCAAGTACGTTCGTGAATCGGCGTATCTCGGTCATTTGCATATTCGACACGTAAATCAATGGAAGCGCCCCTTGCGGCCAGCGTAAATATGCTCCCAAGATACGACGGCGTAGGAGACTTACGTCGGTCGGATGGAGCCAAAATTCAGGCGTATCTTAGTTCAAGAATTAGGCGCATAGATACGACGGCGCATCCGTGCACTTACGCGGCGTATCAGAAGATACGTCAACGTAAGTGCTCTCTGAATCCGGCTAATACAGTACTTGCACATTTGATCATGGGTTGTAAGGGATGATCACAGGTAAAATGCATGTAAAGCAAAAACGAATTTCAAGGTTACCCCCAGAAAAGAAATGCTGTGCAAATGTTCTGTTGGGGAAATTTTTTCTGGTGACAGCATTACTCTCACTTTGGAAAGATTTCCTTTAATTTATCGGTGTATCTACAGGATGGGAAATTAAAGGAAATTAAAGGAAATACCCCAGTTGGAGACAGATGGCAAAAAAAAAAAAAATCATGAGAGGATTTCATAACTATTCCCTTCTCTATCAACATATATAAACTAAAATGCAAAATGGTGCTTGTATATATGGAAAAGCCTATTACAGTACATACAAAATATTATGCCCTGTACACACGATAGGTTAGTCTGATGAAAACGGTCTGATGGATTTTTCCATCAGTTATCCGATGAAGCTGACTGATGATCAGTCGTGCCTACACACCATCAGTTAAAAAGACGATCGTGTCAGAACGCGGTGACGTAAAACACGGCGACGTGCTGAAAAAAAAAGTTCAATGCTTCCGAGCATGCGTCGACTCGATTCTGAGCATGCGTGGATTTTTAACCGATGGACGTACCTTCAGACGATCGTTTTTTTCTATAGGTTTTTTATCCATCAGATAATTTTAAAACAAGTTCCTATTTTTTTAACCTATGGATAAATGACCGATGGGGCCCACACACGATAGGTTTGGTCTGATGAAAACGGTCCATCAGACCGTTTTCATCAGACTAACCTATAGTGTGTACGCACCTAAAAGAAACATTATAAGTCAATCATTTAGGTTTAAATACAAAGGCCCAGATTCTCGTATCTCGGCGTAAATCTCCGCGGGCGTAACGTATCTCGTTTACGTTACGCCGCCGCAAGTTTTACGGGCAAGTGCTTTATTCACAAAGCACTTGCCTGTAAAGTTGCAGCGGCGTAGCGTAAATCCACTGGCGCAAGCCCGCCTAATTCAAATGAGCTGGGTTGGGGGCATGGATCATTTAACGACGTACTGCGCATGCGCCGTCCCTAAAATTTCCCGACGTGGATTGCGCGAAATGACATCCAGCCCCATTCACGGACGACTTACACAAACGACGTAAATTTTTAAATTTCGACACGGGAACTACGGCCATACTTAACATTGGTTGCCTCTCATATAGCAGAGGCAACTTTACGCGTCGCAAATCTAACGTAAACGTCGTATCTTCACTGCGTCGACCACGCGTACGTTCGGGAATTTGCGTATTTTGCTAATTTGCATACTCGATCGGGAAAACGACGGAGGCGACACCTGGCGGCGAAAAAAAAAATTGCATTTAAGATCCGACAGCGTAAGAGCCTTACGCCTGTCGGATCTAATGGTTATCTATGCGTAACTGATTCTAAGAATCAGTCGCATAGATACGACGGCCCAGATTAGGACTTACGACGGCGCACATGGCGTTGCGACGTCGTAAGCCCTTTCAGAATCTGGGCCAAACTGTTTGCTGAAACATGGTCCAAAGGATGGATTTTGATTTTAAATACGTATTTATACGTATCTGTTGCAAAGGATGGATTTTGCCTTTAAATACATATATATACGTATCTGTTGTTTCCCACAAGCTTCAGCTGGAACATGTAGCTATCCTTGCTAATTGCCAGGAACTTGCACGCCAGATTTGCTATGTGTTTCCTTGTTTGGAGGTGCATAGCCCTAAGATTTAGTTATGTCTTTGCTGCTGTCTTCTGCTTGGTCATTCAACTTCTTTTTTTTTCTCTTTTTTTTTTGTTATTTCACCTTGTCTTTTTTTCCCTTCTATTCAGAAGTCTTGTCTCAGTCCTTTGCTGTCTTGTTAACCTTTTGCTATGCCTTAGCACGGTCATTGTTGCCTAGTCTGTGCACCTGCCTCTGTCTACCCTCACTCAAAAATGGTCTTGCTTTAATCACCATGTACTCTCTGTTATCGTTTATTTGGTTGTTTTCTGTTACTATCTGTGCTGTTCCATGCTGTCACTGTACCCATGAAATCCACTATTGTTGGGTTATTTTGTACTATTGTGGGCTTTGGAAAACACCAGGCATACCTGAGGCTGGCCATACACATAGCTCCCAACTGTCCCTGATTTCAAGGGACTGTCCCTGATTTGGAGTAATGTCCCTCTGTCCCTCATTCCTCCTCACGTGTCCCTCATTTTGGTCTGATCTGTAGAAATGTATACTGTATAACATGCACTATTTATCTATCAAAAAGTGTTTAGCACTAAACCTTTCAACTGCAGCGTATGCACATGCAATCATGTCCCTAGGGCAGCTTTTTTTTCTCTTTAAACTCTTTTCACACCTAGGCGTAGGCGATTTGCAGCGTTTTTTTACCGCGATTTGATGCGACAAATTGCAGCGTTTTTCCCCGCGATTTGCCACGACAAAACGTGGCGTTTTTCCCCGTGGTTTTGTACAGCTCATTTGCATCAATGTAAAACGCCCAAGCCGCCCGATTTGCGCGTCAAAAAAGGGTACGGGACTTGTTTCAAATTCAGGTGTTCGGCGTTCTTTCGGCGTTCGGCGTTTTGCGTTGGAGATGTGAACCATCTCCATAGAGAATAATGTTATTTTTCCCCTCTAGCGTCTTTGAGCGTCGCGCTTCAGGCGACAAAACGCTCAGGTGTGAATGCAGCCTTAATGTGTCCTAGACTAGAGTGTCTCAGGTCTTTCACAATCCTTACACCACCCTAAATCTAATTGGAATATATTAATTGTATGTGGAAGGCTATGTATGGCATTTCACTGTTCCAGTTTCCTAAAACAATAATAATTATTGTCAAAGAAAAGTAGTACATTTCAACAGGCTTAGGTTGATGACTGCCAAAACTTGTGTCAGAAAAATGTACGGAAACATTTTATGACTTGGCACACCTATCTGCACAATTCCCTTTGCTTATTTCAATTTTATTCTTGAAATATGCCCAAAAAAAATTAAGAACCTGCACAGATCACCTTAATAATTAGACCAAGCTACCATATGGTGTTTTTTTTTGAACATTTACTAAATAGGCCCAAACATATAAGGCTAAATGGACATTTAAAGGAAAAACTGTTTTAACTATCAGTATGCAATCTACTTTTCATGTACTTAGACTGCCCTCTGGTGGTTGAATTACAAACTGTTTTGTTGTCAACATCACCAATATTATACATAATGTACAGTATGAAGTAAAATTAGCAGTGTTAAAACAAATGTGTTATGTACATTTTTTATGTATTGAAGTATAGCAAAATAGATTGTAGTGTTTTTATTCATACCTACATACGTGGAAATAGGATAAAGTACTGAGGGAGGTGTACCATGGGGTGTGATGATATAATTCTTTAACAACACATAACTCAGCTTTCACAAAAAGATTATAAAACACATACATTTACTATAATATGAAAATACAGTACTTCAGGTTGTTTCTAAATGCCACTTTATAAAAAAATTGTACCAACTTAGATGCCATCTATAGGTTTCAGACTTCACACTTCTTATGCATTGCTCATAGTACAACACATCATAACTATCTGCACCTAGACATAATTTTATGAAGAATAGTAAAAAAAAAAAAAAATTAGATTGCAGTGTATAAGTCCTTAGCTGTGGCGGCTACATTATTCCCCCTTTTCAGACTTTTTCCCCCCCTTTTTTCATTTAGAGATTTTGCCAAAAACACAGGGCCAGATTCACAGAAGAGATACGACGGCGTATCTCCTGATACACCGTCGTATCTCTTGACGTAACTATGCGGCTGATTCAAAGAATCAGTTCCGCATAGATAGCCCTAAGATCCGAAAGGTGTAATTGACTTACACCGTCGGATCTTAGGATGCAATACTTCGGCCGCCGCTGGGTGGAGTTTACGTCGTTTTCCAGCGTCGGGTATGCAAATGAGGTTTTACGGCGATCCACAAAGGTTTTCGCGTTCGTTACGTCGTCGCAAGTCTTTTTTTCCCGTCGCAAAGTTAGTCATGTTTTTTCATGCCTTAACTTTACACAGCCCATGTTAAAGTATGGCCGTAGTTCCCGCGTTAAATTTGAATTTTTTTTTTCCGGCGTAAGTACGTTACGCACGTCGCGATTCACAAACACGTCGGGCCGCCGTAATTTCGCGCAAAGCACGTCTGGAAAATTGCGAACGGAGCATGAGCAGAACGTCCGGCGTGGGAGCGCGCCTAATTTAAATGGTACACTCCCCATTTGAATTGGGCGGGCTTGCGCCGGACGGCTTTACGTTACACCGCCGAAAGTTTACAGGTAAGTTCTTTGAGGATCAGGCACTTACGCTGAAAACTTGCGGCGGTGTAACGTAAAGACGATACGTTATGCCGCCAGAGTTTTTTGTGAATCTGGCCCACAATTCCTGTCCCTTTGATGACACTGCCTGCTCTCTGTACTGCATCTGTTGCATTGTCGTCACCCAAGGTTTCTTTTCTGATTTGGACTACAACATCTCCCCCTTGTTCCCATTACTTAGGGGGAGTTGTCACAATTTACAAAATAAATCTGGGAAGGCAGATAGAATTGTTTGAGATTGTAATTATACAACAAGTTATAGGGGGAACGGGAAATGTTTTCTGAAAGGACCAACAGGCATTTTTCTATACTTGCAGAAAATGTATTTAACATAAGAAAGCAAATGCCACCATCGTACCTTAGGATTTGTAAGCTGCAATATTTTAAATGTTTTGTTTTGTTGTTTAGATATGCTTTAATGTTTATATCAAAGCTAATAAAGGATTGATTCTTTTCTCCTGGTCATTGCTGTCTTCTCCCGTGTTAGATTTTATTGTAGTCCTGGCCATAAATTACTAGAATAAGAAGTAGAACTGCCCATTGTATTTACAGATAAAGAGCGCCACAGGCTGGCAGTCCTTTGTCCCCTTTAACCTTTGTAAGCAAACAATTCAAAGCTGTAAATCATACAACCTCTGACATCAGTAACATCATCCTATTCCCCTATTCTGTGTTCTTTCACAGAAGGATACAATTGGTGTAGGATACTGGTATCTATCTCGACATACCGAAAAAATGCAATCCCATTCTTGGCTACAGCCCATCTTTGGCCTACATTCATCGCACCTGTGACATTGTCTTAACAGAATTTACCTTTTCTTACTACTTTGTGTTCTCAGTAAGGCCCCATGCACACAAGACGCTGCTAAACTCGAGTTCAGAGGCATTTGGGCATTTTTTTCAACTGCCCCTGAACACATTTAATGTCATCCTATGTGTCCATGCACACAATCACGTTTTTTGGCGTTTTAAAGCAGTTGGGTTTATGTCCGTTTTTTCAGACGCAAAATTTTGGGTTCAGAAGCGTTCTATTTTTGCGTTTTAAACTTTGGGAGGGTCTACAATGTCTTTGAGATAAGCGCCGACAGCTGCAAACGCGGTAAAACGCCGCTAATCGTGGCAAAACGCAGCGCAATTCGCGGCAAAAACGGGCGTTTTAAACGCCGGTTTTTGCCTTTGAAAACGTGAGTTTAGAGGTGTTTGTAATTGCTTCTCATGTGCAAGGGGCCTAAGCCTTCCACAGAGGAGTCACTGGCATTAGGCCCACCTTCTTATTCCCTAAATAACCTTGTAAAGGGTTAGCTAGGGACTGTGCCCCATCAGAGAAATTCCATTGGAAATTCCGATGAATTCCATCAGAGTTTAAATATAGAACATGTTCTATTTTACTCCGATGGAATTTGTCGGAATTCCGATGTGCTTTTGGCCGGGCAAAAGCCCGATCGTGTGTACGCGGCATTGGTCTTCCTTCTATAACACAAACCAGGCCACCAGCTTTGGGAATTTTCTAGCAAGATTTACACTTCTGTGCAAGCCTAAATTATAAATAAATGCAAAACCTGCTTTTTTCTTAATTATAGATAGAGTTAAGAGGGATTAAGACACCTGACAGTTTTTATTGCTGTATGTGCTCCCATAAGATAGATTCACCCTCCTTATTTGTTCTGTTTACTGTTATCAAACTGAAAAAAATATATTACTTTTAGGACTGTCACCAGGACAGTAATAGAGAGGAAATCTTCTAGTTAGAACACTTCTGAGGGAATTCTTCTCACTGTTTTGGCTATGGAACAGGATGTGAAGGGAAATCTCCCCATTGGGACACAGATGGCAAAAAAAACCTGACAGCTGTTACTCTATTAAAAATGAAAAGGTTTTACCTTTGGGCCCCTTTCACACTGAGGAGTATTTCAGGCCTTTTAGCGCTAAAAATAGCGCATAAATAACACCTGAAATTCTCCTGTCCCAGCATTCTCAATGTGAAAGCCCGAGGGCAATTCCGACGGTATAAAAATAGCAGCACTATACGGCCACCTCACATACTGCCCCAGTGTGAAAGGGGCCAGAGAATACCTCCCAAATTTCTGAAATGGAATGATGGACACCGACTAGCAAAAGTATGTAGGCATAGGACCTACCCCCGCCATGCCCCCTTAACCACTTCCCGCCCACCTATAGAAGATTGACGGCCGGGCGGTGGTTCTGTTATCATAACTGGGCGTTATATGGCGTCCAGCAGGATAACATGCCGGTGCACCCACGGGGGCGTGCAGTGCGGCAATCGCTAGTCAGAGGGGGGGGTTTGTGCTGATAATCAGCACATTGATTATCAGCACAGCCCCATCAGATGTGCCCATCAGTTGCCAATCAGTGCCCAACAGATGCCCCATCAATAAAGTCTGTCAGTGCCCACCACAGTGCCAATCAGAGCCCACCACCGTGCCCATGGCAGTGCCAATCAGTGCCCAGCAGTAACACCTGTCAGTACTTCACCATCAGTGCAATCTATTAGTGTCCCTCAGTGCCACCTATCAGTACCCATCAGTGCCTTTGGTCAGTGCCCATCAGTGCCGCCTGTCAGTGCCACCTATCAGTGCCCATCAGTGCTGCATATCAGTGCCACCTATCATTGTCCATCAATTCTACATATCAGTGCCTCTTCATCAGTGCTACCTTATCAGTGCCAACTCATCAGTGCCCATCAGTTCCGCCTCATCAGCGCCTATCAGTGAAGGAAAAAACAAAAATTTTATGACAGAAACAGATTTACTGTGGATTGTGGGAAGGGCAGAGCCTGTTGGGAGTATCTATGACATGGGGAGAACAAATTCCCCATGGAGATAGAGCTTGTATTACAGATTGGCTTTGGGATTACGAATCCCAGCATTACCAGAGCTTTGTGGGGAGAAAAAAGGGAAGCTATTCCGAGACTCGGAGCAGAGGATATGATGAACATGTCATGCACGCAGAGAGGTAAAGTAGCAGAAATACCACTGTCAAGCCTAGTGTCTCTGGAGAAGACATTACCGCAGTTGTCATCACTGGGGCTCCGAGAAAGAGTAGGAGGAAACAGGTCATCGCCCTAGTATTTGGTGAGAAGCTGCTGACCAGTTAAAAGAACAGTATTGCTTAATGGGGGCACGGTACAGATGCCAAACCCCAGGTTAGGATGGACTTATTTTTGAGCTTTCCAAGGATGGATTTGGGCCCCAACATACTGACCATTAGGGTGATGTCTACCAAAGTCTGTTGGACCATTGTCATAGGTTCACTCCCTAGTCTGTCCATATACGGACAGACTAGGGTAGTATAAGGATAGACTAGGGTAGTATACAGACAGACTAGGGTAGTATACGGACAGGCTAGGGTAGTATACGGACAGGCTAGGGTAGTATACAGACAAGCTAGGGTAGTATACAGACAAGCTAGGGTAGTATACAAACAGGCTAGGGTAGTATATAGATAGGCTAGGGTAGTATACAGGCAGGCTAGTGTAGTATATGTATATGGACAGACTAGGGTTGTATATAGACAGGCTAGGGTAATATACGGACAGGCTAGAGTTGTATATAGACAGGCTAGGGTAGTAAGCAGACACGGGTATGGCTCATATTCTACACATAAGAATAAACACTCAGTTCCATGTGGGACTGCCACATCAGACAGTCAGGTAACTTCTTACACTAATCAGGTCCTTTGAGCCCTATGACCCCCAGTACAGAGCCCAGATACTAATGGGTGCTGGTGCTCCATTTTTTTGAGGGGGAGGCAGCAAACAAAGTGAGACGGAAGAGTATATATATGAGCCAGCTTGGCAGGTGTCAAATACCAGCTATGAATAATTTTTTGTGCCGCTTCCCAATGGGATATGCAGTGAGAATTTTTGAGTATGGATATAAGGACTTGGTGCCACTGCAAGGCTGTGTAGTTTGATTAGTCCATTGTTCCCAGTGGAGCATTGCTGGTGTCTCGGGATGAGTGGGAGGATAAAGCAGGAGCTTGTAAATGAAAGCTTTTCCTTTAGTGGTTGGTCAGGGGTGATCATAGAACTTTATTAGTGTAGCGCCCCCTTACTTTCAGTATGGGCACTACGCTAAAGTTAGTGGGGAATGGGAGAGTTACCTTGCTCCCATTCACTATTTGTTTAAATTGTGGGACTTCTGTCATTCCAGAAATGTCCAATGGGTCAGTATGTGGTCCAGGGATGCAATGCCATCCCTGGCCAGCGGTTGGCGCCAGAGGGGTTCTGGCAGAGTAAGTTTCTCCAGCAGCCAATCAGAGGAGTTTTTCCCTTGCGGGGCGTGCTGGAGAGGAGTATACCTGTGACAGGTGTCATGTGTTCTAAAATCTTTGAGGGGTCCCTGTTCCATGTGTGGCATCCACCTTCAGGGTGCGCGCATCCATGGACCCTGCTGGCCATAACTGCAGACTACTTGGGACCTCATCCAGAGGTACAAGGGGACCCCAGTGACTGGCTGGGTTCCTGATTCTATTGAAAGGATCCCAGGCTGGGTGCCAATTCGATTGGGGAGTCGGTTTGAGAAGGACCCGGAGGCAGGTCGTCCAACAGAGCCTGAACAAACCAATTGGGGATCCGGTGACCAGAGTACTGACAGGCATGTTTGCTGTCATCTGGTGACCAATGCAGAAATCTACTGGGAGGATTCGCTCCATCTATCTATCTAGCTCAGTTATTGTAATTGGCCTGTGGCAGAGGCCCGAGCCGGGTCTGTGAGAGAGGCCTGTTCCTCCCAGAAATCCTAAGTGACATCTCGGCTGCCAGGCCTGTGTAAAAGGGTCTGTCCGGGGGCACTGGAGTGGCGACGAGTTACAAATTGGTACTACGCAGAGCAGTACTGACTGCTCTATTTAATATCCAGGCCTGATACTGCAAGGTTCTTCCTCTCTCTCTCTATTCATTAACTTTGCCCTTCCCAATTGATGTTGATGTTGGCTGTGTTGGCCTGGAAAATAAAGCATTGGAAAAAACCTTTGTTCACTGTCTGGACCTTTGCTTGCTGTTTGTCTCTACAGTTGCACCCCTAGACAACGCCAGGGTAACTTAATAGGCCGATCCCAAATCAACCAGCGCCTTCTTCGCAGGTAGCACTACATTAGGTCTCGGAGTGTTGGGCATGGAGATTGTTGGACCCAGGATAAAGCTAATTTAGGCTGTAAAGACATAAACTGCCTGGGATTCGAATGGTATTTTAGGTGCAGTTGTTGAAAGGAGTTCAGGAAGGTGTCTGTGTACAGTATAAATCTCCACTAGCTTATATGCATGCTTTCAACCAGGAGACAAAGGAGGTACATATGAGGAATGTGAAGGGTAGGCAAGAGAGCAAGTCAGTTGGGACTCCTTTTGATTTTTAAAGGGTAGCTTTCCAGACTTTAACCATAACATTGGTTATGTGTGTGCTTTTGTGTATGTGGGTTTGTGCAGTGTCTGTGTGTGTGAATAGTGGGTACTGCTGTGCAATGCATAATGTAGTGGTGGCAAAATTAATTATAGGGGGTACTGAGCTGTAAATATTTCTGATCCCTACATTCTGTACATTACATACACCTGACCCCTACACTGTTTACATTACACACATCTGACTACTACACTTAAACATTACACCTGAAACCACATTGTTTCACCCCTGCACTGTATATAGACGCAAGTTTTATGCCCCTCCAACTGTTAACACAATTTTGTCACATTCACAATCCACCACCTCCCATTGCATGCACCATCTAATTTTTTCCTCTGTGTCTCCTCGGTGCCTCTAACCTTCTAATCCAAGAGCTGAACCCCCCCAGGAAGAAGAAAATATCCACACTCCTGCCATTCACAGAACACCTTTTATTCTGTGAACACAATCCAAGGTGTTAAAAGTGATTGTAAAGTCAGTTTTTTTTTTATCTCAATGCATTCTATACATTAAGATAAAAAAACCTTATGTGTGCAGCAGCCCCCCCCCCCTCCAACCCCCCTAATACTTACCTGAGTCCCCTCTCTGTCCAGCGATGTCCATGAGTGTCTCAGCCATCCAAGACTCTCTGTCCTGATTGGCTGAGACACTAAATCAGTGCCATTGGCTCCCGCTGCGGTCAATCAAAGTCAGTCAGCCAATTAGGAGCGAGAGGGGGCATGGACGAGCCGTGGAGCACAGGAACAGGAGGGAGGGACCAGGAGCACAGAAGAGGGACCTGAGAAGAGAGTTATTGGGGCTTCTCTGTGCAAAGTATAAAATGTTTGTTATTTTTAGAGAAAAAAAAACAGCCCTTACTTTAACCACTTAAGGACCGCCGCCTGTATATTTACGTCGGCAGAATGGCACAGACAGGCATAGGTACGTACAGGTATGTCCCCTTTAAGATGCTGCTGTGTGGTCGCGACCCTGCCGCCTTCTCCGTGAGTCTGACCGCGGGTCCTGCGGACTCGATCGCCACGGGGATACCTGCGATCGTCTTACGGAGAGATAGAGCGGGGAGATGCTTATGTAAACAAGAATCTCCCCGCTCTGTCTAGTGACAATGACAGTGATCACCGCTTCCTGTAATCAGAAGCAGTGATCACTGTCTTGTCACACACAGCCCTTCCCCCCTACAGTTAGAAGCACTCATCAGGGCACACTTAACCCCTACAGCGCCACCTAGTGGTCAACCCCTTCACTGCCAGTGTCATTTTCACAGTATCAGTGCATTTTTATAGCACTGATCGCTGTAAAAATTACAATGGTCCCAAAAATGTGTCAAAAGTGTCCGATGTGTCCGTCATAGTGTGGCTGTCACAATAAAAATCGCTGATTGCCGCCATTACTAGTAAAAAATAACATATTAATAAAAATGCCATAAAACTATCCCCTATTTTGTAGACGGTATAACTTTTGCGCAAACGATCAATAAACGCTTTTTGTGATTTTTTTAACCAAAAATATGTAGAAGAATACGTATCGGCCTAAACTGTTTTTGTGGATATTTATTATAGAAAAAAAAGTTTTTTTTTCAAAATTGTTACTATTTTTGTGCATAGCGCTAAAAATAAAAACCGCAGAGGTGATCAAATACCACCAAAAGAAAGCTCTATTTGTGGGAAAAAAATGACGTAAATTTTGTTTGGGAGCCACGTCACACGACCGCGCAATTGTCAGTTAAGGCGATGCAGTGCCAAATTGCAAAAAGTGGTCTGGTCTTTGACCAGCGAAATAGTCAGGGGCTGAAGTGGTTAATGAACAGATAAGTGTAAGGAAAAAGGCAGGTTTACAACAGGATCCTTTCACTGTATGAAAGCCACAGCTCCCATAGCCAGAGCCTAAAGGTATAGAGCTGGCTGTATTTTCTAACGGGTACAAATCAATGAATTATCCAACACACAGAACTGAGGTGAGCATTTAACACACCTCACAAGAGATATTTTTGTATTTGTATAAATTAGGGTGACCACGTGTCCCGGATTGGGACAGTCCCACATTTTGCAGGTCTGTCCCGGGCACCTTCATTCCAGGACAATACAGTGTCCCAGAATGAAACTTGACACAGCCACACCCCTGGCCCAATCTGATGCCCCCAAAAAAGGCCACCAATTCACTGCTTTACTCACTGACAGTACTTGTCCTGGGCGGGAATGCCTGGAGAAGCACAATCCTGCCCCCTGCTTGTGATTGGAGAAATCATATATCCCACCTCTTGTGTCCAATTACTGTGCTGTGATTCGTTACAGCACAAGCTGATTTTTGGGAATGGAGGGTGTCCCCTAATGGTAGTTTGGAAATGTGGTCACCCTAGTATAGATGCCTGTGGCTGGAGTTGTAAAATCTGCCTGTATTAGATCCCAGCTTGAAATATTGCAGTGACCATTATTCTTGGCGTGGTCTAAATTTCTACAGATCTGAGAGCTTTTAGTTACTTAAAAAAGTAAAATCATTAGACTCACCTTATTTGCATGTTCAAAACAATTTTAGTCACTATAGAATCCATTGTGATCCATACAAATTGCTTACTGTTTGTGTGCATTGAAGAGGAGGTGAATTCTTTCAGAGCTTTAGATGTGAATATCGTCTCCATATCCGCAGGATGATCAATTTCCTATTTCCTGTTTCCTCCATGATCTGATAAATCAGCCTTAGGTCATATCAGACCCGCCAACCAGAATGTCCTTTTCCCACCTACATTCTCTCCAAAGATTTATTATATGCTTCTACCCGAGTCTCATTTGTAAGCCTATAATAGCAAAGAGGAAACTATTTCATCATTTTTCTACAGATACTCATTAACAAACAGTTTACCTTTAAACTGATCTTTGCTCAACAGATCAATACATTTAAAGCATTCCTGTCCAAAAATGTAATGTGAGCACAAAAAAAAAACGTTTCTTTTTCATTACGACGTAGTTCAAAGTGCTCTAAATATTTCGGGCAATACACTAGACTGAAACAAGACAATTATTTGCTTCTGGTTTGTACACTACTACGGCCCGGATTCAGAAAGCTTTTATGCCGGCGTATCTATTGATACGCCACGTAAGTTTAAAGATGCGCCGTCGTATCTCTGCGCGGTATTCTTGAAGCTAGATACGCCTGAAATCTGGCTTCAGCCGACCGACGTAAGTCTTAGTACGCCGTCGTAACTTAGGTGCATATTTACGCTGGCCGCTAGAGGCGCTTCCGTTGATTTACGCGTCGAATATGCAAATGACCTAGATACGCCGATTCACAAACGTAGTTCCGTCCGGCGCATCTATATACGCCGTTTACGTAAGGCGTCGGTCCGGCGTAACTTTACCCCTCATAAAGCAGGGGTAAGTCATGTTAAGGTATGGACGTCGGAAACGTACGAACAGCGTCGTATTTTACGTCATTTGCGTAAGTCGTACGTGAATGGGGCTGGGCGTATGTTACGTTCACGTCGACAAAGCATTGAGCCGACGTATCTTGGGGAGTATTTGCGACGTGACTCTGAGCATGCGCGCGCATGCGCTGTTCGATCGTCAACTCATTTGCATGGGGTCACGGCTCATTTCAATACAACACGCCCACTGCCTGGATCATTTGAATTACGCGGGCTTACGCCGGCCCATATACGCTACCCCGCCGTAACTTTGGGCGCAAGTTCTTTCTGAATACGCTACTCGCCTGACTAAGTTACGGCGGCGTAGCGCATATGAGATGCGATATGCCCGCCTAAAGATACGCGATTCTTTCTGAATCCGGGCCTACATGTCTTTTTAGCGTATTTGTTTTTGTAAGATGCCCTATTCTTCATGGAGGAGTAAAATAAACTCTGTAAAGTAAAGCAGGCATCATTGTTAAAGGGACTGTAAAGTGGAAGGGCTCCAGGGTCTGTGATTGATTTGGAGTAAACAAAGCATTTTTTTTCCTTAGCTCTTCAGGTGGAATTAAACTGCGCTGCCGGCAACCAGAGTTTTTGCAAGCATAAAAGCTGTAAGTGTATAACCCAGCATTCCTATTATTCCCTAACTAAATAAGCACTAACTATGTTTAAAAGTATTTAATCCAACAAATAACAATTATCCCAAATGATACATTGAAATTGTGTCAGGGTTTGGCTCTCAGCAGCTCCCTTCTTTGCGCTCAGGCTGCTCAGCTGTCGGATAATTGTCAGTACTCAATGTTCCACAGTGGCTCACCTCGTGATTCTTTCCTGCTCGTCAGTCCAGCCTACAGCCAGCCCCTTCTGGCTATTTAAACTGCCTTGTTCATTCTTTTTGTGCCTTCACCTTGGTCAAACATATCTGGAGATTCTCTGCTGTGTGCCTGTTTAAAGACTTTGCCTGGCTGACGTCCCTTCTGGTTCCTTATCCTGTTCTGCTGCCTTTGACTATGCTGATCTCTGGTTTCCTGATTTACTGGCTTGTCTGACTATCTGCTTTGGCTTCCGATCCCTGGCTATATTTTGATTATTTTTACTTATCTGTACCAATATATTAAAAGGTGTGATTTTTACTGCATTTTCTGTCTCAGTCTGATTCATGGTTCCTCCATGGTGTTATGTGACTCGTTAGTGTTACAAGGTGAAGATGGGGTGCAAGTGTAATAAATTTGGTGTTATCGCTCTCACTCTCTCATACTGGTCACTGGAAGTTCAACATGGCAACTCAAAGAACTCTCTGAGGATCTGAAAAAAGAATTGTTGCTCTATATATAGATGGCCTAGGCTATAAGAAGACTCCCAAGACACTGAAACTGAGCTGCAGCATGGTGCCTAAGACCATACTGGGATTTAACAGGACAGGTTCAACTCAGAACAGACCTCTCCATGGTCGACCAAAGAAGTTTAAATTCATGTGCTCAGCGTCATATCCAGAGGTTGTCTTTGGGAAATAGATGTATGCAGGCTGCCAGCATTGATGCAGAGTTTGAAGGGGTCAGCTTGATAGTGCTCAGACCATACGCTGCACACTGCATCAAATTGGTCTGCATGGCTGTCATCCCAGAAGGAAGCCCCTTTTAAAGATGATGCACAAGAAAGCCTGAAAATAGTTTGCTAAAGACAAGCAGACTAAGAACATGGATTACTGGAACCATGTCCTGTGGTCTGATGAGACCAGATGGTGTCAAGCATGTGTGTCAAGAACCAGATGAGGAATACAAAGACAAGTGTGTCTTGCCTACAGTCAAGCATGGTGGTGGGAGTGTCATGGTCTGGGGCTGCATAAGTTCTGCCAGCACTGGGGAGCTACAGTTTATTGAGGGAACCATGAATGCCAACATGTAAAGGTGGTAGAGACTTTGCCCTGCTGACATCCCTTCTGGTTCCTGATCCTGTTCTGCTGCCTTCGACTATGCTGAGCTCTGGTTTCTTAAGTTACTGGCTTGTCTGACTATCTGCTTTGGCTTCTGATATTTGGCTATGATTTCACTACGTTTACTGATCATTATATTAAAAGGTGTGATTTTTACTGCATTTTCTGTCTCAGTCTGATTCATGGTTCCTGACAAATTATAACAATAATAATCTGTTTGTTACACCTGGTGAAGTGTATCGGCTGTCATTTACTGTTTATTTGCATGTCTTTGAGTGCATAATTGAGCAGAAGTCAAACACTGGATGAAAGCTTGAGCACATGGTGGATATAAATATTTTTTTAATCAAGGACTGTTATATACACAATATTGGGACTCACATATATTTTGGAATTTCTAATATATCATGTTTTGTTATTTCCCTTTTTTTTCCAATTTCCAGTTTGTGTACCACATAGCGCTGCACTTGTATACTTCTGCTAGCTTTGCTTGCTGCAGCTTGGCATTGCATGCCATTGCTGATCCAGTGATCTTTTTCCATCCTGGATTCCCCAGAGGTCCTCCCCCAAGCAAGTAACTAGTATTCACATTTTTAACCTCCAAGTGCATTTTATTTACATTTTCCCAATATTAAACCTCATTTGCCATTTAGTTGCTTACTGCATTATTTTATTGAGGTCCTCTTTACTTGCTTCAAACTTTTTATTTTTTCATATTTCTTCAGTTGGTTCCTGGTCTAGGCCAAAATGATGTCATAAATCTCAGGAGTCTTCATAAGCATTTCTCCTTCATTTGGAAGTTTGGTTCTTAGCTAAGCACATCCTCCTGCCTGCATTCCTGAGCTAAGGGCAGATGGATTTCAAGAAGTAAATTCTACATGAATCATCTGCCCTTACTCAAGATAGCCATTGCTATGCTAATAGGATGCTTTTCATTGTGATTTCCCAAAAAAATAAAGCACGGAAATGGATGGATGGGTGAATGTTGCTTTGAATATTAGAAATAAATTAAATATTTTAAATTTGTATTGCTCAGGTACAGGTAATTTCTACTTTAAAGGTCCTATCGAAAAAAAAAATCCATATCTTTCAAAAACCTACCTTATAAATAAAGTTCCAAAGATGTGCTTACTCCTCTGTCTCTTCCATTAATTTTGTGAATTGTTCACTGCATTGTACAACCTTAGAAATAGGCATCCAAGAGATGATGTTGACTACTTATCTATAAATTGGTGAAAAATCATGTATTAGCTGGACTAAAGAGACTGAGGCCCCATACACACCATAGAATCTATCCGCAGATAAATCCCATCAAATGGGTTTCTGCGGATAGATCCTATGGTGTGTACACGCCAACGGATATTTATCCGCAGATAAATCTCCCCTGGAATGGATTTCCAGCAGATAAATATTTGTCGACATGCACAGAATATCTATCTGCTGGAATCCATTCCAACGGATGGATCCGCTCGTCTGTACAGACTTACCGGATCCATCCGTCCAAAGGGATTCCCCGCACGCGCCGTAATGAATAGACGCATGCGTGGAATTCCTTATATGCCAGCGTCGCGCCCGTCGCCGCGTCATAATAGCGGCGACGGCGCGACACGTCATCGGCAGAGGATTTCAGCGCGGATTTCAATGCGATGGTGTGTACACGCCATCGCATAGAAATCCTCTGAAATCTTAGAGAGGATTTATCCGCGGATACGGTCCGCTGAACCGTATTCGCGGATAAATTCTATCGTGTGTATGGGGCCTAAAGATTAGACTCCCCTCTCCTGCTTCAATGTGCAGGCTCTCCTTGTATTTCAACAGCAACTGAGGCTGGAATGGTATAACATCTTTTGAAACTTTATTAAAATGCAACATAAAATGAACCCACTTTCCCTTGTATTATAAAGCACTGTTTGATAAATGCCTGATTGAACACCACTACCTCTACCTCCATGTGGGTCTAACAATATTTCCACATTCACATGATGGCATTAAAGGCTGCTGCCACTTAGCGTGTTTTATCAAAATATGACTTCCTTGAATGTTGTTGAATGAATGTTGTTTATACTGAATGTTGTTTATACTGTCAATTATATATGATAACACCAGTGCTATAACCAGAGCTGATTATTAAACAAACAATATATATATATATATATATATATATATATATATATATATATATATATATATATATATATATATATATATATATATATATATAAAATAATAATAAAATAAAAAAAAGTGTTCCACTCAGCAGGGAAAATAAAGCATAAAACCCTTCATAGTACGAACCAAAAAAATAATTTATTTAGCAAATGATAAAAACATACACATACAGAAAGTGCACTACTATATCTAGTGCACAAGATCTCCTTTACATGTATATTGCACCCTTAAGCATGGACTTTAGGTGGAGGATATGTAAAAATGGGTGCTTTGCGACTTGCGGGATTTTAATTTAAATTTAAAGTTGTTGTAAAGCCACTTTTTCTTACTATAATCCCCTGTGTTAGATTCGATTATGTGCCCCATTGTATGAGATTTATATAAAAAATGCAACTGTATACCTTATTTCAGAGCGCCACTCTGCTCGCGTAACCGCCCACCGATGTCTCCCCTGATCTGACAACTACAGTGGGATAGGCTGAGAATCCCCCACAGATGTCAGCTGGGAGGAGGGGAGGAAAGGAGGAGAGCAGTGGGCACGCTAAAATAAGGTATGAAGCGGCACATTTTTTTTTTGAAAGAACATACATTGGGGCATACAATGTAATCTAACACAGGGATTATAGTAACAAAACACAGTTATTTTTGCAGCAGGAAGGGAAGGGGCGGGTAGCAGATCGGCACTGACACAGTTGACAAGCAGGGAGTGAGGGAGAGGAGCAGAGACAGCGAAATGAAGGAGGTACATTAACTGACCACAGTATCAGGGCTCAGCAGTCTTGATAAACGTGGCCAGTTTACAGAGGGGAGAACAGCACCTTTAAAACAGCTTACGGTTGTAATGTATATGCAATATAGATGAAAATAGTTGAAAAGACTGCGTGAGTTCAAACCCCCCCCCCCCCCATTCCATTATCAGGCCCTTCATGGCAGGTATGAATATTAAGGGGAACCCCACACCAAAATGAAAAAAAAATGGCGTGGCGGTCCCCCTCCAAAATCCATACCCTTCAGGTCTGGTATAGATTTTAAGGAGAAGCCCACGCCAAAATAAAACAATGTTGTGGGGTTTCTCCTAAAATCCATACTGGACCCTTATCAGAGCATGCAACCTAGCACCCTCCCCATGTGGCCTGGTATGATTCAGGGGGGCTCTTCCTCTCCATTTTTTTTTCATTTTGGAGTGGGGTTCCCCTTAAAATCCCTACCAGACCCGAAGGGCCTGTTATGGACTGGTGGGGACCCACGTCGTTTTTTTTCAATTATTATTATCTATATTGCCAGGATTCAACAATACATTACATCCGCAAGCAAGTTTAAATTATATTTTTTCCTGTAGAAATTTAATTTTGATGTGGTACTCTTATGAACATGGGAAAGATGCGCTACTTTACAGGCAGACTAAAGAGACCCCCATGCACAATATTCGAAGGAAGATTTTTATTGTTTCACTTTAAGCATTATTAAAATCACTGCTTCCGAAAAAACAGCCATTTTGAAAACTGCTTTTGCATTGTCCATGTCCCAGCATGTCCCCTGGGGCATGCTGGGACTGGTGAGGAATGTGAAGTGGGAGGGGCTGGAGGAGACCCTATCTCCTGATTCCGGCATAGGTGTCACTGCTATGAGACACAGTGAGTAACTCTACCTGTGATTATAGTTGTCATTAAAAGGCCCCACTACAGTTCTCAGATCAGAAGATGAACTTGATCAAGAGCACCTAAGTTGGCTAATCAGAATTCCCCCCAGCACTGCCACTCATCCCACCCCCCCCCCCCCCCCCCACCACCACCACCAAGGAGTAAGAGAAGGAATACAAATACAGAATACATGGAAGGGAGAGGAAAAAAGGGGGAGAAACAAACAAAAAGGGAGAGAACAAATAAGAGAGAGAACAAGAAAAATGTCTAGAGACGGGGATGGGGGAAAAAACAAGACATGAGCATAGAGAGAGATAAAAGGGAAAGAAAGGAGAACAAAGAGAGTGGTACATCCTAAAATGTACAATAAGGGGTGTTAATACTGTACGAGTGGAAGGGACTCAGGGAGCCAGAAATGCCCATGGGTTAGGGGCGCAAAATTACTTGTCTTGCCTTGGGTGCTGACAACCCACGCTATGAAAATAATTTTACTATTGGGGGTCCCCACAACTTGGGAAATTTTATCAAGGGGTCACGGCACTAGAAAGGTTGAGAACCACTGCTTTAAAGGAACAGGATCCATTTACTTATTTTTTTTTTTGTTTACATTATTGGTTAATTTCTTCATATACAGTACAGTGCCTTGAAAAAGTATCCCTAAATTTATTTTCCACATGTTGTCATGTTGCAACCAAAAACATATATGTATTTTATTGGGATTTTATGTTATAGACCAACACAAGGTGGCACATAATTGTGAGATATATCAAAATAAAGAATTCTGGCGCTGTCTGATGGGGAGGACTGCAGCAGTACCTATGGATCTGATCCTAACAGAAAAAGTGATAATAATAAAAAAGTGGTAGTTGCACTGTGGGGAAAGGGATGACAGAGGGAGGGGGAGGAGGAAGGGGGGTGGAGGGATCATGGGTGGACTAGACTGTTACATCTGGTCTTCATCTATGGGTAGGACTTTATCACATGTGTGATTCTTGATATATACAGTATATATATTTTTTGCACTATTTTTCACATTATATTTCATGCAGTTTTGGGTGTCTATATATGTAGTAGCATTTATACTATGTACCTTCACTGCTAATTATTACAGCATTACAGGTGTTTGTTCACTGCACGTTTATCTGTATTATCTGTTCATTACAGTATCATTCAGATAATTGTGAAGTAGACGGAAAATGATAAATGTTTTTTTAATTTTGTTTTTACAAATACAAATATCTGAAAAGTGTGGCGTGCATTTGTATTCAGTCCCCTTTTCTCTGATACCCCTAACTAAAATCTAGTGGAACCAATTGCCTTCAGAAGTTACCTAATTAGTAAATAGAGTCTACCTGTGTTCATTAAATGTCAGTAAAAATACAGCTGCTCTGTGAAGCCCTAATAGGTTTTTTAGAGAATCTTAGTGAACAAAAAGCATCATGAAGGCCAAGGAATACACCAGACAGGTCACGGATAAAGTTGTGGAGAAGTTTAAAGCAGGGTTAAGTTATAAAAAAATATCCCAAGCTTTGAACATCCCATGGAGCGCTGTTCAATCCCTCATCCGAAAATTGAAAGTATGGCACAACTTCAAATCTACGAAGACATGGCCCATGGTAACTCTGGAGGAGCTGCAGAGATCCACAGTTTAGGTGGGAGAATCTGTCCAAAGGACAACTATTAGTCGTGCCCGCCACAAATCTGGTGTTTATGGAAGAGTGGCAGGAACAAAGTCATTGTTGAGAGACAGCCATAAAAAGTTTGCAGTTTGGGAGAAGCCATGTGGGGGACACAGCAAACGTAGGAGAAGGTGCTCTGGTCATATAAGACCAAAATTGAACTTTTTGGCCTAAAAGAAAAACACTATTGCTGCGTACAGACAATCGGACATTTCGACAAGAAAACCGTGGATTTTTTTCCTAAGGCTCAAACTTGTCTTGCATACACACGGCCGCACAAATGTTGTTGAAAATTCCGATCGCCAAGAACACGGTCACGTACAACATGTACAACGGCACTATTAAAGGGAAGTTCAATACAAGTCGTGTTAGTAGAAGTTTGGTGAGAGACGATTTACGCTTTTCAGCCTCATGCTTTTCAGTCTGTTACAGCGTGACAAATGTAGTATTTCCATTACGAACGCTAGTTTTACCAGACCGAGCGCTTTCGTCTTGTACTTGATTCAGAGCATGTGTGGAATTTTGTGCGTCGGAATTGTCTACACACGATCAGAATTTACGAGAACAGATTTTGTTGTCGGAAATTCCGACAGCAAATATCCGATGGAGCCTACACACGGTCGGAATTTCCGACAACAAGCTCCCATCCAACATTTGTTGTCGGAAATTACGAGCGTGTGTACGCGGCATAAGTGTGGCGGAAAACTGACACTGCACATAAGCCTGAACACACCATCCCCACCATGAAACATGGTGGTGGCAGCATCATGTTGTGGGGATGCTTTTCTTCAGCAGAGACAGGCAAGCTGGTCAGAGTTGATGGGAAGATGGATGGAGCCAAATACAGGGCAATCTTAGAAGAAAACCTGTTAGAGTACGCAAAAAACTTGAGACTTCTAGCAGAACATCAACCCTAAACATACAGCCAGAGCTACAATAGAAGGGTTTAGATCAAAGCATATTCATGTGTTAGAATGGCTCAGTTAAAGTCCAGACCTAAATCCAACTGAGAATCTGTGGCAAGACATGAAAATTGCTGTTCACAGACGGTTACCATCCAATCTGACAGAGCTTGAGCTATTTTGCAAAAAAGAATGTGCAAACTTGTCACTTTCTAATGTGCAAAGCTGGTAGAGACATCTCCAAAAAGACTTGCAGCTGTAATGGCAGTGAAAGGTGGTTCTTCAAAGTGTTGACTCAGGGGGGGCTCAATACAAATGCACGCCACAATTTTCATATATTTATTTGTAAAATATTTTGAAAACCATTAATCATTTTCTTTCCACTTCATAATACACTTTTTTGCCACTTTGTGTTGGTCTATTACATGGGTCTCCAAACATTCTAAACTAAGGGCCGGTTTATTGTCCTTCAGACTCTTGGAGGGCCAGACTTTGGCCAGCGGGAGTGAAAATGTTCCTGGCATCAGTGGGAGCAAGCATCTCATATTAGGGGGAGGAATAGTGCCCCATCGCTGGTATCATAGGGAGCAATAGTGCCCCATTAGTGGTGTCAGTGGGAGAAATGGTGCTCCTTTGTCGGTGTCAGGTGGCAGAATAGGGTTTCGTATCAGTGGGAGGGATAGTGCTCCAAGGGCCGGATAAAGGCAAACAAAGGGCCGCATCTGGCCCTCGGGCCGCAGTTTGGAGACCACTGGTCTATTACATGAAATCACAATAAAATACATTTACGTTTTTGGTTGTAACATGACAAAATATGGAAAATTTCAGGGCACTGTATACTTTTTAAGTGTGTTGAGCTGCACTCTGTTTTCGTTTTTTTTTTGTTTTTTTATGCCTTTATACTGTCAACTGGACAACCTTTTATATGTTGTGCAAAAAAAAACAAAAAAACTGCTCCTTCTTTTCAAAATTAACCTTTCAGTATCTCAATAATTGTTTAAAACCTAAATTCACCTATGCTGCACTATTAGTAAACATGCAATAGTTTAACCTATTTCAGTGTAAGATAGTGAATATAAATAAATCCCATCATCTATGCATCCATTTCCAATAAATATGAATAAACATAAAAAATAAATCAAAAGTTTTATCTAAATCAAATATTAGTGACGTAAAAACCTAAGAATCAAAATACAAATAATCACTAAGACAATAAAGAGAAAGCACATGTTTAGTAATACACAAATCTGTGTTTATACATTAATCTGTTCCACACATGTCACATAAGATCTTGATGGCCAAAAATAAAGTCCACAGACTTGCTTCAATCAGGCAAATAGAAAAAAATACCAGTGTTCCATGCAATACCATGTGGACACACTGTCGATTTATAAGAAGTAAGTTTATTTTCTTTAAAAATAACAAACATGTTTACTTACCTGCTCTATGCAGGTGTTTTATGGCAATAACTTGCATAAAATATTTTTTTTTATAGAGCAGCTTAGTTCCTCCCCTTCTTGGATACCTCGCCGATGCTTCTGGCCCCTTCCCCCTGCCGAGTGCCCTCACAGCAAGCAGCTTGCTATGGGGCACCCGAGCCGCAGCTCCCTGTGATTTGGCCACACCCCCTCTCTCCCCTCAATGGCTCACTGACTGACAGCAGTGGGAGCCAATAGCGCTGCCGTCTAGGCCAATGAGGAGGGAGAGTCCCAGGCAGCCAAGACACTCCTGCAACATCGCTGGATCTAGATGGTAAGTATTATGGGGACTGATGGGGGCAGCTGCACACAGAAGGCGTGCTAGATTTGTCTCTCTGTCACTGGATGCTGCAAATATAAAAGAATGAGGAGGAGGGGTGTAGACCTAGGATACCACTCATCAGGCACAGGATGGAAACAATACCGCAATCATCCACAGAGAGAGAATGCTGGCAGTCCTTTGGGCTCTGTCTCTTGCAGGTATGTTGTCACAGGGTTGACCTCGTTTCAAGGAAGGCTTGTCCCCTTCATCAGCCTACCCTGCCAGACTACCCATTTTATAGGGACCATAATGGACCAATTAAGATCATCAGCCTATGGAGACAACAAGAATAAAAATTGGAAGCTCTGTTAAATTGAAGATTATTTTTATATATTTCTTATCCAATAATGTATTTTGATTATAGGCAATACAAAACACGAATTGATATCATAAGACTATTAGAGATGTCATTATCACAACAGGCCAGCAGGGGGCTTCAGAGTACACATCAGTGCCTAATTTGTTGCAAAAGATAGAGAACAATATAGAATGACAGTTCAAAGTAAAATAAAGCCATAATAATACATTGGGGTTAATTTAAAGCAGAACTCCGGGAAATTTTTTCCCATGTCCTTGTTGCTGATCTCCTACCTCCACCAACTTTGCCATCTATGTTCTTCTGAGCTCTGTAGTTCCTCTGTAATAGGTTGCTGAACTTGCTGAAACCCAATTATTGCCTGCTGTTTGTAAGACTGCTGGCTGCTATCCCTCTCCTAAGCTCAGCCAGCGGTCTGACATGCCCCCTGTAGTCCTCTGAAAGAGCAGGGAGAAAGCAGACATGTTGTAGTGGGTGGAAGGGGTCTCATAGCCCCCGGTCTGTGCCGCCCATGGAGGAGGTGTCCTTCTCCTCTCTCCTCCCTGCCAGCAATCCACCCTGACATTTGGCTCTTGTGGTCCCTGACATTCGACACTGGTGGTGGTCCCTGATATTTGGCTCTGGTGGTCCCTGACATTGGGCACTGGTGGTGGTCCCTGACATTCGGCTCTGGTGGTCCCTGACATTTGGCTCTGGTGGTCCCTGACATTCGGTACTGGTGGTCCCTGACATTCGGTACTGGTGGTGGTCCCTGACATTTGGCTCTGGTGGTCCCCGACATTTGCCACTGGTGGTGGTCCCTGACATTCGGCACTAGTGGTGGTCCCTGACATTCGGCACTGGTGGTCCCTGACATTTGGCTCTGGTGGTCCCTAACATTCGGCACTTGTGGTGGCCCCTGACATTCAGCAATGGTGGTGCCTGACATTTGGCTCTGGTGGTGCCTGACATTTGGCTCTGGCGGACACTGACACGTTGCACTGCTTTGTATTTATAAGGCTGTAACATATCATACTGTGTGTTATGTATGGCTTGCTGGCTGCAGAATGAGGGATGTGATTTTCTGTTGAAGTGGGCGAGTTTGAATCACAGAGTCATATCTCTTAAATGGTACAAAATTTCACAAATGTAATAACTGCATCTAGCTTCAAATTGTTCAATTAAGCTTTGATTAAAAACATGGGGCCAGATTCAGAGAGAGAGTACGCTGGCGTATGTGATACGCCGGCGTACTTTCAAATTACCCGCGTTGTATCTTTAGTTTGAATCCTCAAACCAAGATACAACGGCATCTGGGTTCGATCCGACAGGCGTACGTACGCCTTCGGATCGTAGGTGCAATACTTTGGCGTCTGCTGGGTGGAGTTCGCGTCGTTTTCCACGTCGGGTATGCAAATTAGCTTTTTCAGACGATCCACGAACGTACGCGTGGCCGTCGCATTCTCTTACGTCGTCTCTAGTCGGCTTTTTCCGTCGTATAGGTAAAGCTGCTATTTTGCGCCGTATAGATAGACTTGCCATGTTAAAGTATGGCCGTCGCTCCCGTGTCGAAATTATTTTTTTTTTAATTTTTATGCGTAAGTCGTCCATGAATAAGATGGACGTAAGTCACGTCTACGTTTAAATAATGACGTTGTTGCGACGTCATTTCGCGCAAAGCACGGCGGGAAATTTTGAAACGGAGCATGCGCAGTTCAATCGGCGCGGGGACGCGCTTCATTTAAATGAATCACGCCCCCTAATCGCCGATTTAAATTCCGCCGCCAGAAATACACTACGCCGCCGTAACTTTCTTTTTTTTTCAAATAACAATTTTTTTATTTTTGAAAAAAGGTCAACACAAAATGTAGCAGCATTTCAAGTGTAAGATAATAGAGGTAATACAAAAATTCCAGCTGAATGTGCTTACACAGCGGCCACATTCTTGGTTATACATTCAGTAACGTATAAAACAACTAGGTAACAAAGAGGAGAGGAGAAGAGGTGAGAGGGTAGAGTAGAAGAAGAAGATGGGGAAGGAAGAGAAAAGAAAAAAAAAAGAGGGGGGAGGAGAGAGAGAAAAAAGAAAGAGAAGGGGGGGGACTGGGGGAAGGGGAGGGGGGGAGAGCAGGCAGGAGTGTCGGGTGAGGTAGTGTACCTTGGTGGTCTGTTGTCAGCTCACGGCGGGTCCTCCACCGAATGCCACCTCTCCCAGACCAGGTCATGGTCCTCCAGCCTATCCCGAATCCTAGCTGTCATTTTTTCCATAAGCTCTACATCCTTGACCCTAGCATACAGGGCTTCCTGGGGTGGGGGCATTGGTTTCTTCCAATAAAGTGCTATCAGGCACCTCGCAGCTGTGGTTATGTGTCTCAGGAGTTTCTTATAGGGTTTAGCTATGCGGGGTTGGGATAGGCCCAGTAGGAACAGCTTCGGGGAGAGGGGTATGGGTGCCTCCACGAGGCGGGTCAGGAGCTCTTGCACCCGAGTCCAAAACTGGACTATCAAGGGACAGGTCCAGTAAATGTGGAACAATCTGCCCCTGGCCTGGTTGCACCGCCAGCATCGGTCAGAGGTGGAAGGATAAATCCTGTGGAGGACGTCTGGGGTCAGGTACCAAAAGAACAGTACTTTATACGTATTTTTTTTATAGAGGGTGCAGATTGAGCTCTTGGCCGCCTGCCTCCAGACCGCCCTCCACTCATCCTCTTCGAGCTCCCCTCCCAGCTCCTTCTCCCAACGGAGCATGTAGGTATGTTTGCCTTTAGTTTGTAAGGGGTATTCATTTAGAATTTGATAGATATCTGATATGAGGCCCCTGCGGGCTGTGCCCTCGAGTATGATGCGCTCAAATGGGGTCGGTTTTGAGAAAAGGAGCCGGGGGGCCATCGTGTGGGCGTAGTGGCGGATCTGTAGGTAGCTGAAAAAGGCTTGTCGTGGAATGTCGTGTTTGGCTTGGAGCTCAGTGAAGGAGTGCAGGGTGCGGGATCTGGGGTCTACTAGGTGACCAAAGTGAAACAAATTTCGCGATGCCCAGGGCCATGACATCTGGTGGGTGAGACTCGTCGGTAGTTTAGGGTTATAGAGGAAGGAGGTCAGCAGGGAGCTATCAGACGTGAGTCGACAGTCTTGGGCTAGCTTCCTCCAGGTACTTTGCAGCTGCCGCATGGAACCCAGCAAACGTCCGGGTTCCACCGTCGCGTTTGCGTTCCATAAAAGATTATTGGGGTGTATTGGGGCCAGCCAAATCTTTTCCACCTCCGTCCACCTGTTGTAGGACTTCTGGGGAAACCATGATGCCACCGCTCGAAGTTGCGAGGCCTGGTAATATTTGACCAGGTCAGGGAAGGCCAATCCTCCCTCGGTGCGCGCGGCCGTCATGACCGAACGTGGGATCCTGTGGCGCTTGTAGTTCCACACATACCGGAGGAGGTCCGCTTGTAGGGCGCGCAGGTGAGCGTACGGGACCGGGATTGGTAAGGTCTGGAAAAGGTACAGCAGTTTTGGCAGGATCACCATCTTTATGGCTGCTATCCGGCCCAAAAGGGATATCTGGTGAGACTTCCATTTATGGATCAACGCCCTTATTGAGCTGAATAGGGGGGGGAAATTGGCCTGGTACAAGGATGCGAAGTTCGGGGTGAGCTGGACCCCCAGGTATTTCAGGGAGGTTCGCTCCCAGTGGTACGGGAAAACGGACTGTAAGTGCAAGGCCTCGGGTCCGGGCATATTAATTGGCATGGCCATAGACTTGGACGTGTTGGTTTTATAACCCGAAAGGGCCCCGTAGCGTTCAAGTTCCCTTTGTAAGTTGGGTAAGGAGATGCGGGGACGCGTCAAGGTCAGAATGATGTCGTCGGCAAAGAGGGAAATTTTAAATTCCCTTCCCCTTACTGGGATACCCCGAATATCCGGGTTGCCGCGAATCGTTGCTGCTAGAGGTTCTATGCAAAGGGCGAAGAGGAGGGGGGACAAAGGGCACCCCTGGCGAGTGCCATTAGTAACGGGGAAGGTGGATGAAGTGGCAAAGGGAGTTTTCACCTGTGAAATCGGATTAGTATAGAGGTGTCGGACCGCCTGGAGGAAAGGTCCCCCAAAACCCATGTGTCTTAACGTGGCGAGCATGAAGGGCCAGCCAAGGCGATCAAACGCCTTTTCTGCGTCTAGGCTCAGGAGCAAGGACTCCGAGCCCTCCCTGCCCGCCACGTCAATTAGGTCAATCACCTTTCTCGTGTTGTCTCCCGCTTGGCGGAGGGGGACAAAGCCCACCTGGTCTTTATGGACCAGGGAGGGTAAGACTACGTTTAAGCGGAGGGAGAGGACCTTCGTAAAGATCTTAAGATCTGAGTTCAGCAGGGCTATTGGCCTGTAGCTGGCGCATAATGCGGGGTCCTTGTCTGGTTTAGGGATAAGGGTGATAAATGATCGCTGCATGTCTTGTGGGATGGGGGTACGTTGTAGAAAGGCGTTGAAGAGCTTCGTCATATGGGGAAGGAGTGTGGGGAGGAAGGTCTTGTAATATTCGTATGGGAACCCGTCTGGGCCTGGGGATTTGCGAGCGGGTAGGGCCTTAATGGCCAAGGTCAGTTCCTCTCCTGTAATGGGAGCGTTTAGGGAGGCCAGGTCCTCCGGTTTTAGCCGAGGGATGCCCGCCTGTGTCAGGTATCGTGTCATCTTATCTAACAGGTCGGGGGAGGGGGGGTTATGGGGGATTTCTGGCTTGTTATACAAGTCCGCGTAAAATGCTGCGAATGCATCCGCAATACTTTGGGGGTGTGATACAATATTACCCGATCTGTCCTGGACCTGGTGCGGGGTGGAGGCGAGTGCGCGGTCTGTTAGTTTCCTTGCCAGTAAAGCTTGCGCCTTGTTGCCCTTGTCATAGTATACCTGTCGTAGGCGAACTAGGGCTTTCTCGACTCGACCCAGCGCCAGGTCCCGGAGTGTTGACCGTACCAGGGCGATACGTTTAAGGAGCATTAGGGAGGGTGAGGTCAGTAGGCGATTTTCTAGGGTTCGGAGCTGCGTTTCCGCCTGCTCTCTAGCCGACTCAGCGTTCCGTTTTAGGGCCGAAGAGATGGCCATGCAACGTCCTCTGATTACCGCTTTATGCGCGGCCCATAGAGTGGCAGTGGAAATGTCCTGGGTGTCATTTTCGTTAAAGTAGAGTTGAAGGGCAGAGTCTATTTCCATTTTAGAGGGGGTGTGCTTCAGAAGGAAATCATTTAGACGCCAGTTATAGGGCCTACGGGTGGGGGCGTTCAGGTCAAGGGTCAGGGTAATGGGGGCATGGTCGGACCAGGAGATGGGCAGAATCCGTGCTGTCTCAGTAACACGCAACGTGGTGTTATTTAGTAGGAAATAATCTATGCGCGAGTGCGTATGGTGGGGGGATGAGTAAAATGTAAACTGGCGGTCCCCTGGGTGAAGCGCCCTCCAAGCATCAAACAAAGCATGCCTCCTCGTTAGCTGGCGGAAGAGCCTAGAGTCCCGCAAGGCCCTTGCCTGCGAGGCCCGAGGATCCACCACCAGGCGATCCCAGGTAGCCGAATGAGGTAGATTAAAGTCCCCTCCCACTACCAATAGGTCGTGGGGGGATCTGGCCAGACGAGCAAAAACCCGACCTAGGAATCTATGCTGATGTGCATTGGGGGCGTACAGCGTGCATAGGGTTATGTCCCGTGAGTGCCACGTTCCCCGCAGGATAATGAAGTGGCCTAGGGGGTCTATGTAGGAGTCTGTGCAGGTGAAGGGGGGTGCCCTTTTTTACCAAAATTGCTACCCCTGCCCGTTTCCGTGAGCTAAAGGCCTGATATATTAAGGGGAAATATCTGGACGCGAACGCAAAGGAGTCGCCCTTAGAGAAGTGCGACTCCTGTACCATTACTATCTCCGCCCCTGACTGCCTAAATTCCCTAAGTGCCAGATGACGTTTCCTGTTGGAGTTAAGCCCGTGGACGTTCAGGGATAGTAACTTAGCCATACTGTGGGTGGAGTGACCGTGGTTCATACTTAGCTGGAGTCAGGTGCGTTGCATTCGGTTCTGGGAGGGCGAGTGGAGGAGCCGCCGGGCCGACAGCCACCTGGACGCGCCGTCGGGTCCTGCCTGCGGGGGGGGGGAGAGAGAGGTATCTGAAAAGAAAGAGAAAGATGAGAGCAAAAGACCAAAAAAAGCACACATCAACATTCAACAGCGGGGGCCCGAGTGGCCCAGAGGCCCTCAGGTCCCAACAGTTCCTTAAGGACCTCCCGACCAAAATGTCCAAAAATGTGGGTCGGGGGGGCAAGGGGGTGGCGTGGAGAGGTTCCACTAGGGGGGTTGGGAAGGAAGGAACTCTCAGGCTATCAGCCATGGGGGGGGTCCGTACTCAGAAGGGCAGCCTCTACGGTGTCTCGTCCAAGACAGGCCCGATGTGTAGCGTTAAGGTAGGGCTGGGGCAACCGGGGGGTAAAATAACTGAATAACAACAAAAATAAGAAAAAAAAAATAAGTCAGTCAAGAGGGCTTCATGTAGATTTCTGGGCGGCTCTTGTGGCCAGGGCGGCCGTCTCAGGTGGGGCTGTGCCTGGGGGATTTTCGGGCAGGGTCACGTCCCCTGGGGCGTCTGGGCGGGGGGACTCTCTGCCAGACCACTGGTGGGGGGGGTGGCGTGGCCACAAGGTCCCAATCCGGCAACTGGGGGACGGGGATGTCCAGGGTTCTGCAGAAGGCGTCTAGGTCCTCCGGGTAACGCAAGGTGGCAGAGGTCCCCTGGTGGGTGGCGGACAGGCTAAAGGGAAAGCCCCATCGGTAGACAATGTCTCTGTCCTGTAAGGTACGGAGCAGGGGTTGTAGTAGCCGTCGTTTCTGCAGGGTGATCCAGGAGAGGTCCGGGTAGAGCTGTAATGGGTTGTTGTGAAAGATTAGGTTGCGAATGGGGCGCGCTTTACGCATTATAGCTTCCTTCATCGGGTAGGAGTTTACACGGCATATAACATCGCGCGGTTTGGAGGCAGGACCCTTTGGCTTAAGGGCTCTGTGGGCTCTATCCATCTCAATGGGCTTGTCAGCTGGTGCGCCCAGTATGTCGTTGAATAAATTCTGGAGGGTCAGCTGGAGGTCCTCCGCCCCATCGACTTCGGGGAGACCGCGTATGCGGATATTGTTGCGGCGCCCCCTATTGTCCAGGTCTTCAATGTGCCGCTGCATATCCCTGAGCATAAGGTGATGGTCTGACGCCTGAGTTTGGGTGCGGTGTACCGCCAGTTTAGTCTCTTGTATCTCCTCCTCCGCCATCTCCACTCTGTCAGCTAAGTGCTTGAGGCCTGTGTGTAGGGCCTCTATTTCAGTGCGGCATGTCGCCTTAACGTCTTCAATCAATTGTTTGAAATCCTCTTTCGTGGGGAAGGCCTGCATATATGACTGCCATGGCGGGGGAGGATATTGGGGAGCTCCTCTGGTACCAGTGGGGTTATAAAGTGGATCGGTGGGGGACGGTCGGTGGCTGGAGACCAGTTCTGCGTGCCTTCTGGGCTCTAGGGGGGGGGGGTTGATGGGATGAGTCCCATGGTGCGGACCAGGCCTCAGCCTGATCCCCCAGTGAGGTGGGGGCCCCTCCGTGCCACGGGGTGCTATTGCTGGCCATGGCTGCATATGAAGGGGGAGAGATCCCTCTCCGATCCCCGACCTCGGGCTGGATGGCCTGATGGATCTGTCCCCTGGCTGCAGGGGAGGTGTATTGGGGCCTAGCACTGGCTGAGACGCTGCCCTGCTCTGGGGAGCTCATGGAGGCCTGGGAGTTGGTGGGGGCTTGGAGAGCCGGAAAGTCCTCCCCGGTGAACGTGGGAGAGGGGGAGTGCTGGGCCCCGTTTTGGAAGTCCTGATCCGGGGCGGTGCGGAGCAGACGGGGGAAGGCCCCCGTACATTGGGTGTCCCGGTCCCGGGGGTCGGGGATGGTTGCGGCCTGTGCCGCATGGTCCGCGGCAGGGGGGCAGGGGTGCGAGGTTCCACTCACCCGTTGCTGGGAGCCATCCGGGCTTTCAGAGGAGGCCGAGGTCTGCGATCGGGTCGGGGATGGCTCTGGATGGCTGGTCTGAGGTGAGCGAGGGGGAGATGTCCCTGTGTTGAACGTGGCCGCGTCCGGCGCCATCTTGTCCCCTTCACCCGGCGGCATGTCGGGTGGCTTAAAGTAGCGCTCGAAGGTCGTGGAGGAGCCTGGCGGGGGTTGGGATGATCCCCGTGCCTTTGCGGATCTGGTGGTCCGCGAACCGCCCATGGATGGCTGCAGAATCCCCCGGTTTTCTGCCTAAGTGCTGCGGGCTGGAGAGGAGCTCTCAGGGGATGCTTCCTTCCAGGCTGGCTTCCGGTCACGCCCCCCCTGCCGTAACTTTCGGCGCGCAATCTTTCAGGATTCGAACCAAAGCCGAAAAAGTTACGGCGGCATAGCGTATCTCTGATACGCTGCGCCGATCCATTTGTACATGAATCTGGCCCATGGAAGCTTTCTATGTAGACCAGATTTTGCACTCTCCAGTTTTAGTATATCAACCCTGTGTGATATATGTTGTTTCAAAACATTATATATATATATATATATATATATATATATATATATATATATATATATATATATATATATATATATATTATAATAATAAGGGCTTGTAGGGGAATATATATATTATATACCCTTACAGGCCCTTATTATTATTATTATTACTATTTTCCTGGGCGTCCTACGGTGGCACACAATGGGTTAAGCTTTCCATCTAACCCCTAAAGCAGTGTTTCTCAATTCCAGTCCTCAGGCCCCCCCAACAGGTCAGGTTTTCAGGATTTCCCGCAGATGAAAAGGCTGTGGTGATTACTAAGGCAGTGAAACTGATCAAATCACCTGTGCAAAATAATGGAAATCCTGAAAACCTGACCTGTTGGGGGGGCCTGAGGACTGGAATTGAGAAACACTGCCCTAAAGGAAGAAAACTTAAACAAGCAGTGAGACAAGTTAAATCAATTAATCAATTAATCAAGCACAGCAAGTCCACCTGTCCTGAAGCTATAAACCTCCCCCAATAACACACACAGACATATTTTTTTCTTTCTTCTTACCACAGATGAAGAAGACGTGAGGCAAGTGCTCACACCCGGTGCTTCTGGGTTGCTGAGCTTAGGGGCGGCTGTATACCGGGTGCTATCCTCGGTCCCTCGGCCTGCACCCCCACATCCCCTGGTCCGGCAATAAAGGACGTTGTTTTCCTGAGGAGGCCGCCATGTATTCCCCGCTCAGCGGCTGAATGGATACCGGGGATGTTTGCGCTCCATAGGCCGGAAGTCGCCGCAGAGGACCACGCAGACCTATGACGCACTTCCGGGAGTTCCGGAATTCGCGTCTAGGACCGGAGGAAACGGTAAGCGCCGATGGCGAATTAAGTACTCGTTTTTGGATAGCGATTGCTGACCGGCAGCTTGCATGAATATGGTGTACAGTATAGGCGGCTGGGGTCCGGAGATCCCAGTGCTCTGCCGCGTCACTTCCGGTCCGGGTCCCTGGCTTATTTCTGACCGGCGGGGTCTGCAAAGGGCTGCACTCAGCCTAGGCAGCAGATCCCTTGGCCGGTCAGAGGTAGGAGGCATGGTCCTTATTTTTTACTTATTTTATACTTAAAATCTGCAGCAGCATATTATATAAGTGGCAACTTATGCAACAAATGTGAACAACGCATCTTGTTTGAATCAATCTGATAATGCTAGTTCTTTCCTGTCATGGTTTAAGGGAGAAATGTGTAACACATTCAAAGAAATTAAAGACTCTCTGGTGCCCAAAAAGGAAGTACCAGAGATATATTCCCTGCTGCATCTAACTCCTCATCTGGGGAACGTAGTGCCTCCTCATCCAATCCGGAAGTTGTTTTTGATGATTTGGATGACGACTTGTACTTGTTACCCAAAGATAAGATTCCCAAGTTACTGTCTGCGGTAATGAATACTATAGAATCTTCCAAAGATGTATCGGCTAGACTAAAGAAGGATCAGCTATATTATTTTCCTCAGATCCCAGATATGAGATTTCCTTCTCATCCCATTCTGAGTGACTGGTTCAAAAAGGTCTGGGCCAATCCTGACAGAAAATCTGATGCGGGGGCCCGCTTTAAATCCTCTTATAGGCTGGACTCCGAATTTTCATCTGAGTGGGAAAATCCACCTAAGCTGGATCTGGCGGCTGCCCGGATGGTTAAAAAGTCTCTGTTTCCCTCAGAAGAATCCTCCAGATTGTCCGACTCTTTAGAGCGCAAGGCAGATAGCTTGGCTAAAAAGAATTACCTAGCGGCGGCTTCCACCTCAAAAATTGCGGCTTCCTCAGTTCCGGTAGCCAGAGCCCTAAGGATCTGGCTGAGGAAGGGGTGTCTTGAGACTCTTTGTTGAAAGGAGTTGACATGATGAAGTCGGCCGCAGAGTTTTTATGTGATGCTCCTGTGGATGTTCTAAAATTTTCGTCCAGATCCCTCGCCTTGTCCAATGCGACCAGGAGGGCGCTTTGGATAAGGCAATGGTCGGGTGACATATGATCAAAGTCAGTTTTGTAAACATGCCTTTCCATCCTTCATCCATGTTTGGCCCTCATCTGAAAGATATTCTCAAATCTTACAATGAGGAGAAAGATGCTGCCTTTCCCTTAGAGAGGAAAAGGTCGAGTAAGCCGGTTTACGGGAGTTCCAGATACTCCCCAAAAAGGAACTATTCCTTTCGGGGCAGAAGGTCCTACTATAAAAAAAAGACAAGATTCAGCGACAGCCAAGAAGCAGCCTTTCAATAAGCCCAAAGAAGCCTGACGCCATCAGCGCCTCTCCTCCAGTGGGAGGCAGGCTGAGGTTTTTTTCTCAGATCTGGCAAAAGACGTCGTCGGACTCCTGGGTAACGGACATTGTCTCAAGAGGGTACTCTCTAGAGCTGGGGTCTTTTCCACCACAGAGGTTCATGCTCAACAAGCCCTCCAACCCAGTAGTTCTAGAGTTGGTGGAAGATTTCATAAGAAAGCACGCTCTAGAAAAGGTTCCAGATCAAGAAAGATTCCAAGGTCTCTACTCCCCGATATTTCCAGTACCCTAAGCCTCAGGAGGAGGGAGGCTAGTAATAGACCTGTCTTACCTAAATCAGTTTTTTGTCAAACGCAAATGCAGAATGGAATCAATTCGGTCTGCCATTGCGAACATAGAGGAAGGAGACTTCCTAGCGTCAGTCGACCTTCAGGACGCATACCTGCACGTCCCTATTCTCAGGGCACACAGGAAATATCTACGGGTCGTTCTCCTCTTCAATCTCCAGATTCTCCATTTTCAGTTCACATGCCTGCCATTTGGCATTACCTCGGCACCTCGAGTTTTTACGAAAGTGGTGGTGGTCCTGACTGCAGCCCTGCGGCTACAGGCGATATGTGTGACACCCTATCTAGACGACTGGCTAGTCAGAGCTCCCTCAGAGGCCATGTTGAAACAACATCTTCACAAGACTCTACAAATGCTGGACGCCCACGGTTTCATAGTAGACGTAAAAAAGTCTTCTCTGAACCCTACTCCAGTCATTCCCTACCTCGGGTTCACAATAGACACCCTTCAGATGAAGTTGTTCCTTTCAGATCAGAGGACTACCAATCTTCAACAGGCGGTACAAGATCTCTTGCAAATCGATCACTGCTCAGTGAGGAAGGCAATGAGAGTACTGGGAATGATGACATCTTCCTTGGAAGCTGTTCCTTGGGCAGGGCTCATTTCAGAGTGCTACAGGACTGCATTTTGACCCAATGGGACAAGAGCCCAGACTCTTTGCAGAGGACTATCAACATTTCTCTGGCCGTGAAGCAGGATCTCCTTTGGTGGATACACCCACAACGTTTCCTGCAGGGCATATCCCTCAAGGCTCCGACTCAGACGGTCCTCACCTCGGATGCCTCAGGCTTAGCCTGGGGTGCCCATGTGGAGGATCATTGGGTACAAACAGCCTGGTCGCAAAGGGAGCTTCTAATGTCTTCGAACTTGAAAGAGCGCACGGCAATCAGGAAAGCGCTCGTCCATTTCAAGTCCAGAATTCTTCACAAGGCGGTTCAGGTACAATCAGACAACTTACCTGCAGTATTCTACCTGAACAAACAGGGGGGAACACGAAGCCCCTCCATGCAGAAGAAGTGTGCCCGCATCATGCTCTGGGCGGAGGAAAACCTCCTTTCTCTAACGGGCATCCACATCAGAGGAGTGGATAATGTGAGAGCGGATTGGCTCAGCAGGAATTCGATCGGCCCGGGAGACTGGGAGCTGAACCCTCTGGTCTTCAAAAAGATCACCTCCAGGTGGGGTCTGCCAGATTTGGATGCGATGGCCAACTCTCAGAACAGGAAGCTTCCCCAGTTCTGCTCCCTATCCAGAGTGGGGAATCCGCTAGCGATAGACGCTCTGTCGATAAGCTGGAGGAAGTTTTTCGTCTATATCTTTCCCCCGATTCCACTGATCCTCAAAGTGCTGCAGAAAATTCGGGACGAGGAGGTGAGAGCAATAGCAATCCTGCCATTTTGGCCCAGGAGGGCATGGTTCGCGCTAGCCTTGAATATGGCAAAGAATCAGGTCTGGAAGTTACGCATCCAGAAGGACCTTCTTCTCCAATCGGAGATGCTCCACCCAGACCTCGAGAAACTCCAGCTGGCGGCATGGAATTTGAACTCAAAGCCTTGACGGCTCAAGGCCTATCTCAGGAGGTTATTGCTACCCTTCTAGCCTCTAGGAAGCCTGCTACCTTAAAAGTCTACAGTAGAGTGTGGACCCTCTACTCGGCCTGGTGCGCCAGGAATTCATCTTCTCCTGAGCAAGTGGCATCTCTCTTGCAGTTCTTACAAGAGGGCTTCCAAAAGGGTCTGAAGCCGAACACTCTGAGGGCACAGTTGAACGCCATTAACTCCTGCCTGAACGGAATATTTTCAAAAACACCTCTCGTCAGCAGGTTTTTCAGAGCAATTAATGAATTACGACCATCCTTCCATAAGCCATTACCAGCTTGGAGCTTACCTTTAGTGCTAAAAAGGCTAACATCACCTCCCTTCGAGCCTCTGGAGCATTCATCCTTACGGTTCCTGACTTTCAGATGTATCTTCCTAGTGGCAATTACATCCGCCAGAAGAATAAGTGAGCTTCAGGCCCTCTCATCCAAAGAACCCTATCTCAGGTTTCTATCGGATGCAGTTATTCTAAGGACTATGCCGGGTTTCCTTCCCAAAGTCTCCACGTCCACGAATATCAATCAGGAAATTGTGTTGCCTGTGTTTGAAGATGATTCTGAGGATGACCTACACCTCTTGGACGTAAAAAGAACCATCTCTACCTACTTACAGAGAACCTCGGGGTTCAGACAGTCCGAGGCACTGTTCCTACAGTTCCAAGGGCCAAACAAAGGGAAAAAAGCGAGTAAGTCATCGCTAGCAAGATGGATAAGGGATACCATCAAGCACTGTTATTTTCTAGAAGACAAAGAATCCCTTCTTCTCTTAAGAGCTCACTCCACAAGGTCTACAGCTACGTCCTGGGCTGAGAGGTATCATGTTCCAATGGACCAGATCTGTAAGGCAGCTACGTGGGCTTCACCGAACACGTTCATAAAACACTACAGAATCGATGTAGTTTCGTCCGAGGGATCGGCCTTTGGCTCGAGAGTGCTTCAAGGTGCCATAAACCATTGATGTCCCTCCCTTTCTTTCTTGCACTGCTTTGCAAATCCCATTGTGTGCCGCCGTAGGACGCCCAGGAATAGGAAAATGTATTCTTACCTGAAATTTTCTTTTCCTGTAGTCCGTAGGCGGCACAAGTTTACCCTCCCATTAAAATTACTCTATTGCTGCATAAGATACGTCTGTGTGTGTTATTGGGGGAGGTTTATAGCTTCAGGACAGGTGGACTTGCTGTGCTTGATTAATTGATTAATTGATTTAACTTGTCTCACTGCTTGTTTAAGTTTTCTTCCTTTAGGGGTTAGATGGAAAGCTTAACCCATTGTGTGCCACCTACGGACTACAGGAAAAGAAAATTTCAGGTAAGAATATATTTTCCTAATCTGTACGGAAAATATATTAGTCAGGTGTAGAATTATAAAAGCGCTGATATGAATGATGAAATAATGATAAATAGTATATCAGATAAAGGAATTAACAGAAAATATATTTTTTTTAAATATTATTGTTATTATTATTATAAAAAAAAAACACAAAACAAGATATAACAAGATTTTCTCCATCCACAGAATATGGCTAGGTTCCTAAAACAGGCAGTTCATGGTAAACTATTAGTACAAGAAAAAAATATTAGTACTAGATTCAAATGCTCTGTGGAGATTATGCTGTCATGCAAACCAAATATAAAAAAGAACACGATGTTAAAGGAAAAAAAACATGGTGATTAAATAGTGGGTGGTCAAAATTATAAGATACCCATGTGAAAATGTTGGTCCTTTATATACTATTCAATATGGTATATATACTGTATGTAGCAGAATTTCAGGGAGAAAAAACAAAATAATAATTAGAATATCTAGAGCATAGATGGGTGCCAATATCAGAGAATTGTATTAACATCAAGTTCTTCTAATCTAGACCACTGGGCAAGAGAGAGTGTTCAGTTGGTATATCCAGAAAGTCTCCTGACAGCATAATTTAATGAATCTCTTGCTAACCAATAAGTGAGAATTAAAGTGTTACTAAACCCACAACAGTAAAATCAGTCTGTATATGCAGTAAAGCATGGTTATTATACTCATTGTGGAACCTAAGGGGTTAATCCTCTGCATTTGTGTAAAAAGGCTATGTGATCCTGTCTTCTCTGATCCTCCTCTGACTCCAGACTGTTGAGTATCATCATCGATGCACAGGAGCTTGGTAGCAGCGGGCATCGTGATTGACATCAGGCGGCAATTTTTTTAATTTTAGTTTTTTTAATAAAGCACTTGTCAAAAACATTTACATTACAAGTACATTTACATTTACTCATTCACATGGAGCCCCCTTCTCGCAGACTCCCACAACCACCTGCCAGGATTGTGGGGAAGAGGCCCTTGTCCCCAGCAACATGGGGACAAGGTGCTTTGCGGTTGGCAGAGTTCCTTCTGTCCCAAAGCCCCCCATTTTGGGGGGCATGTGGCCTGGTATGCTTTGGGGGGGGGGGGGTGGCGCTCGCTCGTTGTTCCCTCCTCCTTTCCTCACTTGCTTGGCTGCACACTTGGATAAGGGTCCGGTATGAATTTTTGGGGCGGCCCCACACCATTTTTTTAATTATTTTTTGCATGAGGGTTCCCCTCAAAATCCATACCAGACCCAAAGGGCTTGGTATGGATTGGGGGAGGCCCATGCAGTTTTTTCCCTTAATTTTGGTTTGCCAGCAATTCTTTTTTTTACATTCAGCTGTCAGCAGGAAACCCTGCTGATAGCTGATGACTTATTGGTTGTTAAGGATGCAGCGGCCACCCACTCCTTAACAACCATTTTGTTTACATATCACATGCTGGGACAACTGCTTATTTATGTCATTTATTTTTTTCCTTTTTTTAATTGATTTTTAACTCCTGTTTAATGATTTTTAACTCCTGTTTAATGTGTTTTTTTCTTTATGTGGCAAATACCGCATAAAGCACTAGTCAATTGTATTTTTCAGGATTGCATGCGATATTTGGTAAAACTACCCAAACACCGCATGTGATCTGCTTTTGTGAATGGAGCCTGCTAAGAGAGATTTTCAAATATACAAATCATATTGTAGTATGTGTTTTTATTAGTGATATTTTCATCGATATATTGTGCTTCTACTGCACTTCGGTCAATATTCAGCAACAGAGATTTGTTAGTTTTAAAGTAGTCCAAACACATATATAAACACCCATTTAAATAGGCACCACATCCCTAAAAAAAGATATTAGAATTTTGAGATTAAATACAAAAAATATATTAAAACCAGAAAATAGTGGACATTAAATAACAAAGTTACTGTAATAATATTTTGTATGTTTATTTTTGTGCATATGCAGTACTTTTATGGAATTCTGTATGGCTAATCTAATGTTTTCTATTCATATAGTTGTAATGACATGAATGGCTATCGCTTTCCCCTGAAGAAGCGTAATTTGCGAAACATGTCGGGAGCATGCGATTTCTATATGGTTCAACTGTAACTTTGTTATTTAATGACCACTATATTCTACCATTTTTGACTTTCACTGGTCCACTGGTTTTAATATATTTTTTGTATTTAATAAAATAATTTTGTACTTTTTATGGATATAAGACGAGTTCTTTCTCATCATAACTATAATATCAATTGCACCGTAAAAATCCCCTTTTCTCTTTCTCTCAAAATTCTAACAGTAACAGATATATATATATATATATATATATATATATATATATATATATATATATATATATATATATATATATATTTTTTTTTATGTATACCAGTGAAAGATAGAATATTTCAGGTAGTATGTTATATTCACAGTAATTACAGGGTGTATGATTATTAAACGATCTGAGTATATGACAAACTGTGAACATGGCTTCACACCAAAATAAATACATTTCATACTTTCACACTCTTTTTTAGGGATCAGGTGACATTAACTTCTTTATACGGCAGATATTATTAAACTGATCTTTATTTGCTGTTTGGCATTTAATAACATGTCAAGCTTTGAAATATATCCACTAGGAGATCATCATTTTATCCTGGGTTTACAGAAAGTGTAGTGATGCAGAAAAGCTGTCACTTGACCTGTTAGGCTCCTTAGATAAAGTGTTATCTCTTCGGTTGACTTCTGTAGATTGATGTTATAGTTTATATCCCTGTAGCTTTATGTGTAGCCCTTACATTTAATTATTTCTTGTTAGAACAAATATAATCAGCAACTCAAAGAATTGGAACAAAGAAGTCAGATGGGTTTAATTCCATTTCTGACAGCTACAGTATTTGTTTCAGGTCATTCAAACTGCCTCTATACAGAAATATTTTAACACACAATCTAATGTGTCAATAGCCTGTGCACATATACACAATGTGGATGCATAATACATTCTGTAATTTCTGCAATTTAGCTTTTTTGCATAGGATCGATGCAAGATTGTATTATCATACCCTACTGGGTGAAATGGCAAGTATTGAGCAGACACTTTATTATTATTTTATTTAGCTTTGTGTTGTTTTATTATTAACTGAGTAAATCTGGTCAGAGGGACAGCTGGTTTGATGTTAAAAATAACTTTTAAGGTTGTAATCTACTTCTTTTTATGGTATGTGATTATGCAATACACAACAATGCACAATAGGTTGTTTAGCGATGTAAAAGCAAATATACACTTTAGTTAATGGGGTTCTAAAGGTTAGTTTTTTTTAAATAACAAACATGTTATATTTACTTCCCCGATTTTCCTCTTCTGGGGTCCCCTAGTGGCGCTTTTGGCTCTTCCCCGCTTTGAGTGTCCCCTCTGAGACCCGCATTCCAAGAGGACACCTGTATAAACGTATTCCTGAGTCCTGCTGCTGCATGAATGGACACACACAGCAGGACTCTGGCCCGTCCCCCAACAACCGTGTCACTGGATTTGATTGACAGCAGTGGGAGTCAATGGCTGCGCTGCTATCAATCTATCCAATAAGGACCCAAGACAGCGGCTGGAGCTTCTGTGCTCGTCCCCGTCACTGGACGATCATGTTAAATGGGGGCTCTGGGGGGCTGCTGCACTACAGAAGGTTTTTCACCTTAATGCATAGAATGCATTAAGGTGAAAAACCTTGAGCGTTTACAACCCCTTTAAATCTGAAGTGAGCGTTTAGTTGAAAGTGTATTCTATGTACATAAACTTTAACATTATTTATTTTTTATTTTTATACTAAATCTACATAGGTAAGGACACACACAAACAATTACACATAAAGGGCCGGATTCACAAAAGAGATCTCCTGATACGCCGTCGTATCTCTGTTTTAGGGTCGTTCTAACTATGCGACTGATTCATAGAATCAGTTACGCATAGCTAGCCCTAAGATCTGACAGGTGTAATTGAATTACACCGTCGGATCCTAGGATGCAATACTTCGGCCACCGCTGGGGGGAGTCTGCGTCGTACACCAGCGTCGGGTATGCAAATTAGCAGTTACGGCGATCCACGAAGGTTTTTCCCGTCGTTACGTCGGCGCAAGTCTTAGTTTCCCGTCGCAAAGTTAGGGGTACTTTAACATGGTGTAAAATTACTCCACCATGTTAAAGTATGCCCGTCTTTCCCGTGTCGCTTTTGAATTTTTTTTGTTTTCCCGGTGTAAGTACGTTACGCACTTCGCGATTCTCAACACGTCTGCGCGTCGTAATTTCGCGCAAAGCACGTCGGGAAATTTGTGAATGGAGCATGCGCAGTACATCGCGGGAGCGCGCCTAATTTAAATGGTACCCGCTCCATTTGAATTGGGCCGCCTTGCGCCGGACGTGTTTACGATACACCGCCGCAAGTTTCCAGGTAAGTGCTTTGTGGATCGGGCACTTAGACTGAAAACTTGCAGCGGTGTAACGTAAATGGGTTACGTTACGCTGCGCCGCAGGTACGAGAATCTGGCCCAAAATGCTGTAAAACAAAATAAACAAACATTTCTAGCCATGCCTTGAGTTATCAGGAAAGTCAAAAGTCATCCAGGTCTGGATAGATGAAATTGTCTTTGTAAAGAAGATAAGCCAAGATTTGTCCTCCAAAAATCATTGACATCAATCCCAGTCCTAAGGAGGGAAAAAAATAAATAACAATACTTTAAGCCAAGCTTTGGAAGACATGACAGCAATCTACTTACTACTAATGTCACAATAATGTCCAACTTTGCATTCATTTAACCAGTTAGACCCCTTTCACACTTTACAGACGCTATAGCGCTAAAAATAGTGCCTGCAAAGCGCCTCTTCTTACACTCCAATGTGAAAGCCAGAGGGCTTTCGCACTGGAGCTCCTTTACAGCGCTGGCAGGATGCTCAAAAAAGTCCTGCAAGCAGCATCTTGGAGGCGCTCGTTAGTAGCGCCCCTGTCCATTGAAATCAATAAGCAGTGCCGCTGAATCTCATTGGATGATGGCACTGTAATTATCATAATAATAATAAAAAATTACTTTTTCCTAATCGATATACAGCTGTCACATGACCCAGCTCTTTCCCAGCCTGTCTTCAGGGAATCATAAACAGGAGGAGCTTCTAGTCCTCTGCTGCTGGTCACATGTTCAAAATAAACAAAAAAAATGCCTTTAGAACACAGAGTAAACATAAATAATTAATATCAATAAACTATTTTAAATTGTCATACAAACATATATTTGAAATCAAATTTTTATAATTTTTTGGCAATAACATGATTGTTGGATTTCTGCCAGTCACGGGTGTGTCAAGCCCCTTCTTTATCCTGGGTCTTAAAATAAGAGGGAGCTGATGCCTCCATTAATCTAGATGTAATATCCTGCCAGAATGTGTTTAGCTCAGGGGTGTCCAAACTTTTTTCAAAGAGGGCCAGATTTGAGGAAGTGAACATGCATGAGGGACGACCATTCTGCCTGACATTCTATGAACCATAAAAAGTGTGTTTGTTCGAGCACCAATACACTGCCCAACAAGAATTCTCTTGCCTTTGTGGCTGTGTGTGAGTAAAGAGATGAGCTCGGGCGTATTATTTGGATATACTGTACCATATTTATTGGTGTATAACGTGCACCTTCACTTTAAAAGCAAAGTTTCAGGATTTTTTTTCATTTTAAATAAAGAACTGTGAAGTAAAATAAGGGTGAATGCCCATCTGTAGCCTCAGGCCTTGTACACACGACCAAGGAACTCGTCGTAAATGAAACATTGTTTTCCTCAACGAGTTCCTTGTCAGACTTGTCGAGAATCTTGACAAGTTTTCTTTGCGTACACACTGTCAAGACAAAATCTCGCCGTTCTCAAACGCGGTGAGGAACAACACGTACGACGGCACTTTAAAGGGGAAGTTTGATTCCACTGGCGCCACCCTTGGGGCTGCTTTTACTAATCTCATGTTACTGCGTGTTAAGTAAAAGTTTGGTGAGAGACGATTCGCGCTTTTCAGTCTGTTACAATGTGACGAATGTGCTATCTCCATTACGAATGCTACTTTTACCGAAGGTGCGCTCCCATCTCATAGTTTATTCTGAGCATGCGCGGGTTTCTAAGCATACACACGAACATGTTCCTCGTCGTAAACCAGCCCGACGAGAAACACAACAAGGAAATTGAGACTCCCAGACGAGAAAAAAGAGAACTTTTGCCCGTGTGGCCCACGACAGTTTTCTCGATGAAAAACATACACACGACTGTTTTCCACGGCAAAAAATCTCTGCCACCAAGTTTCTTGATGGATTCTGTCAAGAAAAATGGTCGTGTGTACGAGGCCTCACAGGTGCCCATCTGCAGATTCACCATTGCCATGAATGTAGCCTCACCATTGCCTGGAATGCACTCATCATTGCCAGGAATGCACCCACCATTGCCAGGAATGCACCTACCATTGCCAGGAATGCACTCACCATTGCCAGGAATGCAGCACCTTTGTCAGGAATGCACTCACGAGTGCCAAAGATTATCTACAGGAAAATGTCCTGTTTACACGGCGGCCTCTTTAATAGAAAGTCCTGCCTCCTTTGATGGACAGAACACCCATCCAATGGCAGCGGCGGAGACGGGAGTTCCTATTACAGAGGCCGGCCGTACACAGGAAATTCTCATGTGTGTGTGTTCGGCACTCGTCCCGCCTCCTCCCTGTCCTCCAAGGCATATACATCTTTGTGGCCCCGACGCTGGGAGATTGTCAGGGGCCACAAAAGATATATATGTCCAAACAACCAGGCAGGCCGTTCAAAACCAGAACGCGTGCTGCTATTGGCCCGCGGGCCGGACTTTGGATATGCCTGGTTTAGCTGGTTAGTGGGCATGGAGGAGGGAGGGAGGGAGTGGGCTGTCATTTACCACTGTGTATACACCCACATGTGTAACTCTATAGTCACATGGGCTGTTCAGATGTGATAGGGAGGGAATACTCAGCATAGAAATTTTCTAAAAAATTATCATGTGCATGGGGACTTGGACAGAAGGGGAGAACAGCAGAGACAATTAGGTTTTTGAAGAATATACAGTAAAAACGAATCAAAGAGAGTATGAACATCATGTAATATCCCATTTATGGATAGTTTTTTATAATGTGGGTTTAGTGACAGTTCAATTATGGTAATAACTTCAAAGTGATATTATGTAATTCCCATAAAAAAAATAACTGAACACTTGCCTAAAGGGAACATTAGAAGGTGTCTGCACCATAGACTGTTTGCATCTTTTTTATAGGGCTGTCAGGGTGCTTCTTCTTAATGAATAAATTCTTAAAATGTTATAAAAAAATACAGCAGTTTTCACTTTTCAAAAAGCTGCAACTTTAATCATTAGACAGCTATTACCAAGCCCATTCAAGCTAGTGATTCTCAGAAAGGATATGGCCCCTTTTGGGAAGCAGTTGAACTGTCATTGTGTGGTGACCGGGGAGGGTGAGCCCCACGGCCACACACATGCGCTTGATGGTTAGCTACTTGGTTCTTGGGGCTAGGAGCCCAGGGTCAGGTGGTATTAACCCTTAGTGAGGGCCAGATGGTATTAACCCTCTCTGTCACATGACGCCACTGTAGTCTTGGTATACCCCCGGGAAACTACAGCTCCGGGGGCCTCCGTATCCCCGCTAGTTAGGATGGTAATGACACAGTCTACAACAGGGGTTAATACAACGAAGGCTTTACTGGCATGAAGGCAGGTGTCAAAATCTTCACAGCGTTTAAACAGAGTGTCACAAAGGTTCTGCAGACAGTCTCTAGAGGATCACACAGCTGATAATGCTTGAGCTTGGCTGATCATATATATACTCGGCTGCTGAGGCCGGATTAGTAATTCAGGGCCTATGCTTAACTAGGCTGAAAAATAGATACACTTACTGAAGTGTCGGTAGACTTGAGGCTTTTCGCTGGAATAACGGATTGATCCGATAAATGAGCTGAAGTACTGGTTCTGTAGTGTTTAGGGATACTCCACGCTTTGCTGTACTTTCTCCTGAACTGGAGGCCTCTGGCCTGCACTGCTTCTCCTCTGACTGTGCTTTGCTCTGCTAGGAACTGTGTGAAGCACTAGACTGCCTTAAACAGGAAGTACAATCCCTTATAAGGGCCTGATGAGACTGAAGCCCATTGGTTGAGAGCTGTGGATCATAGAGACTGACCTGTATTCCCCTTGGAACTTACATTCAAAGTTTGTTACAAGTTAAAGTATAACACAACACAGTAAGGTCTTGTCTAGCACTTAGTCCTCCTGACTCTAATACACTCTGACTGAACATGAGATGGCTGACTAAACCTCTTAAAGCTATACACACACCTAATAAATGTATTATCAACCATAACAGTGTAAATCACATCATGACTAGCTGAGTCCCTGCAGGGGAGACCCCACAAGCCGAGGCCCTCAATCTGACAGGGCCTACAGCAAATACCTGTACTGGGACACCACAATTGTACCCACACATACATATGTTTTGAATCTGTTATATATACTTGTACTAGTACATCCAAGAACTGAACAAGCAGCTATATTATATGATTATGGTATGATTAATGCTTCAGCATCACCCACTGGTTTCATTTTGGCAAGATTTAGAATCCTCAGCTTATCCAGGATTCCAAAGGAATAGTGAGTGATGTCACTGCCACCTAGGCAAGCAGGTCAGACGCTGGCGGCTAAAATAAGTATTTTTTCATTTTAAAGGTAATTCATTTTTTTATTGTTTTAACATAAGAGAAAATAAATAGCAGTCCCTTCATGAAAGGTTTATTAAAGAATTAACTATTTTTTCAAGGCCAATTGAATTAAACAATGGCTTGCACAGAAAGGCCAGTTATATAGTATATGCTTTCTGTAACTGATAGTATTATTACTATTATCTCTATGATTTTTTTTTTAATTGTTAGTAGAGGTTAGTAGAGGTAGACTGTTATATCGGCCAATATTTGGCCATTTTTGATAAATCGGCATTGGCCGATTATTATCAAAATTAGGCCGATATTTTACACTGACCGCCGTTCCTCCTCCCTTCTCCACACTCGGCGGCTCTGGCAGCATCAAGTGCCGCGCTGAGTGTGAAACTGACAAGTAAGAGAGAGGAGAGAGAGAGGAGCTGTCAGTTCGATGTCGGGGGTGGGGGGCGGGACCCAGCTGCTATATTACACCAGCCAATGGGATGGTATCTGGGCGGGCCGCTACGTGTATGTGGCCCTGCCCCCTTTCTAAAGCAGCCCAATCATTGGCTGGTGTAATTTAGGATGCTGGGTTCCGCCCACCCCCGACATCGAGCTGACAGCTTCTCACTCCTCTCTGTTAGTTTCACACATTTACACTTACACTCGGCTTAGGGTGAAACCTGCCAGTGCCATCTGTCAGTGCCACTGCCAATCAGCGCCAACAACCATTGCCAATCAGTGCCATCTGTCAGTGCCAAACACTGTCAGACAGTGTCCCCCACCACTGCCAGCCAGTGCCACCTGCCAGTGCCTACCAGTGCCACCTCCAATCACTGCCACCTGCCAGTGCCAACCAGTTGCAATTGCCAGTGCCACTGCCAATCAGTGCCATCTGCCAGTGCCATCTGTCCCAAACTAGTGCCATATGTCAGTTCCAAACCAGTGTCATCTGTCAGTGCCACCTGCCAGTGCCAATAGTGCCATCTGTCAGTTCCAAACCAGTGCCACCTGCCAATGCCAACCAGTTCCAGCCAGTGCCACCTGCCAGTTCCAAACCAGTGCCACCTGCCAGTGCCAATAGTGCCATCTGTCAGTCCCAAACCAGTGCCACCTGCCAATGCCAATCAGTGCCAGCCAGTGCCACCTGCCAGTGCCAATCAGTGCCACCTGCCAGTGTCATCTGTCAGTTCCAAACCAGTGCCACCTGCCAGTGCCATCTGTCAGTTCCAAACCAGTGCCACCAACCAGTGCCACCTGCCAGTACCAACCAGTGCCATATGTACTGAGGACATCAAGTGTGTGCTAGAGTGACATCTGCCTAAAATATCGGCCACAAAAATTGGCATTATATATCGGCCATCGGCCGCCCCAATTTCTAAATATCGGCATTAGCATCGGCCAGAGAAAAACCCATATCGGTCTACCTCTAGTTAGTAGTATTTCCAAGACATTACATGTCATGCATGAAGAGTTTTTAGAAATTAGGGGCCAGATCCTCAAAAGGGATACGCCGGCGTATCTACTGATACACCGTCGTATCCCTGTTTCTATCTTTGGAACTGATCCACAGAATCAGTTTCCAAGAGATAGACAGAAGAACCGGCATGTGTAAGGGACTTACACTGCCGGATCTTAGGATGCAGTACCGCATCCGCCGCTGGGGGCATTTCACGTCGAAATGCCGCCTTGGGTATGCAAATTAGCACTTACGGAGATCCACGAAGCTTTTCAGCTTCGTTTTTTCTCCGTAAGTTTTAGTTTGCAATCGTAAAATTAGAGCTGCTTTTACAAAGTGTAAACTGTTTACACCTTGTAAAAGCAGACCCTTCTGTCCAGCGACGCGTTTTTTTTTTTGTTTTAAATTTTTTTTTTTTCGCCGTATCTTTTTTTTTTTCCAAAGCAACTTTATTGACCCGGCGCGATCCACAAAGCTCAGCGTAACGTAATTTCACGCTATGCACGTCGGGAAAATTACGTCACGAGCATGCGCAGTACGGCCGGCGCGGGAGCGCGCCTAATTTAAATGGGAATCGCCCCCATTTGAAGAGGAACGCCTTGCGCCGGTGGAATTTAATTTGCACAGCCGAAAATTTCTAGGTAAGTGCTTTGTGGATCGGGCACTTAGGTAGAAATTTTAAGGCAGTGTAACTTAAATGGGAATGTTTACGTTACGCTGGCTCTTTGTGGATCTGGCCCTAGATGTCTTCCTGACAATATCAGTATCACTCAAAACTAACACCCTTTTAAAAGTCAGCTGGACTCTTGAAGAGATATCTTTATGAGGCACTGGCCATGCCTTTCAACATGCCAGTAACATGGCATCCTTGGTTTAAATCCAGGCAATGGTATCAAACAGTGTAAAAGAAAACAAAAATCTGCGCTAAACCCTATAAAACTAAATACATAAATAAATGAACAAGTGAACAAATGTGTTGCAAATTAATGATGATCAAGATGGTATAAAAAACCAAACATTTAGTAAGGTTGAAGAAGTAAATAGAATGGAAGAGCTAATATGGACAAGTAGGAAAAAAAGAGAAAGATATACTAAAATTTGGTCACCATGGAATGATTTAATTCAGTTGGAGGGGAGTGGGGGACTAACTGGGGGGGACTAGGGGAGGAGGAGGAGAGAGAGGAAATATATTTGTTTGGGGTTTTGTTTTTAGTTGGGGTCTAATTTTTTTTTTCCATTTATTTATTTATTTATTTACTTTTTCCCTTTTTCTCCTTTTTTTTTTTTTTTTGGGGGGAGGGAGGGGGTACAGGGGTATGAAGACAGATAGGTAGGATTGAGAGGTATAGAGGTGGGAGAAGGAGTGGAGAGGATTAGGGTTAAGAGGGATAAAGGTCGGGTCGTGGGAAGCGTCGCCCCACGGCAGGACACTGAGAGGGGAGACACTGCCTTAAGTGGCCCTTTTTCATTTGTCCTTCTCTTTCCCCTTTTCTCTTCCCCCCCTCTTTTTGTACTGATGTAGGGATCCAGTTTCTCATTCTCTAGATTCTTGTTCCGTAGGGAGGCAGAGGATGAGGGGATGTACTGGTTCTTAGTAATTAGAATTTAGATTTTGTGCTGTATAGTTTCCTCTTGTCCTAATACTTTCTTTTTTTTAATTATTTGAGAGAGGGTTGGAAAAGGAGTAATGCTTAACTTAATTATTTGACTATATACTGACCTCCTATGTTAAATTAATGTCAATTCATATGCTCTGTATAAAATGGAAAATGTTGAAAAATAAAGAAATTGAAAAAAACAAAAACAAACATAAGTGAAGTGGTGCAGCAACTAAAACACCTTAAATATTCAGTCCATAAAAGTGTAAAACAAAAATAGTGCGCTACCACATAAATGAGGTGAAAATGTGTTAATGAGTGAAAAACCTTAAATGAGAGCATATAGATACAATCAGGGCTCAAGTCCTGCGGGAACGCGTAGGAACGGAGTTCCTGCACTTTTTTCACAGCAGGAACTCAGTTCCCTTTGCAGGACTAGAGCAGCCGAGAGCAGCCGAGCCGCCCGAGCCAATCCTTCACTAAGCGGCGATGCCCAGCTCGAGTTATCGCAGGATTTAAAAAGAACTTGCTTCTTTCTAAATCCCACGATAACTCGTAGGAAAGACCTCCACAATGTCTCCTGGGAAAAATGACAAAAGCTCCCAGGAGACATTGCGGCATTGAGGAAGTGACGGAATACCTGCACACTACCCGATGAATCCAAATACAGGAAGCGGCCAGTAACATAAAGGATTACTAAGGTACAGTGGATTGAAAAAAAAAAACATGCGGTTTAGTAATTATGCATATGAGCGTATCATTTTTTTTTTGGTGGGGTAGTGGATCTTGGGTGGGAGTTCCCACACTTTTTTTCCTAGGACTTGACCCCTGGATACAATGTCCTAAACAAGCAATTTGGGTTTTAAAAAAATGATCGGAGTAGCTTCACAATTCCCGGTATCCACAATTAAAACAGAATGACAACTTGTCTGCAGGTAAGATTTTCTGTTCATCAAAGAAAAAAGGATCTCAGGTAATAGAGATCAAATAGGCATGTCAGAACACCATCAGCCAGATAGGGATCAGCATCTGAAGCACTGGTGCCGCCCCCCCCCCCCATCCATGTGTCCGGCACCCTAATCTACGTGCAGGGCTCCGGACACACAAATTTCAATAGGGTTTTTTTTTTTAGAGAGACACATGATTAGAGTTTAAGGCTCTAATTGGCTTAAAAAAAGGGTGGGCTCGGGGCGCAGAGCACTGTGCCCCGAGCCCACCCAGTTGGGTGACATTAGCAAATTAATTTTCGCTAATGTCTTCCTGTTTCTCCTGCCAACCAATCAGGAATCGGTGCCCGGGAGTCCAAAGACCCGATTTGCTGGGAGAAGAAGAAAGAGGGGGGACACGGAAACTGGGACACAAAGGAGGGAATCCACCGCTGGATTGATTCAAACATGAGGGAGAGACGCTCTCTCTCTCCCTGCCCTGCCGGGTTCCTTTCATGAGCAGGCAGCACTGTGCACTGATGGAGAGGACGTCCCTGCACTGATCACACCGGCAATCTGTCTGCTGAGCCGTGACCACAGTGATACTGTAAGCCCCCCCCCCCCCCTCCGACCGATGGAGCACCAGCCGCCACATATTTTAACAATACTGTAGTAGGCAGAATATTCCAGGTGACAACACTGCTGGGCATAAAGGTAAGGATGTGGGTAGAGCCTTGGGGGGGGGCGTTAACAAGCTAATGTGAGCAAACGTACCAATGTCAACCCAAAGATCCTAAAACAACTCCTGTAAAGCTTTATTTTAGTCTTTTAGTGCAGTTTCTCCAGAGCTTAGAAAATAAGCAGAAGCTCTGATGACTTCCACCAGTCAATCATGTGCAAGCAAAAATGCAGTTTCTTTTATTTCCCTTGCAAGTGATTGGGTACTCATTGCAAAGTGAAGCTTTACCCCATTTATTAATCTCTGGAGCACCTGCACTTGCAGAGTGACATTGCACTTTGTAAAGTGCACAGTTTATTTGCCTTTAGTAAATCAACCTATATGTATAGACAGTAAGTAAACAAAATATATCCAGGGGTGGCACTTACAGTATTAAAACATTTTGTTTAAAGTAGGTTGGGTAAAGCTGAACACCCCTGTTTGTTATTCATTCTTGTCTGTGTCCCTATTAGTGAAATGTCCTCACTTCTTGTTTGGCCATCAAGAAATCGAAAAGGGGAAATATACCCAGCAGAGACATAGACTGCAAAACACTGACAGAAGTTCTAGTCCTCCCCTTCTCAGCTAAAAAAAATAGATACCCGTATTTATCGGCATATAACTTTAAGAGAGATGTTTCAGGAAAAAAAAAACGTTCCATAGCCCCCTGCATATAACACGCAGGCACATTTTACCTTCTATTTTCAAAAAAAAAAGTGAGTGTTATATGCCAATAAATACAGTAAATGTTTTAACTGGAGTTAGGTTATCAATGTTCAGTTGTTGTCATTGCTTACATGAAATATCCAGAGTAAGGACCAAAGAGAACATTACCTAAAGAGATCCACCAATGTGTCATTCTAGGAAGTTGCTTCATAACTGCAGAACAAACACATGTGAATACATATTATTATGTTTTTTTACTTTGAGTTGTTTTCTGTTTAGTAACATGATTTTAAATCAAAATATTATTGTACAATGTTGGGCATCCTTAACAACCAGTAAACAACATGGTTGTTAAGCAGCGGGCGTCTGCCTTGTCCTCGACAACTGATGAGTTCATACCCAATCCATTACCAGGTCTTTATCCAAAAGGGTTGGGGTAGGGGCAAGAGTCTGCACACCCATGCCAGGGTGTTTTGGCTTTTGTGGCAGGGGGGCTCGGCCATGTTGATGGGGACAAAGGCCTCTTCCCCACTAACCTTGCCTGTGGTTGTGGGGGACCCTGGGCAGGGAGTTTATGGGAATCTGGAATCCCTTTTTAACAAGGGGCCTCCAGATCCCACCCCCCCTATGTGAATGAGTAGGGGTATCCCTACTCATTCATCAAAAAAAAGCATAGTGCCCCAAAGCATCCCCCATGTTGACAGCATGTGGCCTGGTTCAAGAGGGGGGGGGCTTGCTCATCCCCCCTTTCCTGACCTGCCAGGCTGCATGGTCAGATAAGGGTCTGGTTTGGATTTTGGGGGACCCCGCACCATTTATTTTTTATTTAAAAAAATCTTAATTTTTCAATGCCAGCTATTTTTTTTTTACATTTAGCTGTCAGCAGGGATCGCACTGACAGCTGATGACTCATTGGTTGTTAAGGATGCAGTGGCCGCCCGCTCCTTAACAACCATGTTGTTTACTGGTTGTTAAGGACATCGGCAACCGTCCGTTCCTTACCAACCAGGTATTTACGTGTTTGTTAAGGACGCCGGCTACCGCCAGAGGTAAATTACTGCAGGTTTTGACTTCTAAATTAAGGCATTACTTCATAAACTAGTGAATGCAGTGTTTTAGTAGCATTTTTTAATGAATGCCCAAAAAAATACCGCTTTGTGAATGGAGTCCACAATGTTCAAAAAAGGTCACCTAAGTCAACCAAATAACATAAATTACTTTGTTTATTAATATTGCATACGTTTAGTACATAATCCAACATATTGTATTAAGATTTAAAAAAAGTATTGTGTACTGTAATTTTTTTAACTAACAAACATGTTATACTTTCCCATTGTGTGCAGTGGTTTTGCACAAAGCAGCCCAGATCCTATTTGGCTGGCGTACACCTAAACTTGATCTAAAGGCAGATATAAAAGTTAGGTATGTAATTGGACCTTCTTTTGGGGGGTCATATGTACCTGTATTTGTGCTGGAAGCTCAATTGCATGCCCTAGCATTGTCACTAAGCTGTCACTGAAAGCTCCTAGCCTGGGAGGACCAGCTCCTGATCGTGTAATCACTGATAGCCAATCACAAGGATCACCCTTAGGCACTTCCCCTGCATCTCTTTTCTCTGTGAAGAGGAAAATAATAAAATTGTCTCCTTCTGCAGAGAAGATGTCTATAAAAACAAAAGTATGTAAAAAAAAAAGAAGAAGAATACAACAGAATAAAAAATAGCTAGATCAGGGCTTGGTTTATGTTGATATTAAGCGCTCACACTGCTGCTACTTGGGATCCAACTTGTGAGACCCCAAGTTGCATGACATGTGACATCCCATGTTATTTAATAAGAGCTGTCTTAATTAGCGCTACTTAAGTCGCTACGACTTTAGAAAAGGTTCCTGTACTACTTCAAGGTGATTTCATTCCGACTTGTGCCCATTGACTTTTAATGGAAGTCACCTCCAAGCCGGATCATCATCTATATTCACGTAATTTGGATCTTACATTACAGGAAGATTACCCAGGCATTCCCTGCAAGCTGCTTCAAAGTCGCATCAAAGTAGTACTCAAGTCGCATCCGGTCCCAAGCAAATCACTAAGGAAGTCATCTGGCAAAGTTACATCATAGGTCATACAACTTTCAGGTCGCAGTAGAGAAAACCAAGCCTTATGCCGCGTACACACGATAATTTTTCGGCATGTAAAAAAACGTTTAAAAAAAATGTCATTTAAAATGATCGTGTGTGGGCTTCACATAATTTTTCGGGTTCTGAAAAACGTCAAAAAAATAATTTGAACATGCTGCATTTTTTACCAACGTTTAAAACAATGTCGTTTTTCGGGTTGTAAAAAATGATCGTGTGTGGGCTAAAACGACGTTAAAAACCTGTGCATGCTCAGAAGCAAGTTATGAGACGGAAGCGCTCGTTCTGGTAAAACTACTGTTCGTAATGGAGTAAGCACATTCATCACGCTGTAACAAACAGAAAAGTGCGAATCGTCTTTTACTAACACGGAATCAGCTAAAGCAGCCCAAAGGGTGGCGTCATCCGAATGGAACTTCCCCTTTATAGTGCCGTTGTACGTATTGTACGTCGCCGTGCTTTGCTAGAGCATTTTCTTTTTAACGATCGTGTGTAGGCAAGGCCGTTTTAATGATGAAGTGGGAAAAAACATTATTTTTTCTAGTGGCTGGAAAACGTCGTTTTTTACATGCCGAAAAATGATCGTGTGTACGCGGCATTAGTGTCAGTGTGAAAAAAAAACTGACTCATGTATGGGCTGCTTTAAAGGACAAAGCTGTATAAGAAGTTCATGTACTGACAAGAAGCAATTCTGATAGGAAGAGAAAGCAAAAGGACAAAAAGATGAGCTAATTTCTTGCTGCTTCTCCTTGTACTATGCAGACACAGGTTGCATGGTTCTAGGATGACCTGGGCTCAGAAGGGGTTTGAATGATACTGGTCATCAGAATGAGGAAAACTTGTAGCAGAAAAAAACTAAGGCCCAGATTCACAAAGGAGATACGACGGCGTATCTCCAGATACGCCGTCGTATCTCTGAGTTGTGCCGTCGTATCTATGCGCCTGATTCTTAGAATCAGTTACGCATAGATTTCTATTAGATCCGACCGGCGTAAGTCTCCGTTGTTTTAAGTGGGAAGGAGGGAAGGAGCGGTGAAGGAGCGGTATACATACCGCTCCTCTCACCGCTCCAAAGATCTCTCCTGCCAGCGCATCGCCTCAGTGTGAAAGCCCTCCGTCTTTCACATTGAGGTTGCTGGGCAGGAGTTTTTCAGACGGTATAGCAGTGCTATTTTTAGCGCTGTACCGCCTGAAAAACTCCTCAGTGTGAAAGGGGTCTTAATATAAAAAAAAAAGAGAAAAAAGTAATGTTTTTTTTCTTCCTTTATTATATGTTAACAGAATTTCCTACACTGCACCTACATCAACCCTATACCGCATTATACCAAACCTTTAGCACATCTAAACCACATCTACAGTGCCTTGCACCTGTGCCAAGACTTTACCTTACCTATGCTGTACCTATATTGCATGCAGGTTAAAATATTACAAGTTTAAATAACAAACATGTTATAATCACCTGCTCTATGCAGTGGTTTTGCACAAAGCAGCCTAGATCCTCCTTATCTCGGGTCCTTCGCTGGTGCTCCTGGCCCCTCCCTCCTGCTGAGTGCCCCCACAGCAAGCAGCTTGCTATGGGGTCACTCGAGTCGAGCAGCTGTTCTGTGTGTCCATTAAGACACAAAAGCCTGTCCCCTTTGGCTCACTGACTTTGATTGACAGCAGCGGGAACCAATGGCACCTGCTGCTGTGTCTCGGTCAATCAGGAGAGAGAGTCCTGGACAGCCAAGGCTCTTCTGCAACATCGCTAGATCGAGATGCTGCTCAGATAAGTATTAGGGGGACTGAAGGGGGCTGCTGCTCAGAGGTTTTTTATCTTAATGTATAGAATGCATTAAAGGGGCTGTAAAGGTTTGTTTTTTATTTTCTAAATAGGTTCCTTTAAGCGAGTGCATTGTTGGTTCACTTACCTTTTCCTTCGATTTCCCTTCTAAATGTGTTTTTTCTTTTTTTTTTCTTCTTTCTTTTTGAATTTCTAACTTCCTGTTCCTAAGTAAGCTGTTCTGGCTGACTAACCCACAGCCAGAACAGCTTGAATGATGGGGGCAAGCTTAGAGTGGATGTAAACCCGAAATCTTTTATTTATTTTTTTGATGTCACAATGTACAGTATAATATTTCCTATCATCTGTGCCCAGTCTTCCCACACAGAGTTAATCCAGCTCTGAGCAATCCTCTTTTATTGTTCAGTGAAATAAAACGGACTTACAGAGAAAAACCTTAGGCCGTTCCAGCCCCTTGCTGTGAGTGACAGGTTATTTACATATCTCATGCACTAGCCTGGAGACAGGCATTATTTTTTAATTCCCACCCCCACTCCTCTTCTGAAGTCATGTGGTTACTTTTCTGGATTTTGACTGGATGTTAGTGATCATAGCAGAATTTAGTGTTATGCCACGTACACACGGTCATTTTTCGGCATTTTAAAAATGTCATTTAAAATCATCGTGTGTGGGCTTCACATCGTTTTTCGGCTTCTGAAAAATATTCTTTTTTCGGGTTTTAAAAAATTATCGTGTGTGGGCTAAAACGACGTTTTAAACCCACGCATGCCCAGAAGCGAGTTATGAGATGGGAGCGCTCGTTCTGGTAAAACTACCATTCATAATGGAGTAAGCACATTCATCATGCTGTAACAGACAAAAAAGCGCAAATCGTCTTTTACTAACAAGGAATCAGCTAAAAGCAGCCCAAAGGCGAATAGAACGTCCCCTTCAGAGTGCCGTCGTACGTGTTGTACGTCACCGCGCTTTGTTCATCATTTTTCAAAAATGATGGTGTGTGGGCAACATCGTTTTTAATGATGAAGTTGGAAAAACTTCGTTTTTTTTCATGCCGAAAAACGACCGTGTGTTCGCGGCATAAGGAATACATAGGAAAAAATGCATGTTGACAAGGGGAGTGTAAAGGTGGGTGGGGAGTCTACTGACATCACGACTCCACCCACAGAGCTCCAGACAACAGATCCACCCACAGAATCTGAAGTTTTTCAGTTCTTATAACAGACAGAGGGGAGACATTTGACAGGTAAGGATACATGCAGCTGGCATGTATATCCTTATAGATCAGCAGTATGGCAGTAGTTTAGAAAGGATAAGAGTGGGTTTACATCCACTTTAATGAGGAGAAACAGGAAGTGAGAAATTCAGACAAAGAAAAAAAACATTTAGAAGGGAAATTGAAGGAAAAGGTAAGTGAACCAACAATACACTAGTTTAAAATAATCTATTTAGAAAATAAAAAACAAACCTTTACAACCCCTTTAAGATAAAAAAAATCTTCTGCCTTTACAACCACTTTAACTGGGACTGTTAAGTGCACCAATGCCCTTAAATGGCCCCAACGATAGCTGGCAGACAAACATCTTAAAGGACTGCTCTTTCTGTAATAATTATTCTGTAAGCCCCCTTTGTTCCTCTGTCCCCTCCGCTACCATCCTCATTTTATTTTGGACAGTGCACATACAGTTGGAATTGGACTTGCATTACCACCATAAATATGCTCTGACAATATAGGTACAGCACTCAGTAGATTCAACTGTACTACTGCTTACTGCTGCACTTGAGGTGACCTTGCTACTGTCAGTACTAATCTAGACGCTAAATGTCATCTTATGCCTAGTCCCTACTGTTAATTGCTTTGTATGCTAAATTGTGTTATTACAATTGTTAAACAATACTTGCCTGGTTCTCAACCATATTGGGTGACAATATGCTAGGTTTGCCTTTACTACCTGGTTTGGTGCCTATTCTCTTTGATATAACCTACTATTGGGTACTAAATATCACTTTCAGTGAAATCTTGTGATACTCAACCTAGTGTGTCAGAGGGGCTGAGGTTCTTGAGAGGGTTGCGGCAGTGTTTGACAAAAAAGTAAAAATTTTCATCAGCAGCATTTTTACAGTGGCGAAAACTAAATGAAAAGTACACCACATTTTCGTCCACTGACGAAAACTATGACGAAAATCAATTCCGTTTTCATTAACGAATAAAAATGTGAGGCAGAGACTTTTACCCATGTGAATTTCTTGTTTCCCTGGAGCTCCACCTGCTTACGCTCCCAGCAGGCAAGCGACTTGAGTCCTTAGCGTGCCTCGCTTAACAGCAGTTAGGAGGAGATTTTCACTACTGCCTGTATACAAGCCCACATGTGTGATGTCAATATCATGTGAAATGGCTAGCTCTGAGAACAAGAAATTGTTCTCTCCATCATAAAAGACACAACTGAGCATGTGCAGGTTGGATACTCTGCCTGTGTTAGCTGACCTTCCCCAGATAGACAGTGCAGGAGAGGGAGGATCTGTGCATACAGGATAAAACAGCCGTTTTACACATAGGGTGACCACATGTCACGGATTGCCCCGGGACAGTCCCGTATTTTGCAGGTCTGTCCCGAGCACCGTCATTCCGGGACGATACATTGTCCCGGAATAAAACTGACACATCCATCCCCCCCCCCCCCCCCCGGGCCAATCTGATGCCCCCAAAAAAGGCTGCCACATCACCGCTTTACTCAATAACAGAACTTGTCCTGGCCGGGAATGCCTGGAGGAGCACAATTCCCACCCCCTGTTTGTGATTGGAGAAATCTTAAATCCTGCCTCTTGTGTCCAATCACTGTGCTGTGATTCGTTACAGCACAAGCTTACATTTTCGACACCAACATGACAATGGATGCACAAATAGGGTCAGTAGTCAGCGGATCGCACCATCTGCTGCGCAAACTACGCAGACTCACCCCCTTTATCCCGAAAGAAGACATTGCAGTCATGGTGGGAACAATTATCAATTCCAGACTTGACTATGCAAATGCCCTCTATCTCGGACTCCCCAAATACCAAATCACTCGTCTGCAAGTCGTTCAAAATATGGCCGCTCGATTAGAGACCAGCAAAAAAACATGGGAATCAATCTCACCTTCACTGAGATCCCTTCATTGGTTGCCAGTAAAAGACAATCACTTTCAACGCACTCTGCCTAATACATAAGTGTATTCAAGGCAACGCTCCCCAATATCTATGCGAAAAACTAAAAGCTCACAACCCCAATCGAGTTCTGCAATCCACCAATCAAAATCTATTCGATACCCAAAGCCAGATACAAGTCCAAAGGAGATCGAAGATTTGCAGTCCAGGGACCTCGTCTGTGGAACGATCTACCAACCACCATTCGGTTGGAGGTAAACCACTTGGCCTTCAGGAGAAAGATTAAAACCCATCTCTTCTGAGGTCAAAGGGGCTCTACGCATGGAATTGATTCAGCGCCCAGGGGCGATTCAGTTTGCATGTGTTGCGCTATATAAGGTTTTCACTCACTCACTCACTCACAAGCTGATTTTTGGGAAGGGGGGTGTCCCTGAATTGTAGTTTGGAAATGTGGTCACCCTATTTAAACAATGCAGAGGATTAACCCCTTAAGTTCCACAGTGAGTATAACAAGCATGATATGCTGCATATTCAGACCGATTTTACTGTTGTGGGTTTAGTAACACCTTAATAACATAAATAATAACAATATTAATTTCTTTTTACTCCAGAAGTATATAATGAGTTTGGAAATTATAGAGAAATGCTTAAATAATGCATCACAATTTAACTAAACCCAATAGATTTTAGATGACTAAAATTAGTTTTAATTGACTAAAATGTACTGGATATTTTAGTAGAATAAATATGAATAAAACTAAAACAATTGCAGATGACTAAAATAAAATGGCATTTTAGTCAAAAGACGAAGACTAAAACAAAATTGAAATTTGCTGCCAAAATTAACACTGGGTTAAGGAAAAGAACAGGGGACCCATCCTATCCAGCAGCTCCTACGGGGGTAGCGCTATGTATTAGTGCTTGGTAAGCACTGATCCATGACAATTATTACCAAATATTAATTCATTTTAACAAGTTATTATTAAACTGCTCTAGCTACAAACTCAGTGGAATTCAACAGCAAATCACCTGTGCAGGCTATGAAGACTACAACAATTTAGCAATGAGACATAAATAATCAGTAAATACTGTATAAGTATTAATGCTGACTGGACATGATTACTGAAGATGAAATTCAAGGTCATATGATGGCATAACTATGATGAAGTGCTCCCTGTATGAAACACATTAGAGCCCTTGCAGGCTTTTAAGCCAACATGTCATCTTGTATTTCAATCTTTAATAAATTCTGTCAGTGTTCATCTATACATTTATTCCATAAAAGCACCGTTTTTTCTTAACACAAATATGCAAAAGTAAAGAATCAGATGCCAAACCAATGGAGTAGGGTACAGATTTGTTCCTGGGTATTGGTGGTTGCTGGTGTTTTTTTTTCTTTTCTTTGGGGGGGTGGGGGCGGTAGCCCCTCAAACCCCCTGTCAGTAGGGAGGTTGGCAGTGGCAAGCCCCCCCCCCCCCCAGGAGGACGGGCAGGACATCAAAGCCCCACACTTACCCCATCTAGGTACTAGGAAACGGGCGGGCAGGCAGCGTGTCCGGCAAGTGGCATCTTTCTTCCTTTCTCCTCCTGTTTATCAAGGTGGCCTCCGCCGTGCATATCCCTCCTCCTAGGCATTCAATAGGATCGCCTGTCTATTCAGCCAATTTGGAAATGGGTATCAGACCCATGCTACTGATTGGCAGAGAGGCGATTCAGTGTTAGAATAGCGAATATTTATTTTATTACTGTATCTGCCACAGAGACCACTTTTATCTTGTAGTGGACCGCCCGCTGAAGAAGAGGATACCGGGGTTATGGTAGCTAGATGCTACCATAACAACGGTATTCCTCTTCAAACAGCCGTCATAGGCCTGCGGCGGGCGGTCCGTAAGTGGTTAAGAAGTGTTGGTGAACTTAATGACAGTCTTGATGGACCTGCATGCAGTTAATGTGGTTGTAAACCCTAAGGCCGTGTACAGACGACCAAACATGTACGATGAAAGCGGTCCGCCGGACCGTTTTCACCGTACATGTCTGGCCGGGGATTTCTGTACGATGGCTGTACTAACCATCGTACAGAAATCCGTGCGTAAACAATACGCGGGGCGTGTCCACGGTGTCGCCGCGACGATGACGCGGCGATGTGGGCGGGCCTGCCAGTTAAATGCTTCCACGCATGCGTCAAAGTCATTCGACTCATGCGAGGGATGGCGGGCACTCGGACATGTACGGTAGGTCTGTACAGACGACCGAACATGTCCGAGCGGGCAGGATTCCAGCGGACTTAAAACAAGTCCAGGAATATTTGTCCGCTGGGAAAAGGCCCGACGGGCAAATGTTTGCTGGAATCCTGTCCGCTCGGGCCTACACACGACCGAACATGTCTGCTGAAACTGGCCCGCGGACCAGTTTCAGCAGACATGTTTGGTCGTATGTACGGGGCCTTACATATACCCAGTGAAGTGACGGGTCTCAGGTGATACACAGAAGTCTTATCTACATCCATTCAAAGTCCCAGATTTTACAAAGCTTGTCTGAACTGAAATAAAAAAACGTGCAGGTCAGTGAGGAGAGCTCTGAGGGCTGAATGGAGGTAAGGGACACACACTTCTTCACACAAACACACAGGAACAGAGCTGAGACTGCCAATCTGCTGGAGATCCCCCCCGTCACCATTTTTTTCTTGGTGTCAGGAAAACTTGTCAGATGCAACTCATGCAGATAGCAGAGAAATGAGGCAACAGACAGAAATTACACTTAGTGCCTCTGGAGAGAAACAAGTACACACTATAGAGGGGCATGGCGGGGGGAAGAAAGAAGTAGCAGAGAACTGGCAGGGAAGCATATCATATGACACAGCTGTGCTGAGGGGAGGGGGGACCCACAGCACAGCTACATCTCCTCAGGACCCCCTCTTCCGGGGAGGAATCACACAATAATTGGATAGTTGAAGTGAATAATAATTGGATAATTTAAGTTTTTGAGTAAATAATCTCAATTTGTTTGGTAAATCATCTTAATAGTCTCTGCTAGCTGTGACCACTACACACCCATGAAATGATGTGGGTACCTCAGTTAATGTTGTTTTCCAATTTAAAAAATGTATAAAAATAATGGCATCCCTGTCTTAGGGTTCATTATTGAGTTGGCCCACCCTTTGCAGCTTTAACAGCTTCAACTCTTCAGGGAAGGCTGTCCACAAGGTTAAGGAGTGTGCCAATGGGAACATTTGACTATTCATCCAGAAGTGCATTTGTGTGGTCAGGCACTGATGTGGACGAGAAGGCCTGGCTGGCAGTCTCCACTCTAATTCATCGAAAAGGTGTTCTATCGGGTTGAGGTCAGGCCAGGCCAGGCCAGTCAAGTTTCTTCACCCCAAACTTGCTCATCCATGTCTTTATGGACTTTGTGTACTCGTGTACAGTCATGTTGGAACAGGAAGGGGCCACCTACAAACTGTTCCCACAAATTTGGGAGTATGACATTTTCCAAAATGTCTTGGTATGTTGACGCCTTAAGAGTTCCCTTCACTAGAACTAAGGGGCCAAGTCCAACCCCTGAAAAACAACCCCACATTATAATCCCCCCTCCACCAAATGATTTGGACCAGCTAAAGAAATATTGTCCAAATACATGTTCCACGAATATGATCCGCACAACCGCTGTAGCTCTAAAATCTTGCTTTTAGGCCCCTTTTACACTGGGGCGTTTTTCGAGCGTTAATCAAGCATTATTCAAGCGTTATTCGAGCATTATTTGAGCGTTATTTGAGCGTTATTCGAGCAAAGCCTCATCTGCAATCCCAATGTGAAAGCCTGAGTGCTTTCAGAGCCCTTTCACACTGCCAGCGTTGGTAAAGCACCGCTAAGACCCTAAAGTTTTAGGGCGTTTTTGCAGTGCCTCAGTGTGAAAGGGCAAGGCATTTTTACAGCGTTTTCAATTCATTTCAATGGAGAAGGGCGTTTTTGGAGCGTTTTTTTCAGTGCCCAAAAGCTGCTCCAAAGATGCTGCTTGCAGGACTTTTCTCAATGCCCCGCCAGTGCAACGCCTCAGTGTGAAAGGGCAATGCGTTTTTACAGCGTTTTCAATTCATTTCAATGGAGAGGGGCGTTTTTGGAGCGTATTTTTCAGTGCCCGAAAGCTGCTCCAAAGATCCTGCTTTCAGGACTCAGTGTGAAAGGGTCCATTGAGATGCATGGAGAGCGTTTTATGAGCTGCTTAATAGCGCTATTTTTAACGCTAAAATGCTGTCAAAACGCTTTAGTGTGAAAGGGTCTAATATAGGAAACCACAGTGTGTACAGTACACAGGTACAGTCATTTGACGTATTTCAGCCAATATGGCTTTAATCATAACAAAAACCAAGGCATTCTGACATGTAGTTCACCTTAAAGGAGTTGTAAAGGAAAAAAAATGTTTTGCTCAAATGACTGTTTACAGGGTATAGAGACATAATAGTTAACTGATTCCTTTTAAAAACGATTAAAAATAGATAAAAAACAATCATATAATGTACCTTTAGTTTCAGTTTCGTTTTTGTATGTTATCCTGCCTCTGTGCTGTATAGAGCCATAGAGAAGTGATGGTTTGGAAAACGAAACTAGAAGCTCCCAGTACTGTGGTCCAAAGGAAACAGACAACCAGGAAGTGTCCAGAACAGAGCAGAATTACAGCAACATCAGAGCAAAAACGAACAATGAGGACATGAAACCAGAACTGCAGTAAGGTAAAGGAAGCTATTTAGCTAAAAAAAAATTCCTTTAGTGACTCTTTAACTCCTCTAGATATCCTGGCTCTGTGTATTTATTTCAAATCTGTCCAGTAATCTAGCATGAAACTTCTCTGGCACTTTGTCTATGAATACCCAATGAGTTTCCTAAAAATACTGCTACTCTCTCTCCTTAGGCAGGGTGACTGGTTTTGTATCCTTCAATGGGAGTTTTCTGCAGGCAGCCTGTAGTGGATGGCCTGCCATGCCTCTCCCACAACTTTGCTCAATGCACAGTGTCTCACATCAATGATATCACCGCTACAAATACCAGGTAATATCTCAGTTTGCAAGGCACACAAAGTGAATCAACACCTTTTGTGGCTATTTCAGTTTAATGTATAAATTGAAAAGGTTTCCTCATTTAAGATTTGCACGTAGCAATGTCTGTTTGTGGTAGTCTGTTGCTGCCTACACTACATACTTTTGAGAGTGAGGTTCCATTAACCACTTGCCAACCGCCTCACACCGATATACATCGGCATAATGGCACAGCTGGGCAGATCAACGTATATATACGTTGCCCTTTAAGAGCGGCATTGTGGACGCGCCCGCGCCTGCCGCAAGCTCCATGACTCTGACCGCGGGTCCCGCAGACTCGATATCCACGGGCATACCCAAGATCGTTTCATGGTGAGGAAGAAGGGTGAAATACTTATGTAAACAAGCATTTCCCCAGTCTTCCTAGTAACGGGACAGTGACCACAGTTTCCTGTAATCAGAAGCTGTGATCACTGTCGTGTCATACACAGTCCATCCCCCCTACAGTTAGAACACATCCCTAGGCACACTTAACCCCTTCAGCGTCACCTAGTGGTTAACCCCTTCACTGTCAGTGTCGTTTTCACAGTTATCAGTGCATTTTTCTAGCACTGATCGCTGTAAAAATTACAATGTCCCAAAAATGTGTCAAAAGTGTCCAATGTGTCCGCCATAAAGTCACAGTCATGATAAAAATCGCAGATGGCTGCCATTACTAGTAAAAAAAAATAATGCCATAATTCTATCCCCTATTTTGTAGACTCTATAACTTTTGCACAAACCAATCATATATCTGCATCTCTGTTGCCCGACGTGTTTTGTAGGTGTGGTATGTATGGAGCCGAGGCCAAAAAATGGTCCGCCGCGGGAGCTGAGGTGATGTCTGGCCGCACACCGGCAAAGGCACACAGAGGAAACCCCCCACAGACATAGAAGCTCCACCACTATATTTGGGGTATCTGTCCTCCATTTGGCTTAGATATGAGTGAGTGAGTGAGTGAGTGAAAAACGTATATAGCGCAACTCATGCAAACTGAATCACCTCCGGGCGCTTAGTACCCATTTCCTGAGTAAACTTATTGACCTCAGAAGTGATGGGTTTTGATCTTTCTTCTGAAGGCCAAGTGGTTTACCTCCAATCGGATGGAGGTTGGTAGAGCGTTCCACAGTCTAGGTCCTTGGACTACAAATTTTCGTTCTCCTTTGGACTTGTATCTGGCTTTGGGTATCTGGAGTAGATTTTGGTTGGTGGATTGCAGAACGCGATTGGGGTTGTGAGCTTTTAGTTTTTCACACAGATATTGGGGGGCGTTTCCTTGTATACACTTATGCGTTAGGCAGAGGGCCTTGAAAGTGATTCTGTCTTTTACTGGCAACCATGTTTTTTTGCCAGTCACTAGTCGAGCTTCCGTATTTTGAACGACTTGCAGACGAGCGATTTGGTATTTGGGGAGTCCGAGATAGAGGGCATTTGCATAGTCAAGTCTGGAGTTTGTAACTGTTCCCACCACGACTGCAAGAATGTCTTCTTTTGGGATAAAGCAAGTGAGTCTTAGGGTTAGGCTTAGGGTTAGGGTTTGGCCTAGGCTTAGGGTTCGGCTTAGGCTTAGGGTTAGGGTTCGGCTTAGGGTTAGGATTAGGGTTTCCCAGTTTTTTTGGAATTGGTTTGATTATGCCTTGTTTCAGCGAGGTTGGCACCATTCCCTCCTTGAATGACTGGTTTATGAGCTGCATGATAGCTGGTGCCAAAATGTCGGCACATTCTTTCAGCAGTTTAGTGGGGTACCGATGATATTTTTAGTGGCATCGATGGAAATGGGTTTTAGAGTGAAGTCAGTTGTTTGCGGCGGTTTTATGTGGGTATTAGGTTTGTGATTTGGGGGGGGGGGGGTTGATGAAGGTTCTATTTTGCTCACAGATTTTTTCAATTTTGTTAATGAAATAATCCGATAATTAGTTGCAAAGTTCTTGTGAATCAGAGTTCAGGGCCTCTAAACAGACTGGGTTCATGGACTGGGTGACTAGCTTGAGGAGTTCGCGGGGGCGGTTTAGGGCGTTTGTGATGATATTGGAAACATTTTTTTTTTTTGGCTATAAAGATTTATTTATGGTATTTCTTAGTTATTATCTTATAAATGGTGTGGTTTTCCTCTGAATAGCTTCTTTTCCAAGCTGCTTCCGCTCTTCTACGCTCTTGCTTTAGCAACGACAGCTGAAGTTGTTTTTTCGAATGCATATTTTGCGTTTTGGCTGACTGTAGTAGCGCCTTGTTGATGGCGTAAAGTGTTTCTGTGGCTGTTTGATGTTGTTGGATTGTTTTTATTTTGTTCCCTAATGTAGTTTTGAAGAGATCAGAGTGGAGCTTCTTCTGAGATCTAGTCCAGTGTGTTGTCACCGGTTTTATTGTTTTTTTTGAGGGGGCATTTTTAGTAATTGTGAATTTAATTGCATGGTGATCTGTCCATGGTTGCGGCTCATTTTCCAAATTGTTAATTTCCAAATCTTGTTTGAAAATGAGATCGAGTGTGTGATCTGAGGCATGGGTAGGCCCACGTACTAGTTGTTGCAGACCTACTCCTTCCAGATGGTCAATGCAGGCGTCAGCGACGGGGTCCTGTGAGGAGTTGGCCCAGAGGTTGAAATCCCCGAGCAGCAGGAGGTGTTTGATGTTTAGGGTATAGGTGGAGATGAACTCTGTCAATGACGTGAGAAGGTGGGTTTTTGGACCGGGTGGTCTGACATCATGGCATTTTATTATTTCTTAGATTTCCTTTGGCTGTCACCATCGGTTTACCACTTTGTGTCATCATATATGCCAGCATACCAGCTTCTGGGTCTGTGGGGGTTTTCCTCGGTGCGCCTTCGCCGGTGTGCAGCCAGACATCACCTCAGCCCCCATGGCAGACAAAATGGAATCACAGCAGTGTGAGCCTAGCCTAAACCAAGGGTCAGTCCTAAAGGTGGAAGAGAAGAGGTCAATCACTTTGGAAATGGTTTCAAGTGTAAACTTTCATGTTTTCTATAATAGCACAGCAGGAAACTAGAAAATATATGCCTCAACAGGTATGAGAACCTGTATACTAAACAGGCAGATCTTTTCCTTAAAATGTATTAAGAAGCAGAATTTGACTTACCCAGTGATGTTATCCCTACATGAATCACAGTAACTGTACATGCATAATCCCAAATCCATTCTTCAACAATGAATACAAAAATGGCACTGCTTATTAAGAATGTCGTCTCCAAAGAGATCACATTTCCTGAGAACAAAACAATTGTGAAATTGTAAGACTTGTATGAGTAAGACATTTGTAGCCTTGTTAAGTTTCAGGGTGAAAGGGACAACTTACCTTTTCAAATGTTTATTTAGGAAAATGGAACTTTGAATAATCTACCTTTTAGTTTGGTTTTCAAGGGGATTTTTCAAATTGTGGATTTCCCACTACATGCTGTTATAGAGTTAAATGGAGGGTTTTTATGAAGAAAGTCACCACCAGGGGCGGACTGACCATTCTGGCACTCAGGCACTGTCCGAGGGCCCCATGCCACTAGGGGTCCCCATCAGGGTTGCCAGCCTCAGTAAAACCAGGGACAGTATGTAAAAATCTGTGTTTTTTTAAAAATCCCAAGATTATTGCTGCCCTGCCTCTCCAGTACCTTTCCAGTGTGTGTATCTGTATTCTGTGTGTATGTATACTGTGTCTGTATATTGTGTGTCTGTGGGTGTATACTGTGTATGTATACTGTATTTGTGTGTGTATACTGTGTGGGCCCATTAACTATTGCCTGGGGGCCCCATAATCTTCTATTGCCCGTGACCCCATAATCTTCTATTGCCTGTGGCCCCATAATCTCCTATTGCCCGGGGGCCCCATAATCTCCTATTGCCCAGGGGCCCCATGAGTTGTCAGTCCGCTCCTGGTCAACTTATTATTTATTGAAGTAAGTGAATGTTCACATTGCAAAGTAAACACTAACTTTGTGAAGTGAAGTTAACCACTTAACACCCGCCCGCCGTCAAATGACTGCGGGCGGAATGCTCTATTGTTCTGACAGGACGTCATACGATGTCCTGTCATTTAAATCGCTAGGGGGCGCGTGCCCGGCGGCCACGATGGCCGCCGGGCACCCGTGATTGCCCAGTAACTGAGCAGTGACGTGGAGCTCTGTGTGTAAACACAGAGCTCCACATCCTGTCAGGGAGAGAGGAGACCGATCTGTGTCCCTTGTACATAGGGACACAGATCGGTCACCTCCCCCAGTCACCCCCCTCCCCCTACAGTTAGAACACTCACTAGGCTACACATTTAACCCCTTCCCCGCCCCCTAGTGGTTAACCCCTTCCCTGCCAGTCACATTTATACAGTAATCAATGCATATTTATAGCATTGTTCACTGTATAAATGTGAATGATCCCAAAAATGTGTCAAAAGTGTCTGATGTGTCCGCTATAATGTCGCAGTCCCGAAAAAAAACGCAGATCGCCGCCATTCCTATGTCCCCTATTTTGTAGGCAATATAACTTTTGCGCAAACCAGTCACTATATGGTTATTGCGATTTTTTTTTTTACCAAAAATATGTAGAAGAATACGTATCGGCCTAAACTGAGAATTTTTTTTTTTTTTTTTTTTTAAAGTAAAAAAATATTGTGTTTTTTTTTCAAAATGTACGCTCTTTTTTTGTTTATAGCCCAAAAAATAAAAACCGCACAGGCGATCAAATACCACCAAAAGAAAGCTCTATTTGTGGGAAAAAAAGGACGTCAATTTTGTTTGGGAGCCATGTCGCACGACCGCGCAATTGTCAGTTCAAGCGACACAGCGCTGGAAGCTAAAATCTCGTCTGGGCAGGAAGGGGGTGTATGTGCACAGTAAGCAAATGGTTAAACTTTTGCATCAAATCAGCCTAACTTCCTATGCACCCTACCCTGAAAGTAAAACACCTCTATCCTGCTGTCTAGATAGTCAAATGATCTTATGTTGCTGTTGCTTTCATTATTGGGTCTTGAATGTACACAGAGCTAAGTGTTTTTTTTTCCTTTGGGGCAATTTGGATTAGAACCACCAACATAAATTGTGCAGAAAAAAAAAGGCTGGGGGGAGTATACAATTATTAATGTTTTGGACAAGGAGGCCACTAAGCGACAACAGCAGCCAATGGACAAGAAAGGATGGATAGGGTAATCTCCAAGAAACTTTATCAATTACATCAGATTATCCTATTTCTTCTGTATATACATTAATTGATCATCTTTGTTCACTTGTTTCTCCTCCAAGTCATCTTCCTACTATTCCTAAGCTTGAATGGGGGTCAGACGGCTCTGAGGCTTTAGCACAGTGATCCAGCAAATGAACAGCTTTGGTGTAATTTGATTATCTTCCACTGATCACCAACATTATGAACTTGAAGAAGGGAAGCTGTAATGGAGTAAGAGTAAAGCCTGGTACACACTAATAGTTTTTTTTTCTGACAGCTCCGGTCAGAGCTGCTGTACTAATGATCCAACGTTAGTACAGGGATCTCCCCTGCTGAGCTGTTGTGTTCTGACAGGGGGTTGCCCCCTCCCCGCCAGAACACTTCGATCAGCGCGCTCAGCCATTGGCTTAAAAAGCTGATCAGGAGCCGTTTGGCTGCTGGTTTTCCAGCATGCTCATTCGAAAGAAGCCAGCTGTATGTCAGACCGGCTGACATAAACGTTTGCAAAATGTCGGACGTTTTTTATTGGGTACTCGGGAGACCCAGACACCACTTGCTGGTATTCCTGATATATGTGCTCACTTCTTATATATAATAGACTTGATGATGCTTGGATGAACGTGATTATGATCTCTAAATCTCGTAGATTTACATTTGGATTGTTGCCGATTTATACATTCCCATGGCAACATTTTGAGTCCCGCTTTGTAATGTTTGAGCATGTTTTCTTATCATGCAGCAGATATTACATTTTATGATTGATTTTGCAGGGGTCAAGTCCTGGGGAAAAAAGTGTGGGAACTCCCACCCAAGATCCACTCCCCCACCAAAAAAAAAAAAAATGCTACGCTCATATGCATAATTACTAAACCGCATGTTTTTTTTTCGATCCACTGTACCTTAGTAGTCCTTTATGTTAGTGGACGTTTCCTGTTTATGGATTCATCAGGTAGTGTGCGGGTATTCCGTCACTTACTCGATGCCTCAATGTCTCCCGGGAGCTTTGTCATTGTTCCCAGGAGACATTGCGGAGGTCTGCCGCGAGTTATCGCGGGATTTAGAAAGAAGCTCTTTCTAAATCCCGCGATAACTCGCGGCAGACCTCCGTAATGTCTCCTAGGAACAATGACAAAGCTCCCGGGAGACATTGAGGCATCGAGGAAGTGACGGAATACCCGCACACTACCCGATGAATCCATATACAGGAAGCTGCCAGTAACATAAAGGGTTACTAAGGTTCGCCTGCCCCTCACAGTGACTCGAGCTGGGCATCGCCGCTTAGTGAAGGATTGGCTCATGCGGCTCGGCTGCTCTCGGCTGCTCTAGTCCTGCAAAGGGAACTGAGTTCCTGCTGTGAAAAAAGTGCAGAAACTCCGTTCCCACGCGTTCCCGCAGGACTTGAGCCCTGTTTTTTTGCCTGTGCCTGACATCAGCAAGTTGAAGTGTTGATAACAGTCTCCCTCTAGGTCAAACACATCCAACACATCTTTTAGAGATCTTTTGTTTCAGACATCGATAATGAAGTCCTGAAGAAGTGACCTGTGCCACGAAACATGTAGGCAGATTCCGTGTGACGCATGTTATTCTATGTCTGATGATCCTCTGACTACTATATGTGTTTTTATACATGCAGGCTTACAATTGCCCTTATCTATTTGATATGATGTATTGTATGTATTATTAAAAAATCTTTTTATACTTTGAAAAATATACATGTATTAATATGATATGTCTTGATATGCCCATGGGAACCACCGTTTAAAATGCCCATTCTTCATATATTTCCTTTTGTTTTTCTACTACTTACTGGGCTGGTGTTCCCTATATTTTGAGTCTGATAGATTATATCTTCCTTAATAGGCCCTTGCTCCATACCATAATTATTACTTGTTGTCCAAAGTCTTATTGGGTGAAGCAGTCATAGAAGACCCTTTGTCATCTACTTTACACAAGTAGTCAAATAACAGTTACAACTAAAAATGTTATTAATTGGATAGATCAGTTGTAAGCTGCCACTTATTAATATTCTTTGTCAAATAAAAAACAAAAACTGTTTTCAGAAAGGCTTTTTTTAAGATTTACATAATGTGTTAGTTACATTTACCTTAGTACTATCCTTTCCAAGATACAGCACTTTTACGACCCCACTTTGAACACAGTGGTACAGTACCAGTAGCTAGACACTTTAGGTCACTGGATGTTAAATGAATTTACTTGGCCCTATAGACTTCTAATATGTCCGCTACTTTAATTCAAGTAATATCCAGGGCCCAGACATGGTGAGTGTATGATGCTGCTGTACTGACAGATTTTTTAAAGTGTCTTATTGCAAAGTAGGTGCAAGCAGGTGCAAAGTTTTGCAAGAAAGTAGGTGTTATTCCACAAACTTGTGTTGCATCTCTTTCAGTGCTTTTCTCAGTAATTCTTGGAGTTCTTTTTATATTAGAATAAATCTGAAACATTGAAAGTTACCTAGGTACTTTCTATTTGACCAGGAAGGTGTGGTTTTAAAATCAAAAGGTCCAAGTTCATCAAAATTCTCCAATCTGTAAATATAAGGGAAACAGAGAACTTATCTTGAGAACGTAAACAAGTTATTATGCCACATTCCAGGCTTGACCTTCATTGAGTACATTTATGAAAAACTATATTATTCATTATGTCAACTGACAAACTAGTAGTCTGTTTTGATAATACTGTACACTGACACTGTACTAATGATACGGCTGAGAAGGGGTTAACATCTAGAGGCATGCATGCTGCTTTTACTTCCTGATCTGGGTGTTTTTTCTCCCTGCTTTGCAGGGAGAAAAAACAGCCAGCACGCTGTTCCTATGCACACAAAGTTCTGTGTGATTGGACACAGCCGATCAGCTGATTTCAGCCAAACTTGTTCCGGGATTCAGCCTTGATTTGTCAGGACTCCCAGGACTTATATCAAATCCCTGCATGGTCCTGGGGAATTCAGGAGGTAGAGGAAAAGAAGACAGGTATTTTAAAAATCCAAATTCACAGCAAGTGGCTGCCTAAACTGCCTAATGCTGGGGCCGGCCCTGACTATATTTAAATTCAGTGTGAAGTAAATGAAAGAAAGGCTTCAGCTCAAATCCCATCAGTCACGCCCCTCTAAAATGTTTTCTCCACATTGGACCTAATCTTAGCACACAGACTGTTACATGCATTTTGACATTTACGTGCCTCATAAAAATGTATGCATTTTTTTTTTTTTAAGGTATTTTGAATTTTCCAACATAAAGCATGAATTACAGGTAATAATAAAAGATTATGTAGTATTCAGAGTACAAAAGTATGAACACCCAAATAAGGTAACCAATTGTAAAGAAACAATGCTAAGCAGAGCCTGAATGAGGTCAGTTTGGTATACAAAAATGTTTTTAGATTCATATTTCATAGAACTTTTTAGACAGGCCCGTCCTTGATAAATCAGCTTAAATGTCGGTATTTTCCCATTTATCATTCTGTATACATCTTAACTGTAAAATAAATCACTTTTTCTAGTAAAGTACACAGCATACTATATATTGAAATAGTATGACTGATGTATTACAAAGCAGAGAAAATGTGGTTCTTGGGCTAAAATTTTCAAAGTGCAAACAGTTTAATGAACCAAGCCCAATAATTTCATTAATCAAAAATCATCCGCATAATGCCAAGCATGTATGACTAATTTATTATTGTATGCACCCAGATCAAACTCATTGCCATTTGCTAATTACAATTTATAACCTATTGTACACATGACCTTTAAATGGCTTCTTCTCTTTGGCATGTGGCCACAAACATTAATTCTATGTTGCCTAAAACTTCTAAGGACACATTTACAGCGCTCAGAATACTTATGCAGAAAGTATAAAAATCAAATCTATTATTGATTAATCTTCATTTTTTTCCAAAAAAACAAACAAAACATAAACAGTTTTGGAAATAGAAAATTTTTGATCAAAGACTGAGTGAGACAATAGAGATAAATCATAATTATGGGAAGGCATTACATAAGATACATATACTAGCAAACAACTAGGCACTGCTAAATATGTTCCTTAAGTTCCACCCTGTAAAAAAATAAAATAAAAAATTGTAATACTTTATATTCACCCGAAATACCTGTTGCTATGCCGATGTTCCTAATCTGCCTCTCCCTTATCCGCAGTGGGTCTTCTTCCGCATCCTCCTTCTTGTGAATGGGGCATGCTGCCTTCTGGGAACTGTGTGTATTCCAGAGAGCAGTCACCCATTCACAAAAGCATGCGCAGTAGGAAAGGGGCAGTGAAGTCGCAAGCATCACTGCCTGTTTCCCTTACTGAGGATGGCGGCGCGGGACCTGCAATGATCGGGATCGGCATCGGGGGGGGGGGGGGGGTCATCATCGCGGGCACCTAGAACAAGTAAGTGTCCTTATTAAAAGTCAGCAGCTACAGTGTTTGTAGCTGCTGACATATAAAAAAAAATTGCGGGTGGAATCCCGCTTGAACTTAACAAAATGCAATGTAATAAAGAAGAAAATGTTTTGTTTTCAAAGCATGTAACTTCAAATTTTTGGATATACAAACAGAAAGGTGCAGTGCTCTGAACAGGGGAATACCAACAGGCAGGGTGGAGTCTACAGGTGGGTGCTCAGGCAGCGGTGTCCTTCAAACACCCAAATAGGTAGATAAAATAGAAAAATAGCCGGCAAAACCAATGCATAAGAAATATTTATTGGCACACATAGGAAAACAAAAGAGCAGACGCGTTTCGGCTGAAGAGCCTTGGTCACAGAGAAACACATTCTATAAATAATATATGGGGATCTCCACCCACCCAATCAACAACAGGCTAATCAAGCAAATTGAAGAGTTTTTGGTTGCTGGGGGAGTATACCACTACGAAGAAACCTCAGGAGCTGGACATACTATTGGTTGATGATCTTTATACATAAGCAGACAAAAAGTGCTTAAACACTCAAGTACTGAAAATACTCATGACACAAGTGAGATAGGAGAAAGGAAAAAGGGAAAAAGAAATAATAGAAGAAGAAGAAAAAAATATATAATTAAAAGAAAACAAAAAAAGAGGAAAAAGGAACAGTAGGGGACACTGAAAAAGGGAAGAAAAAAATGAAAAATATGTGCCAATAAATATTTCTTGCGAATTGGCGTTGTCGGCTTTTTTTCTATTTTATCTTGAAATTTTTGGAGGTGTAGGATGCTACTTTTAAAATTTGTTTTGTTTATCGTACAGAGCAGGGGGCAAAAATGACAGCTCTAAGGCCTCATACACACGATAGGTTAACCGGAGGACAATGGTCTGAAGGACCGTTTCCATCGGTCAAAACCGATCGTGTGTGGGCCCAATAGGTTATTTAACCCTTGGTTAAAAAAAAGCCAACTTGATTTAAAATTAACCTATGGATTGGTAACCGATAGGTCAAAACCGATCGTTAGTAGGCACAACCATCGGTTAAAAATCCACGCATGCTCAGACTCAAGTTGGAAGCATTGAACTTCGTTTTTTTCAGCACGTCGTTGTGTTTTACATCACCGTGTTCTGACAGGATCGGTTATTTAACCTATGGTGTTTAGGCGTGACGGATCATCAGTCAGCTTCATCGGTTAACCTAGGACAACAGTCCTTCAGACCGTTGTCCTCTGGTTAACCTATCATGTGTACGAGGCTTAAGATTACTACCTTTTAGTTAATGGAAAATTAAACGAGAATGCTGAAACATACAAAAGTTTTCATTAACAATATAAGCAAAATTAAATTTTTGAGACAACTGTACACAGAGCTATACTATCTATCTATCTATCTATCTATCTATCTATCTATCTATCTATCTATCTATCTATCTATCTATCTATCTATCTATCTATCTATCTATCTACAGTGCCTTGAAAAACTATTCATACCCTTTGAAATTTTCTACATTTTGTCATGTTACAACCAAAAACATAAATTTCCATGGGATTTTATTTGATAGACCAAAAAAATGGCACATAATTGTGAAGTGGAAGAAAAATTATAAAAACGTTTTTTAATATTTTTTCAAATAAATATGTAAAAAGTGTGACGTGCATTTGTATTCAGCCTCCCGAGTCAATACTTTGTAGAACCACCTTTCGCTGCAATTACAGCTGCAAGTCTTTTTGAGGATGTCTCTGAAAGACTAGAGTACCCCCATAATATCAATGCATTATAAGGCTTGCTAGAGTTCCCCCATATTAATTAATGCTTGTATGAAGATGTATCCTTGAGCTAAGAACAACCTTGCCAAATGTTATTATGTACTGGGCAAAGAACAATAACATTAGATAAGGCGCGGTAGAAACAAGGTTTAGTCGACACACAGAGAATAGATTGCTATATTTTACACACGATGTAGAATTGTGACAAATATTTCTTGTATAACCTAATTACTTAAATATGATTGGCTGAGACAAGGGCGTTCCTTTATTGTATGATTTGGTTAGGTACAAGTATGCACGAGAAATAAAGTCTAGTTTTTACACACCATATGTCCGCGTGGGTGTTTTTGACTTGCCAATGCATGAGAGAGCTCCATGCATCCAGAAGTCCTATAAAGCCCGGGTCTAGTTGAACCACCGACCTTACAGTCTCTACCAGCTTTGCCCATCTAGAGAGTGACATGTTTGCCCATTCTTACTTGCAAAATAACTCGTCAGACTGGATGGAGAGCAGCAATTTTCAAGTCTTGCCACAGATTCTCAATTGGATTTAGGTCTGGACTGTGACTGGGCCATTGTAACACATACATTTACTTTGATCAAAACCATTCCATTGTAGCTCTTGTTGTATGTTTAGGGTCGTTGTCTTGCTGGAACTTGAACCTCCACCCCAAGTCTCAAGTCTTTTGCAGACCCTGACAGGTTTTCTTCTAAATCCTCATACACATGATCGGACTTCCAACTGACTTTTCCATGGATTTTGCATTGTCCGTGAACTTGATATGCATACACATGGTTTTCAGCCAACAAACACGAACATAGTGATGTAATAGCTGCACTACGTGTTTTTTCTACTCTTTGCCACCACCCTTTGGGCAACTTCTGCTATTGTTGCTCTTTAGCACTGGTTCTGAGCATGCGTGTTTGTACATTGGACTTTAGTCCGATGGACTTTTGTACACAATATCGGATTAGCCGACGTAGGACATTTGTTGCCGGAAAGTTTGACTCCACACATAGCATTTTGCTTTTAGGCCAAAAAGTAACATTTTGGTCTCATCTGACCATTAATCAAAAATCATCCGCATAATGCCAAGCATGTATGACTAATTTATTATTGTATGCACCCAGATCAAACTCATTGCCATTTGCTAATTACAATTTATAACCTATTGTACACATGACCTTTAAATGGCTTCTTCTCTTTGGCATGTGGCCACAAACATTAATTCCAACACAATATCGGATTAGCCGACGTAGGACATTTGTTGCCGGAAAGTTTGTCTGTTCCCACAGCAAACATTTGTCCGATGAAAAAGCGAAAAAGTTTGTCCGATGGAGCGTACATACAGTCCGATTGTTTGCAAAAACAGGTCTGCTGGAGGGTTGGTGTCAAAAAGTCTGATCGCGTGTGTATGGGCACCATCCACGTTTCTGAAGAAAAGCATTCCCACAACATGATGCTGCCACCAACATGTTTCAGGGTGATGTGTTCCGGGTGAGTTTGACTCCACACATAGCATTTTGCTTTTAGGCCAAAAAGTAACATTTTGGTCTCATCTGACCAGAAGAGCACCTTCTTCTACATTTGCTGTGTTCCCCACATGGCTTGTCGCAAACTGCAAATGGGACTTCTTATGGCTTTCTTCTTACCACTCTTCCATAAAGGCCAGATTTGTGGAGTGCACGACTAATAGTTGTGGACAGATTCTCCCACCTGAGCTGTGGGTCTCTGCAGCTCCTTCCGAGTTACTATGGGCCTCTTGGCTGCTTCTATGATTAATGCTCTCCTTGCCCGGCCTGTCAGTTTAGGTATACGACCATGTCTTGGTAGATTAGCAGTTGTGCCTTTTTCTCCGTTAGATGTTCAAAGCTCGGGATATTTTTTTATAACCTAACCCTGCTTTAAACTTCTCCACAACTTTATCCTGGCCTGTCTGGTGTGTTCCTTGGCCTTTGTTATGGTGTTTGTTCGCTAAGGTTCTCTCACAAACCTCTGAGGGCTTTACAGAACACTTGTAATTACACTTAGATTAAATTACACAGAGGTGGGTTCTATTTACTAATTAGGTGAGTTCTGAAGGCAATTGGTTCCACTAGATACGTTAGGGGTATCAGAGAAAAGAGGGCTGAATACAAATGCTCATCACACTTTTCAGATATTTGTTTGTAAAAAATGTTAAAAACCATTTATCATTTTCCTTCCACTACACAATTATGTGCCACTTTGTGTTGGTCTATCACTTAAAATCCGAATAAAATAAATTTATATTTTTGGTTGTTACGTGACAAAATGTGCAAGGGGTATGAATACTTTTTCAAGACACTATGGGCCAGATTCAGAGAGAGATACGACGGTGTATCGTTTCCGCGTCTAATTTTTAAATTTCACGTCGTTTGCGTAAGTCGTCCGTGAATGGCGCTGGACACCATTTACGGTAACGTCGAAACCAATGATGTCCTTGCGACGTCATTTAGCGCAATGCACGCCTGGAAATTTTAGGGACGGAGCATGCGCAGTATGTTCGGCGCGGGAACGCGCCTAATTTAAATGGTCCCCGCCCCATTTAATTTAGGCGGGCTTGCGCTGGGCGGATTTACGTTACACCGCCGCAAGTTTACAGGCAAGTGCTTTGTGAATCAAGCACTTACGCTGAAAACTTACGGCGGTGTAACGTAAATGGGATACGTTACGCCGCCGCAGCGTTGCCCATTTCTACGTGAATCTGGCCCTTAGAATCTAAGTAGTAGATCTGGTAGTAAAAGTGAATTATGCATAGCAACACATGAATATTTGTTCTTTACTGTCACAAATATTGTAACAAATTCTGTGGCGTCTCATTTTGCACTCTACACCAACTGTTTAATTTGTATATAGTACTTACCTAAGTGCCACGAAACATATGGTATAGGTGAAATAATAAACTGTATAGAATACAGCAGTGCAAATAAAAAGGTTCTGAAGGACAACCTGCCAGAAAAAAAAAATATTACAACTTTTAGATCTTACTTGCATTTTAAATATTCACACTTTATCTATCTGCTAGGGTTCTCAACAATGTCCCCACTTTGGGCCAGATCCACATACAATTAGATAGGCGCAGCGTATGTGAGATACGCTACGCCGCTGTAACTTGCTTTTTAATTCTTTGAATCCACAAAGAATTTGCGCCGTAAGTTACGGCGGCGTAGTGTATCTCTCGGCGCGTAATTCAAATCGGCGAGTAGGGGGCGTGTTTCATTTAAATGAGGCACCTCCCCGCGCCGAATGAACTGCGCATGCGCCGTCCCTAAATTTCCCACAGTGCGTTGCGCTAAATGACGTCGCAGCGACGTCATTTTTTTAACTTAGACGTGAATTACGTCCATCCCTATTCACGGGCGACTAACGCAAAAAAAAATAAAAAATCAAATTTCGACGCGGGAACGACGGCCATACTTAACATGGCAAGTCTAACTATACGCCGCAAAATACCAGCTTTAACTATACGCCGGAAAAAGCTGACTAGAGACGACGTAAGAAAATGCGACGGCCGCGCGTACATTCGTGGATCGTCGGAAATAGCTAATTTGCATACCCAATGCAGAAAACAACGCAAACTCCACCCAGCGGACGCCGAAGTATTGCATTTACGATCCGAAGGCGTACGAAGCCGTACGCCTGTCGGATCGAACCCAGATGCCGTCGTATCTTGGTTTGAGGATTCAAACTAAAGATACGATGCAGGAAATTTGCCGGCATACTCTCTCTGTGGATCTGGCCCTTTGACTTTAATTACTTTTTTTAAATCTAAAGCCTCTTGCACGGTGGACATTTAGCCCATATTCATCCAATTCCAGCCTTTTAGTGTGCCTAGAAGGCACATGTGCAGTGTCCAGCCCTGCTGCCTGCCACCTGTTATAGTCTATGGCAGGCTGAAATATGCTGCGTCTAGATGAGGCTAAACATTGCATTTAGAACCCTATGCAGTCAGGAGGGTAAAATACGTGCATTCCAGACATACGCACCTGCACGCATTCAGTGTGAAAACCCCTCAGTACAGTGTACAGCCACAGTGTATTTCTCCTGTAGATGGTGCCAGGTTGCAGACAGCAGGGTTTGATGCTACAGTTGTTCTTTTTGGGTTAATTTATTAAAATCTAACAATCATGCCCAGTACGTAATTTTTCTTCTGATTTTCTCAAAGTGTGTATGGTGCTTAAGGGAATTGTTAGTTCCTTTTTTTCTGGAATTTTAACCATTCCTTTTTTGCATCCCATTGATAAAAAGGCCAATCTTAATCTGGCACCCAACCTCTTTAGCCATTTTATGGTTTTTATAACATGTTTTATTAATAAAACTTGTACTACCATCAATGTATAGCAAACAATCTGGTAATGGCAGAATTACCGTATTTATCGGCGTATAACACGCACAGGCGTATAACACGCATCCCAACTTTAAGAGGGAAGTTTCAGGAAAAAAACTTTCCACAGCCCCCTGCGTATTACCCTCTATTTTCAGGGTAAAAAAGTGAGTGTTATACGCCAATAAATACAGTACTTGAAGAATGGGGTGTCCCACCATCTGCAATGAAGTTATGGATATGGAAGTTAATTTGAGAGGGATTTAAAATCCCTCATTTATAGCTGGTGATCTGCAGTGTAAAATTATATTATAACTGGGATTCTGGTTACAAAGGATGGTGAGATGGCAGAGGTTTTTAATGATTTCTTCTCCTCAGTCTTCATGACGGAAACGGGGGGCTTCAGTAACCAAAACTGCAATGTTTATCCTCATGAAACATCACAGGAAGCACCCCCATGGTTAAAAGAGGATAAAATCAGAAACAGACTTGAAAAACTTAACATAAATAAGTTACCGGGACCAGGTGGCCTGCACCCGATGGCCTGCACCCGAGCAGTTTGACACACAGCAACTCAGATCGTGGTATGAAGCCTCTGACAGAGGCTTCTTACCATGTGATCAGCTGTGACCAATCACAGCTGATCATCGCGTGAACCAGGAAGTTCTGGTGAACGGCTCTCCTCGGTTCACAATGACAGGGAGAGCCAATTGGCGGCTCTCCCTGTCAGAGGGGGGGTTTGTGCTGATAATCAGCACATTGATTATCAGCACAGCCCCCATCAAAAGGTGCCCATCAGCTGCCAATCAGTGCCCAACACCTGCTAGCCTGTCCCCAAAATAAATGGATGCCAGTACCGATCAGTGCCCAAACCAGTGCCCAAAAAAAGTGCCAATCAGTGCCCCATCAGTAAATGTAGAAAAATAAAAAATAATGCATTTTGGTGGCAAAAACATTAATGCAATCTACTCACTAGGGGGAGAACCTCTGGAGGGAATCTAGGATGGAAAAGGACCTGGGGGTCCTAGTAGATGATAGGCTCAGCAATGGCATGCAATGCCAAGTTGCTACAAGCAAAACTAATAGAATATTGGCATGCATTAAAAAGGGAATTAACTCCAGCGACAAAACAATAATTCTCCCACTCTACAAGACACTGGTCCGGCAGCACCTAAAGTATGCTGTCCAGTTCTGGGCACCAGTCCTCAGGAAAGATGTACTGGAAATGGAGCGAGTACAGAGAAGGGCAACAAAGCTAATAAAGGGACTGGAGGATCTTAGTTGAGGTAAGATTACAAGCATTGAACTTATTCTTTCGGGAGAAGAGACGCTTAAGAGGGGATATGATTTCAATTTACAAATACCATACTGGTGACCCCACAATAGGGATAAAACTTTTCTGCAAAAGGGCATTTAAAAAGACTTGTGGCCATTCACTAAAATTAGAGGAAAAGCGATTTAACTGGAAGCTGCGTAAAGGTTTCTTTACGGTAAGAGTGATACAATGTGGAATTCTCTTTCACAAGCAGTGGTTTCAGCAGGTAGCATAGATAATTTCAAAAAAACTATAAGAGAGGCACTTAAACGACTACAACATACAGGGATATACAATGTAATATTGATATAAAAGCACATACACACAGGTTGGACTTGATGGACTTGTCTTTTTTCAACCTTACCAACTATTTAACTATGTAATTATGTAACTGTATTAATCACTTAGAAATTTAAAACATTAGATCCTGTGTTTAGAAAAGGTTGCTGGAAGTTTTATCTCAGTATCTAAATTTGCAAATTTCAAAGTCAGAATCTTGTCTGCTACATCGTAAAAAAAAACTGTACATAAGATGCCAGCTTATCTTTTTGGACAATATAGGCCAGAAGTAATTTCTATTACAATTTTGGGATGAAACAAAGAGACTTATAACAGGTAACCAATGGAAAGCAGGTACACATTTACTGCAAGCATAGAAGCATATGTTGTATTCTGATTGCAATAAGTGTTTTTAGGATTATTTTATAATCAAATTGTTTACATGAATTAGCTGAAACTAATGACATTAATCAAAAAAATGTAAAATATACGTTGACAATATAAAACTGTAATACTAGTTTAGTAGCTAAAAAACATACATTATTTGTTACATTTGTCTATATATATATCAAGCATAGTGTTGTTTTTACCTTAGTATCAGATACTTGGATCTTGAGTGCCATCAGAACATATTAGAACACGTAGAAAAGTGGTGTATAGATAAATAAACGAGGCAATGCATTCTCTCTGTGCTGCTACAATGAAGGTTGTGTATTTTGCCAGCTAAGCAGGATTGAATCAGCAAAGACTGTCTTAGACCATCTGCTACTAATCTGTAAAGGAAATGTCCATACTATTGGTAGTTCACTGATGAACTAGAAATCATTCTATGAAGTTATCACAATAAAATATCATTTTTTTTTTATTATTTGGTGGAATACATTTAGCATAGACACTCAAATATGAACAAAAAATGATGCAGTATCATTAAATCAGTAAAATACTGCATTACACTTTTTTAGTTAAAAAAAGGGAAATTACATTTTTTCTCATATTACTCGTAGTCCTAATAGATGTTATATTGCTAGTAAAAATATATTTTACAATTATGTTTTAAAACACTATTGCTTTCAGGTTCTTGTCAAGTGCCTTGAGAGGGTGATTAGCTTAGTCACTATATGCTTATTTTGCCAAGCCATACACAAGCCTAAAGCACTCTATTTTCATCTGAATGTAATATCCTTGTGTGTTATGCAGGCAATAGACTAACTACTTCAGCTCCAGAGGGTTTTACCCCCTTCATGACCAGGCCATTTTTTACAATGCGGCCCTGCCCTACTTTAACCACTTGCCAACTTGCAAGTGATGGGATGCTCCATGCACCTCTATGGAGTGGCATATGTCAGCGGTGACATGTCCGCTGACATCCGCCGCTATCCGATCTGATCCTGAAATCCAGATGGATGGAAAGCCTATTTTCCATCCGTCTGGAGAATTGGATTGAATCGATCCCTGCTGAGCAAAATGGACAAGCCTGTGTGAAAGGGGCCTAACTGTATATTGATTGGTTTGTGTGAAAGTTATAGCATCTACAAATGACTGTATATATACTGAATCTTTTTTTTATATACTAGTAATGGTGGTTATCAGCAACTTATAGCTCGACGGCAGGCAATCGGACACTAACTGACACTTTGTGGGAAACTAACTGTTACTGACATCACCAGTGCCATTATTACAGTGATCAGTGCTAATAATATGAAATTACACTGGGTAGGAAGGGTCAATCAAAGGATTACATATGTGCCTAACAAGTGTTTACGTGTGTACTGTGTGTTGTTTTTACTGGGAATCTATTTGTTCTCATTCCCTGCCAAGCAGGGAATGAGATCCCCTGTCACTGAACACAGTTCTGTGTTGTGTACACTCATAGAACTGTGTTCAGGGAAGATCAGAGCTGATTGCCAGGTGCCAGCAGTCAATCACTGGTCGGACCTGGTGATTGGCATGTGTTGTGACGAAACCCAGCACAGGCGCACGCGTGCCCCCCTTCCCGGAAATGCAGTATCACAAAATGTACAGTACATGGTCGGCAAGGGACTAGATCAGGGGTGTCAAACTCAATTTCATCGTAGGCCGCATCAGCATTATGGTTGCCCTCAAAAGGGCCGGTTGTATCTGTAAGATTAGATGTCCAGCGCATCCCCTCCCCTTTACATTAGATGTCAAGAGCCACCCTACCATCAGAAGTTGAGTCCCCCACTCTCCCTTACATCACAGTGCACCCCCCTTTCCTTATGCTGCTGCTAGGAAGAAGCTGGATGCATTGCTTGAAAGCAGAAAGTAAGGGTCTGGAGTAGGACCAGAGGAGGGCTGGAGCTCTCCTGCAGCTGCAGGAGAGGTGCGAGGGCCACATGAAATGGCCTGGAGGGCCTTGTGTTTGACACCTGTGGACTAGATGAAAAAAAAATTCAAACACACATTTGAAAAAACAAACATCGTTCAGCATAGCTCATGATACTACCCTTATATATTGACCAAATTTCGAAGGAGAAATCGTTCAATGAACATAATTGAATCAATTTATCTTTTGGTTTAATCACATTAAAAAGGAAGTGATTAAATCTATTTGACCTCTCCACATGGGCTCTCTCTTGGGGAAAGAGCATCCATTACCAAAAGAGCTTTCTTTGCCTTTTCGTTGACATCCTCATATCTTTCTATTGCTTTTGAATTAGGTGAATGAGAGGACCATAGCCATAGTGATGCTTGGCAATATGGCAATACAACATGAACAGAACAACAGAATCAAAAGGAGAACGTTATGGACCAAGCAATGGCTGAGGAACTATGAGAAATTTTCTCAGATGAAGTTATTACAAGACCTTAAGGAGAATAATCCAGATGATTTTTGGAACTATTTACGGGTGCCTGATGAGGTCTTTTAGCTGCTACTAAGCTATGCGTCATCCCTCGTAAGAAATAAGGATACGGTCTTGAGACAAAGAATTACAGCTGAGCAAAGAATAATAGCAGCCGTTTGTTTCCTGGCAACAGGAAGAAGCTTTGAAGATTTCAAGTTCAAGACAGGAATATGAGCTTGCTAGGTTGCATTATGCCAGAAACTGGTGCAGCTATCATTAAGGTCATGCAAGAAGGTAATGCGTCAACAATCGTTTGTTTAGAAATGATATACAATAGGAATTTTCTAGGTAACGTGATAATTTATTTATCATGTAACATTAGTATAACCAAAATCTGTTAAAGTGTATGTAAACACTCACCTTGGAAAACAACAATTAAAGTTTAAGACAAAACATTAGTGTATAGATATAAAAAAAAATCTGCGCTAAACAGATGAATGACAGGTGTGCATAGTGGAGCGGACATGGACACAGCCCACTGTTCTCTATGGGGTGGCTGGATGGAAACGGACAGCATGTCCATTTCCATCCAATTGAGAGACAGTTGGTGGTCCTATCAGGCCCATCTGAAAAACGGACAGGCAGGCCCCAGGGCTGGATTAACATAGGTGCTATTGTAACTGCAGATCCAGGCCCCTACCTTCATATCGGTCCAGTACACTGCCACCGCAAAAAATAAAAACCGCAGAGGTGATCAAATACCACCAAAAGAAAGCTCTGTTTGTGGGAAAAAAAGGACGCCAATTTTGTTTGGGAGCCACGTCGCACGACCGCGCAATTGTCTGTTAAAGCGACGCAGTGTCGAATCGCAAAACCTGGCCGGGTCCTTTAGCTGCCTAAAGGTCCGGGTCTTAAGTGGTTAATAGTAAACTTGTCCTTGAATTTTATAATATTTACCATTTTAATGTAATAATCACAATAACACCATAATTATGACAATGGCATAGCATACATTATAAGTGATATCTATGAAAAAAATTTTAACCAACTTTTAGTTAGGTCTCAGATTATACAATTTATTATATTTGCAACCAGGTATTGGTATATAATCCAGAATACTTGAACACTTTAACTAGCTCTATGGCTACAGTGCATTTACAGGTTCAGAAGTAGAAAATTACTATTTCTTATGCTACCTATAAATCTTTTACAGGCTGATATAGTTATTTTATTTTGTTTCCAAAAGAGTGGGGTTGTGTCTGTGTAATTCCTCTTTTACCTACTCCACAAAAGCACTCTAACAATAAAAGACAATATTAGTGCCCATTTGGTATTTGAATCAGCAACTGAAAAATTCCACTTCCACCCACAACAACATTCTGTTTTGTGAACTGTGAGACACACATTGCAGGTCAAAAATTATTAATTAGTCCAACATGGCAATGACTATTTTGATACATAGTTATCAATTTATGATAACTATACTTGTTTCCGTTTCATTTTAGCACACACATGAAGAGGTGCTGTCTATATAAGTCTAGTGTTAACAGGCATTAAATTGAAATTACGTTAAAAGAAATCCATCATTTACCTCCCAGTATGAACTTTTATGTAATATTTTATTATGGTCATTTATTCTACCAATTACTTTACAATATGTTATTGCTGTTGACTATGTGTGTTTATTGTATATTTTTACATTTATTTAGAGGGAAAGAGAAATTGCTGTTTTTGCTTACTGACTTGATGATATACCGTAATTATATTAATAATATATTTCACTGTACCATATGATTCTGATTTGTTTTATGCAGTTCTAATATATAAATGTTGTCTGTTAATAACATTCTTTTATTTATTAGTTTAGCCTTTCAGGATGGATAAGTAAGGAACCAGTCTTTTGCTTACTTACTGGGAACAGCTACATACCGTGTTTCCCCAAAAATAAGACCGGATCTTATATTAATTTTGCCTTCAAAAAAGACCCTAGGGATTATTTTCAGGGGATGTCTTATTAGTATCATAATTTTGACATTATTTTAATCCCCACCAAAAAAACTTGGTTAAAGTACATTTAAGATTATGTAGTGCGTTTGGTGGGAGGATTGTGCTGGTGTAGGGTGCAGTGTGTCTCCCTTTGTGGCTGTTTTATGACAAGTACCTTTTTTCTCGGCGATCATGTAACCTGCCTGAGCTCTTCTTCTCCACTCAGAGATTCCCGCTGACATCAGCCTGCTCCGAGCACTGCAGAGGGAGGGGCCGCAGACGTCAGGCGGGAGGAGAGGAGAAGACCTCCGGCGGGTAAGTGGTGGCTGTGGATGGGGTATTTTACATGATCGTTACAGGGGGGGGGAGATACACTGCACCTTTTGCCAGTGTGGACGTTTTACAGAGCGGATACATTTTTATTTTTTTTATTAACTTTACTAGGACTTATATTGCAGCCCTCCCCGATAATCATAATAGGTCTTATTTTCGGGGTAAGGATTATTTTCGAGGAAACACGATACCGGGGCGTAGCTACAGGGGTCACAATTATGACCCGGCCCCATGCTGCAGGAGGCCCGTGCTTATACATAGGGCTGGCCCCAGTATAGGCAGCTGGATGGGTAGCAGTACCAGCACCTGGGTGGCTGGAGGACAGGGATGGGTAGCAGAGTTCCCTGCCCTTCTGCATTGGCTGCTATTTAGTCTCGCCTACCACGTCCGTGTCCTTGGCTGGCTCCTCTAGGTCCCTCTCTCCTGTCCCATACAGCTCCACTCAATACAATGTCCTCCCCAGCCAGAGGACGCCCCCCCCCCCCCGAGTCGCCCCCATCCATTCCTTTGTGCAGAGCCCACCATTTCGCTGCACACTTCTTCCGGGAAAACTAACTTTAAGCACAGTGCAGCTCAATGAGAGCCGGCACCTTGGAGGACACCGCAGGCTTGTCTGCAAGCCCCCCCCCCCCCCCCGCCTCCTGTCATACACAGATCTCCCTCTGAGATATGCTGATCGCCCTGTGCGTGCTGCTGCTGGAGGGAGCCCAGGCGACCATGGATAAGGGCCCTTCAACTTGGTCATGGTGAGTGAGACAACCCCATATCCCCAATACACCATCCCATGCCCCACTCCATCTCCCCAGGGGACAGGGCCGCCACCTTCTCTGGGGACAGGGACCCCTTTTCACCTGGGAACAGGGACCCATTTTCACCTGGGGAGAGGGACCCTTCTCCCATGCGGACAGGGACCCCTTCTCACCTGGGGACAGGGCCCCCATCTCCCTTGTGGGTTGGGTGGAGAACAGAAGGGGGTCTAACAGTACCAGGGCAGCGTGGCTGGAAGACTGGAGAAGGTAGTGGGCAGCAGTACCAGCACTAGGTGGCTGAAAAATGGGGGGATGGCAAAATTCACTTTTGCCTGTGTAGGCAAAAATCCATTGGCACTGCCTGTATGCATGAACAGGAGGAGTGGCAGGGCAGCTGTATATAGAGCAATCAATATCTCAATTTTTCTCCTGCCTGCCTTTCTATGCCTGCAGGAGGGAGAGGAGGAAGTGTGAGCAGATTCAGGGGGCTTCCCTTCCTCCTATCCATCTTTCTTCCACTGTCCCCCATGTGCTCTTCAGCCCCCGTGTGCTCTTTCCTAGACCCCCCTCCCTCATGCCCTGCAGCTCTACCGGGTTCCCCGTTGCGTTTGAGGGGGCGGGGCCACCCGTACATGTTACTTGGTAACCCTGGCGTTTCCCCATTGCATCAGAGGGGGGGCGGGGTCACCCATGCACTGATGAGTGGCCCCGCCCTCAGCTATAGAAGAGCTGTCAGGCTGGAGCACGTCATTTGTCGGGTGCCTCCTGTAGAGGCAGGATCGTGTCGGTGTCGTATCCCTGCTGGAGATCGAGAATGGATTACATCGCTGGAATTTTTTTTTCTTTTTTTTTTCTTAATAAAGAACTTGTACCAAAAAACTGTGGTTTTTAAAATGTTTGACACTTTTTTTAGTGAAAGGGTAGGGGTACAAGGGTAGGGGTACATTACCAATTCACATAGGGGGGTCGGGATCTGGGGGTCCCCTTTGTTAAAGGGAGCTTCCAGATTCCAATAAGCCCCCCGCCCGCACGCCCTCCACAACCACCGGGCAAGGGTTGTGAGGATGAGGCCCTTGTCCCCATCAACATAGGGACATCCTCCCAGGATGTCCCCATGTTGAGGGCATGTGGCCTGGTATGGTTCAGGAGGGGGGGCGTTCTTTCGTCCAACCTCTTTTCCTGCGGCCTGCCAGGTTGCGTGCTTGGATAAGGGTCTGGTATGGATTTTTGGGGGGAACCCCACGCCATTTTTTTTTACTTTGGAGCAATGTTCCCCTTAATATCCATACCAGACCTGAAGGGCCTGATATGGAATTTGGGGGGACCCCCACGCATTTTTTCTTAAATTTTGATTCAGGGTTCCCCTTAATATTCATACCAGGCCCAAAGGCCCAATGACTTTTATCTGTATTGCCGGGACCCGACAGTTCATTATAGCCGTGAGTAGTTTTAAATGATTTTTTTCCCTTTAGAAATGTTATTTTGTGCAGGGACTGTTATAAATACGGGAAACATGCGCTTCTTTACAGGCATACTATAGACACCCCCAGGTGCGTAAATGTTAAGGAATATTTCACTTTTATTGTTTCACTTTAAGCATTCTTAAAATCACTGCTCCCGATAACAACATCCTCTGGTCTACTACACTTTAGAAAAATTCTGGAATTGTTTTTCTATGAGTGCCCCTGTCTTTTACATTGCCCTATTGACATACTGTATTCTAGCCACCAAATGTCATTCAGTTACACTTTATATCACTACGTAATAAAACACTATGGGGGTTATTTACAAAAGGCAAATCTACAAGTGCAAACTAAAAGTGCAAAGTGCACTTGAAATTGCACTGAAAGTGCACTTGGAAGTGCAGTCGCTGTAGATCCAAGTGGGACATGCATGGAAAATAAAAAACAGGGGCCAAATTCTCAAAAGAGATACGCAGACTTAACTGCTGTTCAGCCTGCGTATCTCTGTGCCTAACTTTGGAAACGATTCTCAAAAGGCTTTTTCCAAAGTTAGGCAGAAAATCTGACATGTGTAAGACACTTACACGGTCAGATTTTAGGATGCAGTACCGCATCCGCCACTGGGGGCATTTCTCATTGAAATCCAGCTTTGCGTATGCAAATGAGGACTTAAGTAGATTTTCAAAGCATTTCAGCACTTTGATTTCTGCCTAAGTTCCGAATTTGCCGGCGCAAAATTAGGGCTGGGTTTACAATGTGGAAAGTTAGCCAAACCTTGTAAAGGCCCATTTCAGCGACGGCATTTGGTATGCATTCCTGAGGGAGAACTCCACGGCAATTTTTAAATTCAAAACCGGCATGGGTTCCCCCCCAGGAGCATACCAGGCCCTTAGGTCTGGTATGGGTTGTAAGGAGACCCCCCCACGCCGAAAAATTGACGTAGGGGGTCCCCCTACAATCCATACCAGACCCGTATCCAAAGCACGCTACCCGGCCGGCCAGGAATGGGAGTGGGGACGAGCGAGCGCCCCCCCCCCTCCTGAGCCGTGCCAGGCCGCATGCCCTCAACATGGGGGGGTTGGGTGCTCTGGGGCAGGGGGGCGCACTGCGGGCCCCCCCACCCCAGAGCACCCTGTCCCCATGTTGATGAGGACAGGACCTCTTCCCGACAACCCTTGCCATTGGTTGTCGGGGTCTGCGGGCGGAGGCTTATCGGAATCTGGGAGTCCCCTCAAATAAGGGGGCCCCCAGATACCGGCCCCCCACCCTAAGTGAATGGATATGGGGTACATCGTACCCCTATCCATTCACCTGGAGGCAAAAAGTAAAATGTAGTAAACACACAACACAAGGCTTTTTAAAATATTTTATTATTCTGCTCCGGATGCCCCCCCTGTCTTCGTTATTAGCTCTATTTCCAGGGGGGGCTTCTTCTTCCGCTCTCCGGGGGTCTTCTTCCACTCTCCGGGGGTCTTCCGCTCTCCGGGGGGGCTTCTCCGCTCTCCGGGGGGGCTTCTCCGGACTCCGGGGGGCTTCTTCCATCTTCTCCCCTCTTCCGCTCTTGACTCGGCGAACCCCGGTTCTTCTGCAGCTCTCCGGTGCCTTCTTCTTCAGCGCTGGCTGCCTGCTATGTTTGTGTGTTAGCTCGATTTCAAACAGGCAGCCGGCGCGGTCTTCTGTGGCGTCAGGGTCTTCTGGTCTTCTGTTCTTCCGATGTTGTCTCGTCGCCTGTTGTCGCTGTAATGATGGAAGCGCGCCTTGCATCCCATTTATATAGGCATCACCGTCCCATCATGCTCCGGCAGGTACCCACGTGGTGGGTGCCTACCCACGTGCACCCACCACGTGGGTACCTACCGGAGCATGATGGGACGGTGATGCCTATATAAATGTGATGCAAGGCGCGCTTCCATCATTACAGCGACAACAGGCGACGAGGCAACATCGGAAGAACAGAAGACCAGAAGACCCTGACGCCACAGAAGACCGCGCCGGCTGCCTGTTTGAAATCGAGCTAACACACAAACATAGCAGGCAGCCAGCGCTGAAGAAGAAGGCACCGGAGAGCTGCAGAAGAACCGGGGTTCGCCGAGTCAAGAGCGGAAGAGGGGAGAAGATGGAAGAAGCCCCCCGGAGTCCGGAGAAGCCCCCCCGGAGAGCGGAGAAGACCCCCGGAGAGCGGAGAAGACCCCCGGAGAGTGGAAGAAGAAACCCCCCCCGGAGAGTGGAAGAAGACCCCCGGAGAGCGGAAGAAGAAGCCCCCCCTGGAAATAGAGCTAATAACGAAGACAGGGGGGGCATCCGGAGCAGAATAATAAAATATTTTAAAAAGCCTTGTGTTGTGTGTTTACTACATTTTACTTTTTGCCTCCAGGTGAATGGATAGGGGTACGATGTACCCCATATCCATTCACTTAGGGTGGGGGGCCGGTATCTGGGGGCCCCCTTATTTGAGGGGACTCCCAGATTCCGATAAGCCTCCGCCCGCAGACCCCGACAACCAATGGCAAGGGTTGTCGGGAAGAGGTCCTGTCCTCATCAACATGGGGACAGGGTGCTCTGGGGTGGGGGGGCCCGCAGTGCGCCCCCCTGCCCCAGAGCACCCAACCCCCCCATGTTGAGGGCATGCGGCCTGGCACGGCTCAGGAGGGGGGGGGACGCTCGCTCGTCCCCACTCCCATTCCTGGCCGGCCGGGTAGCGTGCTTTGGATACGGGTCTGGTATGGATTGTAGGGGGACCCCCTACGTCAATTTTTCGGCGTGGGGGGGTCTCCTTACAACCCATACCAGACCTAAGGGCCTGGTATGCTCCTGGGGGGGAACCCATGCCGGTTTTTTCTTTGAAAATTGGCATGGAGTTCACCCTCTCAGGAATGCATGCTGAGCGACGCTGTCATTTTTTTTTATAATTATTTGTTTTCCCGGCGCGTCTTTTTTTTTCACCCGTCGCAACTTTAGTGTCCCGTCGAAATTCTCAAAGCCGACCGGCGTTAATTACGTTCGCGCGCTGCACGTCGGGAAAATGACGTCACACGCATGCGCAGTACGGCCGGCGCGGGAGCGCGCCTCATTTAAATTTTAAACGCCCCCAGGAGAGGAGGACCGCCTTACGACGGCGGCACTTAAGTTACACTGCGTGTAATTTCTACCTAAGTGCTTTGACGATCAGGTACTTAGGTAGAAATTTTAAGTCAGTGTAACTTAACTGCTGAAATTTAAGTTACGCACAGTTTTTGAGAATTTGGCCCCAGATTTTTAGCTTACACACGATTGGATAATAAAATCAGCAGAGCTTCCCCTCATTTTAGATCTAGCCCTCAGATTTACAGCGACTGCACTTCCAAGTGCAGTTTCAGTGCAATTTCAAGTGCACTTTGCACTTGTATTGGAACTTGTAGTGCAATGTGAACTTGCCTTTTGTAAATAACCCCCATGTTTAACTTTTTGTGACATAAAGGGGGTTATTTAGAGGTGTTAAAGTAATATTAAAGTCTTGTTTTTATTTTTTTGGTTTAAAAAAAACAAACAGGTTATACTTACCTCTGTGGATTGGTTTTGCACAGAGCAGCCCAGATCCTCCTCATCTCGGGTCACACGCCGGCACTCCTGGCCCCTCGCTCCTACCGAGTGCACCCACAGCAAGCAGCTTGCTATGGGGACACCCGAGCTGAGCCGTTGCTCTGTGTGTCCATTTAGACACAGAGCTTCGACACGGTCCTGCCCCCTCTTTCTCCTCATTGGCTCACTGACTATGATTGACAGCAATGGAAGCCAATCAGTCTCAGTCAATGAGGAGGGAGAGTCTGGGACAACCTCTTGTGCAACATTGCTGGATGGAGATGTTCTCAGGGAGGGAGGCTGCTGCACATAGAATGCATTAAGATAATAATAAATAAAAAAACTTCTGCCTTTAGAACCACTTCAAATATTTTGCTTAAAAAAGAGATTCATGTCTAGAAAAACAGACCCTTTATTTTTTCATAGGTGCCACTTTCCAACTACTGTATATTTGTTTCCTATAACTTGCAACAATTCCCATCTAGGTACTTGATATACTTTTAGCTAGATTCACAAAGAGTTAGGCCGGCGTATCAGTAGATACGCCGACCTAAATCAGAATCTGCGCTGTCCTAAGTTTAAGTGTATTCTCAAACAGAGATACACTTAAACCTATCTAAGATACGACGGCTGGCGCCGTCGTATCTTAGGGTGCAATATTTAGGCTGGCCGCTAGGTGGCGCTTCCATTGAGTTTGGCGTAGTATATGTAAATCACTAGATACGCCTATTCACGAACGTTCGTGCGCCCGTCGCAATAAAGATACGCCGTTTCCGTAAGAGATACGCCGCCTAAAGATAAACATGCCCCCTAGGTGGCATAGCCAATGTTAAGTATGGCCGTCGTTCCCGCGTCGAAATTTTAAAATTTTACGTAAGTTTTTCGTTTGCGTAAGTCGTCCGTGAATAGGGCTGGACGTAATTTACGTCCACGTCGAAACCAATACGTCCTTGCGGCGTACTTTGCCGGAATGCACACTGGGATATGTACACAGGTCACCCTCCATTAACATAAAACACGCCCCCTCAGCCTAATTTGAATTAGGCGCGCTTACGCCGGCCACATTTACGCTACACCGCCGTAACTTAGCAGGCAAGTACTTTGTGAATACAGTACTTGCCTAGCTAACTTACGGCGGCGTAGTGTAAATACGATACGCTACGCCGCCGCAAAGATGCGGCAATGTACCTGAATCCAGCTATTTATGCATAACTAAGAAACAAGTGTGCAACACTGAATGTAGACCAAACTGCAAACTACATTACTTGAATGTACAAATTTCACGGGGACCAAATATTTATAAAGGTAGCTAGGCAACATAAATGTTGCTAGGGAGACAAGGTTAAAATATATATATATTTTTTGAGAACGATAGAAAGTATTAAGAGTAAACAGTGAGTGCAATGACAATGATACAATTTGCTAATAAGCATCTACTGCATTTTACGTGAAGCAATATAATGTACTGTAAGTGTCAATGATATCTATCTATACAGTTTATACTGTGTGTGTGTGTGTGTGTATATATATATATATATATATATATATATATATATATATATATATATATATATATATATATATATATATATTTTGGAGATGCGACCCTGTGTCACAGGTGCATGTGAGCAATGTATACCTGATTTTAGCAGGAATACTGATTGTACACCTGTGGGCTGGGTTTATATTGCTCTCAGAAGGACAGCTCATGGCTCACACTTGGGAACAGCTCCACCCTACAGGCAGGTGGCCTGGTGTAGGAGTCAGGAGGGCTTTCAGGTGGAGATGGCTCCACGAGAGAGAGCCAGGCGGTCTCTAGGAGTCTAAGGCGAGCCACCAAGCAGTTCAAAGCTGAGCAAGTAAGCTCCAGGAGGGAGTTTGACTAGTAATGCCCAGTACACACAATCGTATTTCCAGTCGGAATAAACTCCGACGGGTTTTTCCGATGGAATTCCGCTCAAGCTTTCTTGCACACACACGGACACACCAAATTCTGACTGTCGAAAACGCGATGACGTACAATACTACGACAAGCCTAGAATAATGAAGTTCAATGCTTCCAAGCATGCGTCGAATTGTTTCAGAGCATGCATGTTTTTTTCTCCGTCAGAATTCCATACAGACGAACGGAATTTCCGATATAAATTTTTGCTCTCTTTCTAAGTCCGTCGGAATTTCTGACAGAAAAAGTCTGATGGGGCATACACACGGTCGGAATATCAGATGAAAATATTCCATCTGACTTTTTCCATCGGAAATTCCAACCGTGTGTACGCGGCATAAGAGTGAGTGAGCCAGGAGGCTGAAATTTCTTTTATACAATGATGGTGGAACCCCCTGTGAGGGAAGACTTTTTTGTGAAGTTTCATTTAAATAAAATTGGGCTTCTACCTTAAAAATACAGTCTGGACTGATCGGTGTTCCTTAAAATGCATACACCACTAGTGCATAATCACCCTGCATCGTTACAGTATATATATATATATGTATATATATATATATATATATATATATATCTATATATATATATATATATCAATCACCTTGAATAATTTACACCATTTAAAATGTCAATGTTTTTCTCTAGAAATATGTAGGTCCTAGTCTTGAGTCCACCTTTGTAATAGCTAGAATATGGCTATAATTGCCAGGGAAATCAAGAAGTAACCAGGAAGAGGAACCAAGGCACAGAAGCAGAAACAGATGAGGAAGTCTGCGGGTCTATTGTTGGAGTGCTAGTCTCAGAAAGAGACTATGAATTAACAAGCAAGGCCTGGATCTTTAGCCTAAACATTGGAAATACCAATGATACCAATAATTGTTGTGACTTGGTAGACTGGTCCCCCCAACTTGGTGATAGGCCCCAGATTTTCCTTTATGGTAATAACACATGATACTTACATTGACAAGAGAGCAGGAGATGACAGTAACAGGAGAGCCATTTTGGTTCCACTATAACCAGTGTTAGGCCAGAAGGGTATGTGGCTAGAATCAGTAAACATCTGAAAGTTAGGTTGGTAAATGTCTTTCAGGGTAACCTGGGCTTTAGAGATCTGTGTTTTCTGTTTTTTTATGTTCCATCACTCTCTTCTGTGAGAATGAGGAGCAAGGTGAAGTGCACTGTCAACAAATTAAGACTAGATATATGCCACTACATATGCTGTAGCAACTGACATCTTCAGCTTTACATATTTGGTTAAGAATGGTCCATATGTAATATATCATTCTACAGTACAATTTTCCAGAAGATATAAGAAACACGCAAGAGTAATGAACTGTTGACAAGCTTTCATGTTTTTATTAGTGAACAACAGTTTCTGACTTGACACGTTTCCATTTGTATCCCATTGCATCAAATTTTTTTCTTACTACCTGAAAACAATAATCTGAGAGAGGCCTGAAATCCCCTGGGTATTGTTGTGGGATTGTATGCCTTGCATGCGGAGGAATTTTAGCATAATAGCCTTGTCTCTTTGATGTGTATGAACCCTGATTGAGGTTAAAAGCCTTCAATTGATGTCCTACCCCTTCCAGGTGGATAAGCACTTGCAATTTTCTCAAGAGATATTCAGACATTTTCTCTCAATATTATATGATTGCCTCCATTATTTTTTGTTTTGTCAGCATGACTTGTTATGCTTAAATTATACTGACTGGGGCTAACCGAGATCAGCTGACTTATCCATTTTATTTGTTTATTAGTTTAATTACCGTATTTAACGGCGTATACCGCACACTTTTTTGCCCTGAAATTCAGGGCAAAATCGTGGGTGCGCGATATACGCCGATACCCGCTTTCCGCGCCAAGTTTGAACTACTGCGCCGGCATATACCGAGCGCAGTACACTCGTGTATAGTCGTGCAGGCTCGGCTCCTCTCGCAGTCACGTCCTGGACTTACAGGATGCACAGGATGTGACCGCGAGAGGAGCCGAGCCTGCCCGACTGTACTGCGCTCGGTATATGCCGTCATTATAGCAGGCACCAAGATTATTACCAAAAAAATAAATCTATGTCAGGTAGGTTCTATTTATATTTTACTAGAATTAGCAATAGATTTAAATATACAACTTATTAATGCATATTATAAAAAAAGTTATTTTCTTTGTCAGGTTCCATTTATATTTTACTAGAACCGGCAATAGATTTAGATATACAACTTATTAATGTACGGATTAGCTATTGCGGAAATAGCAAGAAAAAGCGGTGAGCGTAACCAATAAACCACAAAAAAATTGTAGGTTTTAAGATGACATCATGGACCCTACTGTTCCTGCTTAAAGTTGGAAGAACACATTTACCAAACAATACCATGCCATATGCTCTTCAGTACCAAGTCTACCCTACAAAAAATGACAAATGTGCTTTTTTTGCAGGACCAGGAGGTGATGCTGGAATTTGGAGGGGTGGGATTATATTTGATTTTTTTTTTTTTTTTAGGCATCAGTTCATTGCTAATGACAGCTGAGCTCTTCTGCATCTCTAGAGGGCGATGCTGGAATTTGGGTATGGGGGTGGGGTGGAAGAAATGTATATACAACTGAATTACTTCTAACCCTCCTGAGCCTATTAACACCTGCTTTAGGATTTTTTTTAGCAAGCAGTACACATCCCGGGTTGATTTATTGGACTTTCCTTCTTCCTTGATCCTATAAATATTCCCGCACTACCCATGGAGGATAGGGAAAGGTTGGAGGTGGATGGTACCCTGGAGGAAATACAACTAGCAATGGGGCATCTCCAGGCAGGGCTGGTGCAAGGATTTTTGACACCCTAGGCTAAACCTCATTTTGCCACCCCCTGGCTCCACCCCTGACTCCACCCCATTTGCCCTGCCCATGTACACCCCACCTTTTTAATGACTGCTACTATTTTGCATGCAACACTTTGCTAGACCAGCTAATTGTGGAAAGTCTCACCTGTGCCAATCAAATAGTCTTACCTATGCCCATCAAATAGTCTCACCTGTGCCCATCAAATACAGTCTCACCTGTGCCCATCAAATACAGTCTCACCTGTGGCCATAAAATAGTCTGACCTGTGCCCATCAAATAGTCTCACCTGTGCCCATTAAATACAATCTCACCTGTGCCCATCAAATACAGCCTCAGTGCCCATCAAATACAGCCTCACCAGTGCCCATTAATGCCGCTTCCCCTGTGCCCATCAAATAGTCTCACCTGTGCCCATCAAACGTAGTCTCACCTGTGCCCATTAATGCCGCTTCACCTGTGCCCATAAAATAATCTCACCTGTGCCCATCAAACGCGGTCCACCTGTGCCCATTAATGCTGCTTCACCTGTGCCCATAAAATAGTCTCACCTGTGCCCATCAAACGCAGTCTCACCTGTTCCCATTAATGCCACTTCACCTGTGCCCATCAAATAGTCTCACCTGTGCCCATCAAATACAGTCTCAGCTGTGCCCATCAATGCCGCTTCACCACTGCCAATCAATGCAGCCTCACAGGAGGGGCCTTGGTACATACTTGGCACTTTGGCAGATCAGTCATCAGTGAATATACACACATATAATACACACATAAGATTTGCAAATTGCATGCCATTGTCAATATATACACAATCTCGTGATTATCTCAGGCCTCGTACACCCGACCGAGGAACTTGGCGGGCGAAACACATCGTTTTCCTCGTCGATTTCTTGTTAGGCTTGTCGAGGAACTCGATGAGCCAATTTTCTCCATTCCCGTTGAGGAAAAAGAGAACATGGTCTCTTTTTGGCTCGACAAGTTCCTCGACAGTTTCCTCGATGAAAAATGTACACACAACCAGTTTCCTCTGCAAAAAAACTCTTCCACCAAGTTTATTGATGGATTCTGCCGAGGAAACTGGTCATGTGTACGAGGCCTAAGACAGCAACAGTTTTTACTGATCACACATCAGGTGATGGTCTTGGGCTCAGCAAACTTGTATCCAATGTGAGTGACCCTGTGCTTGCTGTCTGCCTGTTCCCTGCTCACACCAATCTAAAATTCTGCTGTATATGCATGTACCTGCCTCTGTCCGTGCCTCTTCCAGTCTCCACCTGTCCCCAAGCACGGAGAGCCGACACCAGGCGCCATGCTACAAGACTTACTCCCCTCCACTCCAGTGTGACAGGGCCAGCCCAGGAGAGCGTCCTTGGGGGGGAGGGGGGGTGAACCCTGGACACACACATGTCAGAGTGGAGAGCGTCGGGGGGGGGGGGGGCTAGGTGGGGTGCTAGACACAGGACACATGTCACTGTGTCAGAATGATCTCTGTTCTGAGTCAGAGGCTCAGAGTGCAGAGCGGAGAGCCGGCTGAGGGGGGTGAATCCGCTGCAAAAATGTCAGAGGCGGAGTGCACACTGTGGACACACATGATGTCAGAGCGGAGACCGGGAGTGGGGGGTGGGGGCGCTGCCCTGCTTCACACATGTCAGAGGCTCAGAGGAGTCAAAGCGGCTGCCTGGTGTATAGTATAATTGCAACTGCAAGCTCTGTCTACAGTGGCCAGGCGCTTTAGGTGGCAGTGCGCCCTAGGCGGCTGCCTAGTCTGCCTAGTGGTAGCGCCGGCCCTGTCTCCAGGGGGGAGACCCCTGGGGCGGTTGGCCTACCATCAGAATTCTATACCAGCTTTATGGAACTTCTGGCTCCCAAGTTGACATCACTCCACTCTAACTTTGAGACCTTGGAATCATTGCCTGACTCTATGAACGATGCTATAATTGTGCTATTTCCCAAGCCTGGCAAGGATCCACAAGACTGAGCATCTTACCGACCCATTTATATGTTACATGTGGATGCCAAGATTTTTGCTAAAGTCTTGGCCACTCATCTGTCCCAGGTGATAGAGGACTTGATTGTCGTAGACCAAACAGGATTAATCCTAGGTAAGGGGACTCACATAAACATTAGACGCCTATTCTTGAACCTCTCTATTGCTCATGATAACCCGGGTACCAGAGTCATTGGCTCCTTAGATGCTGAAAGAGCATTTGATTACGTTGAATGGTCATGTCTTTGGGAGGTCCTGCATCGCTTTGGGTTTGTCCCTAAATTTATCCATGGGATTCGGCTGCTCTTTAGTGCCCCCAGAATGAGGGTCCGAACATACAATTAGCTATCTGAACCATTTAGTCTTTTCTGCGGTATGTGGCAGGGCTGTCCGCTCTCTCCCAGTCTGTTCGCCTTGGCTCCAGAGCCCCTGGCCATTTTGATCAGGAACACCCTGGATGTCTTGGGCCTGCAGCTGGGTAAGTTGGAGGAGCAGCTGTCCATGTATGTGGATGATGCATTATTGCCCCTCGCTCTTGGTCACTTTGCGAATCTTTGATGACGTTGGTGGTTTCTCGGGCACTAAGATAAATTGGGCTAAATCGGCTTTATTTCCCATAGAAGCTACTCTGCAAACAAAGTGTGCCACCTGTACGAGCCTACCCCTTAACCTACTGGATCTTATCAATCTCCTAAAAATGGTGATGCTACCTAAATTTAATTACTTGTTTAGGAACTGTCGAACATGGGTCCCTGGCTCATTTTTTAAGGCGATTGATAGCTGTGTGGGCTATTTCATCTGGAGTGAAGTGGTTCCCAGGTTGGTGTGCTGCACCCTGTGGCTTCCTGATCAACTAGGTGGATTGGCCCTTCCTAATTTCCAAAATACTACTGGGCTGCAATATTGGTGACAGTGGAGTGATGTTTCACGGGCTCCAAATCCAATGCTGTTTGGAAGTGGTCTGTCTGAGCTCGTTGGCTGACCTCCATCATTTCACCTACAGGGGCCCGGCGGTGTATGCTATGATTCCGGGGCCTACACGGGCGAGGTGGAGAGTGTGGGTAACAGCTAGGCAACGATTCATGTGGCCAGACCAATGGTCACCGGAGCAACCACTATGGGGAAACCCCACCTTACCACAATTCCGTACCATTTCGGACCCCCACATATGGGCCAAATATAGAATTACAATTTTGAGCCATATTATGCCCCAGGGTGTACTAATCTCACTTACTGACTAAGTACAAACTACCCCATTGGATGCGATTCAGGTACTTACAACTACAACACACTGCTAGGGCCCAGTTTTTCCAGTTGCCTCTCCTCCAAGTTGACCCCATTGAACAACTTTTGTCACTGGGAGACCTTAGTAAACCCCTCTGCACTCTTTGTGGGGCACTCCTGGGCACCGACCCCCCCCCCCAAGATAGAAAGACTGTGGGAAATGTGGCACAAGGACATACCTTCACTGGACAGGGAGGATTGGTAGGACTACCTTGAACTCATCTCTTCCGATGACAAGCTCATTCAGGTAAAAATTCCTACATAGAATCTATTATACACTTCAGAAACTCTATCAAATTTTTACGGACAGAGATCCCATTTCCCCCAGATGTAAAACTCATGTGGATACATTTTTTCATATGTTCTGGGAATGCCCAATTATATCTAACTATTGGTATTCAGCTAAATAAACTCGAGGCTACAACTGTCCCTTCCAGTTCTACTGGAACTGGCCCAGCTGGGGGTTCATGAGGATGCTCAGCGCTCTCATCATTCTAAATTATTAATATCCTACCTCTTATTTTATGCAAAGAAGTGAATATCGCCCTCCCCTCTGGCCCTCTCCTCTTGGAAGACACAGATAGATGTGGCCCTGCTTATGTATAGGATTGCTTACATCAATAGTGATTGTCAGTGGAAATATGATAAAATGTTGGCACCTTGGACCACTAACTAAGTTTCTTATTTTGATTGTTCTGATTCAACGACTGTCTAGCTTTGGGAGAGCATGCTCTGTCATGGAATTCGGACTTTTCTGTAGTGTACATCTATTCACTGTTGGGGTTCATCCTATGGGTTCTGCATCAGTGGGCAACTTCTGGGATTTTCTACAGTTGGCCCTGGACAAATTTCAGCCCTGTTGGCCTTAACTGTGAACATATGGGAGAACCATTCCTTAGTGGAATAGTTTCTTCAAGTTGCTTTCAAGATTTACCCTATAAAGTAGTCTTTCTTTCCAAAGTGGGACTTGGATAATGGCAAATGGACGCTCTCTGCAGTTTTAAATGATAAGGTTGCATGGTTCGACAAAATATGGGACCCCTGGATCAACTATCTCACAATTACATAATGAGATGGCATTGGCTCTGGAGTATCTTCCTCCAGGGTTGGAGTGCACCCCCTTCACTACCCTCTATTCTTCTCTCTGATATCTCTGTTCCTCCTTCTTTCCTCTCTTCATTTGCATTTGCCTTTCAATGGATCTTTGGACCAATTATGGTCCCTGAGATCACATGGAAGTTCAGCTAGTGGGTCGCAAGATTGGTTTAGGTCTGACCCTAATAGGTTTGACCCTTATAGATGTATGATGTTATATTAAGGCCCACGTGCATATAGGTTTATCAGTAAGGTAACTGAACCTTCAATGATTTGTTACTTCCAATTACAATGGCAAATGTTGATACTGTATTTGTTAAAATTATCTGAATAAAAATATTGATAAACAAAGTGGGACTTATCTGTCTTCTTGCCAGCCTTGAGTAAATCTGTTTTATCCTGCTGTTTCATGTTCAATACGGCACGTCTTTCTTACTGCCAGAGCAATCTCGGCTCATCCTGCCTTTTTAAATGTACCCTTTTCAGCAAAAATCAGTGCATAGTTGATTCTATTTTCTTGCTACATGTAGTAGCCAGGAATACAATTAGTTTTTTTCAGATACTTAATAAAAGTTCCTTTCCTGGCCTATGTTCATGTTGGCATACCTTCCATCCCTCTTCTGTTGTTTGGAGTCTTATGGTAAAACACATGCATGTCTGTCTTTTTTTCAGACTAGCTATGGATGGTCATATGATGTCAGGGGAGAAGGAGCTGAACTTTATTATGCCAACATACAGGTTGGCCAGGAAAGAAAAATTATGCAAACAATTATCTGAAAACAAATTTCCATATTCCTGAAATACACTTAACCACTGGCTAGAGCACTGTACTCCGAAATATAATAAGTATTGTGTACTTGAGTGTACTCAGTGTCACAAACTACGCTGAACGAGAGTGAACCACAACTGCAGTTAAGGAAAGATTTCAATGCACTTCTCTATGCAATGTGATTTTTCCGTACTGGACCCCAGGCGTCACTTTAATCAGAGAAAAAGAGTTTGGGGGTTCACTACATCATCTATCTCACATACAGGAATGCGTTGAGCTACAAAGGGTGGAGGTATTACAACATACCTTCAACCCTTAGCCTTAAAGGTTACGATGAACGTGAGTGAAGCACAACTGCATTAAGGAAAATATTTCAATGCACTTCTCTATGTAAAGTGATTATCAGTACTGGACCCCAGGCATCACTCTAATCTGAGAAAAAGAGTTTGGGGGTTCACTTCATCATATCACTCACATATAGGAATGCATTGAGCTACTAAGGGAGGAGGTGGAACATACCTTCAACCCTTAGCTTTAAAAAGGTATAGCGAACATGTTCAGTAAATTACTCCAGGAGGGCGTATATTATAAAGAACAAATGTCAAGCACATAGCATATGAAAATACTGTATGAAAACAGCATTTACTTGAGAGAGGCTTAATTGGTTTAAAATCGTATATCCCTCTAAGATATTCCACAGCTGTTTCATGAAGGTATTACAAGTAATGCCGAGCAGCACGGTAGTATAAACTTGAGCCAGATTCAAATACAGTACTTAGTAAGGCTATATGTGAAGCAGGTAATTCTAGAGCAATGATTGAAACATTGTAATGCTACTTATCTGTTTGCAAATGAGAGATCTTCAGTAAGCAGAGTATTGTAGCAGCAAGGGATTCTGTATAGCAGGGTCTCCTAGTGGAAGATATCTTAGGGTGTCCCCAGCAACTGCAGTAAGGATGGCAGCGTGGATCCAGGTAGTTAGTACTTCGAAGGGTTAAGTTGCAGCTTAGTGGTGGCATGGATCTGTGTTCCGTTCAGGGGAGGGGAGCATTGCCAGTAGTTTGTTGTAGCGTGGTCCAGCTGCGGCCAACAATAATAGAACAGTGTGTACTCTGCACGCTGTTCTGTTTATAGCAGAGAGGCATGTGTGCCGAATAGAGTGTTAATTACGCTTGGCACTTCCGCGTTCCACGCTGGAACGCACGCGGCACCGGGCGATGACGTCATCGCGCGGTCGCCGTATGCGCTCCTGCGTGGAACGCAATACGGCAACGAGAAGCGCAGATTACACTCAGAATGGTCTGGAGTGGTAAGTGGGGTACCCCAAGGCTCTGTCCTGGGACCAATTCTGTTTACTGTATTCATAAATGACATAGAGGTTGGTATACATAGCTCAATCTCAGTGTTTGCTGACAATACAATATTAAATAGGGCAAAAACTTCACAGCAGGATATAGACACTTTACAAGAAGGCCTGAATAAAACAATGGGGTGGGCAACCACATGGCAAATGAGGTTTAATTTTGAAAAATGTAAAGTAATGCACTTGGGGGCTAAAAATTTGAACGCAAGTTACTTGCTAGGTTCTCCCCCCCTAGCAAGTAACTTGCGTTCAAATTTTTAGCCCCCAAGTGCATTACTTTACATTTTTCAACGTTAAACCTCATTTGCCATGTGGTTACCCACCCCATTGTTTTATTCAGGCCTTCTTGTAAAGTGTCTATATCATGCTGTGAAGTTATTGCCCTATTTATTTTTGTATTGTCAGCAAACACAATGTCAAGCTGTAGCAAGTCAAGCAAGAAGACTATTAGCATGCATTAAAAGGAAATTTACTCCAGAGATAAAACTATAATCCTGCCACTTTATAAAAATTTGGTCTGGCCACAACTGGAGTATTCCACCCAGTTCTTCTGTCCATTTCACCAATCCTCAAGAAGCATGTGCTGGAACTGGAGAGAATACAGAGAAGACAACAAAATGAATAAGGGGACTGGAGGACCTCAGTTACAGGGAATGATTTTAAGAACCAAATGTATTTTTCCCGGAGAAGAGATGCTTGGTAGGAGATATGATAGCGATATATAAATACTTCAATGGTGATCCCAGCGTAGGAAGAAAACTATTCAGTCTCAGGGAGTGTAGGACACTGGGCCACTTAATGAAATTGTAGTACTACACGTGTATGTTCTTCTTGATAGGCCATGTTGGCCTGTGCCAAGGGCTAATGTCTGTATTGTTACTTTTTGTACCTATATTGAAAACCTCAATAAACATATTGAAACAGAAATTGCAGTAGAAGGTTTAAACTTAAAGGGGCTGTAAAGGTTTTTTTTTTTGAATACTTACCTCCACTGTGCAGTTTGTTTTGCACAGAGTGGCTTCGATCCTGCTGTTCTGGGGTCCCACGGCGACTGTCTTGGCTCCTCCCTGCTAAAGCTAACCCCCTCTGGGTAGCTCTTTCCTGACGGGGTTAGCTTGCGGGCACGCTCCTGTGTCATACAGTTGGCGTCCATAGATGCTGAATGTATGACTCGATCCCGCCCCCCGGTGGCCACGTCATTGGATGTGATTGACAGCAGCCAGACTCTGCGGAGAAGAGGACGTCGGGGGATGTGCACAGTAGATGAGCGGGCTCAGGTAAGTAAAATGGGGGGGGGCTGGGGGGCCCATGACAGCAAGGTGTTTCTTTCACCTTAAAGTGGATGTAAACCCACTCTCATCCTTTCTAAACTACTGCCATAGTGCTGATCTATAAGGATATAGATGCCTCCTGCATGTATCCTTACCTGTCAAATGTCCCCCCTCTGTCTGTTATAAGAACTAAAAAACTGCAGATTCTGTGGGTGGGTCTGTTGTCTGGAGCTCGGTGGGTGGAGTCGTGATGTCAGTAGACTCCGCACCCACCTCTACACTCCCCTTGTCAACATGCATTTTTTTCCTGTGTATTTCTTACACTAAATTCTGCTATGATCACTAACATCCAGTCAAAACCAATAAAAGTAACCACATGACTTCAGAAAGGTAATGGGGGTGGGAATTAAAAAATAATGCATGTCTCAGGCTAGTGCATGATATATGTAAATAACCTGTCATTCACAGCAAGGGGGAAGAACGGACAAAAGTTTTCTCCTGTTTGTCCGTTTATCTCACTGAAAAAAGAAAAGAGGATTGCTCAGAGCTGGATTAACTCTTTGTGGCAAGACTGGGCACAGATGATAGGAAATCTTATACTCTACATTGTGACAGAAAAAAAAATCGGGTTTACATCCACTTTAATGCATACGATGCATTAAGGTGAAAAAACACATACCTTTACACACCTTTAGGCTGTGTAGGTTTTTTTTTCACTGTCAGGGCGTAAAAGGATGTTGCACTCCCTTCCACAATCAGTGGTGTCAGCAGGACGTATTGATCATTTAAAAAAAACTCTTGGACATGCATCTTAGTAAACAAAATTTACAGGGATATGGAAAATGATTATCAACATGAACACACACACCCGCACAGGTTGAACTGGATCGGCTAATGTCTCAACTTTACAAACTATGGGCCAGATTCACAGAACAAATACGCCGGAGTATCTACTGATACTCCGGCGTATTTTCAAATTTGCCACGTCGTATCTTAGTTTGTGATTCACAAACAAGATACGACGGCTTTTGGCTAAGATTTGACAGGCTTACGGCTTCGTATGCCTTCGGATCTTAGGCTGCAATACTTCGGCCGCCGCTGGGTGGAGTTTGCATCGTTTTCCAGCGTCGGGTATGCAAATTAGCATTTACAGCGATCCACGAACCTACTCGCGTGCGTAACGTCGTTTTTTCCCGTCGCAAAGTTAAGCAATCTTTTTCATTGCTTAACTTTACACCAGCCATGTTAAAGTATGGCCGTCGTTCCCGCTTCGAATTAAAAAAAAAAATTTTTGGCGTAAGTACGGCGTAAGTACGTTACGCACGTCGCCATTCACAAACACGTCGGGGGGCCGTAATTTCGCGCAAAGCACGTCGGGAAAATTGTGAACGGAGCATGTGCAGAACGTTCGGCGCGGGAGCGCGCCTAATTTAAATGGTAAACGCCCCATTTGAATTAGGCGGGCTTGCGCCGGACGTCTTTACGATACACCACTGCAAGTTTACAGGTAAGTGTTTTGTGAATCAGGCACTTACGCTGAAAACTTGCGGCAGTGTAACGTAAACACGATACGTTACGCCGCCGGAGTTCTACGAGAATCTGGCCCTATGTAACTATTGGAGAAAAAGAAAGTTCTAATTTGAAAGTTGCCTAAAATGACTTTCTGGTAAAAACTGCAATATAAAACACATATGCGGTGGGCATAAACCAAAGTATTCCCCTAATTACTGCTATGATACTTTTCTCTAGCTAGCTAATTTTCTGCTTTCAAAACAAGTAGTAATTATCCATATGCTTTGTATATGCAGGAGGAGCCATGAGCACAACTATACTAATATTATCCACTCAACTATGTTTTACAGTTCGCTTATATTACTTTCCCAGAACATCTGCCTGGAGACATGTAGTACTGATTAGAGTGTTGTCATGGATACCTCAGTCCTGTGTTTGGGTCACCCACCACTTGTGTAAAGGGTTACTTTCACCTTCTATCCAACAACTAAATGTGTAAAATCAACTGTTAACACTGAGACAGCAGTAACAGAAATATAAAGGAATATCCTTAAAGTAACATGCACTAATGTTCAGATATTAGAACTAAAATACAAACAATTAGGCGTGTTAGAAAATATAAAAGGTGGGAGAGGGCAAGCAATGTTCACAATCCACACCTATAGGGCTGTGATAGACCTGAGAATGTAGGGCTGTTTAAAATGAATTAGCCCTAATTTGCATATTTGTCTTTTATTGGTTATATACATTTGTAACATTCAAAATAAAGTTTGTGGCACTGCGTCATCATTTGACATTCGGTGGGGACAGCAAGATAAGAAGATCGTCCCGCCCTCCCTTCCACCCATGTTGCGGTCCAGGTTATGTGGCAGTTAAAGGGGTTGTAAAGGTTCGTTTTTTATTTTCTTAATAAGTTCCTTTAACCCAGGGGTCTCAAACTCAAATTACCTGAGGGCCACAAGACAAGTTTTCATATGCCATGGGGGGCCGCATGCAAACTTTCAAACTTCAAAAACAACAGTACTGGTGTCAGCGAACACATTATTAACCCCCAGCACTGGTGTCAGCGAGCGCATTATTACCACCAGCACTGGTGTCAGCGAGCGCATTATTACCACCAGCACTGGTGTCAGCGAGCGCATTATTACCACCAGCACTGGTGTAAGTCAGGGTTTGACAAATTTGCTTGGAATCTAGGAGCCAGCTAAAAAAGTTAGGAGCCAGAAAACGCACCCCGTCCCGACGAGCTTGCGCGCAGAAGCGAACACATACGTGAGCAGCGCCCGCATATGTAAACGGTGTTCAAACCACACATATGAGGTATCGCCGCGATTGGTAGAGTGAGAGCAATAATTCTAGCTCCTCTGTAACTTAAAACATGCAACCTGTAGATTTTTTTAAACGTCGCCTATGAAGATTTTAAAGGGTAAAAAGGTTTGTCGGCATTCCACAAGCGGACACAATTTTGAAGCGTGACATGTTGGGTATGAATTTACTCGGCGTAACATTATCTTTCATAATATTAAAACAAATGGGGATAACTTTACTGTTGTCTTATTTTTTAATTAAAAAAAGTGTAATTTTTTCCCAAAAAAGTGCGCTTGTAAGACGGCTGCGCAAATACGGCGTAACAGAAAGTATTGCAACGATCGCTATTTTATTCTCTAGGGTGTTAGGATAAAAAATATATATAATGTTTGGGGGTTCTAATTAGAGGGAAGAAGATGGCAGTGAAAATATTGTAAAATGACATTAGAATTGCTGTTTAACTTGTAATGCTTAACTTGTAATACCAACGGCCACCACCAGATGGCGCCAGCTCACATCTGGTGGTAATAACTTGTAATACCAACGGCTCACCACCAGATGGCGCCAGCTAAAAAAAAAAAAAATTTTTTTTTTTGCTCCCCTCACTTCCTGCGTGCGGGCCATTTATAACTGGTCCGCGGGCCGCAAATGGCCCGCGGGCCGGTACTTTGAGACCACTGCTTTAACCGGTTAAACCCGGATCAATATGCAGGTTAAGGAGCTGGCCCCTTTTTGCGATTTGGCACCGCGTCGCTTTAACTGACAATTGCGCGGTCTACGACGTGGCTCCCAAACAAAATTGGCATCCTTTTTTTCCCACAAGTAGAGCTTTCTTTTGGTGGCATTTGATCACCTCTGTGGTTTTTATTTTTTGCGCTAAAAAACAAAAATAGAGTGACAATTTTGAAAAAATTCTATATTTTTTACTTTTTGCTATAATAAATATCCCTAAAAAAGATATAAAAACATTTTTCCCTCAGTTTAGGCCGATACGTATTCTTCTACATATTTTTGGTAAAAAAAAATCACAATAAGTGCTTATTGATTGGTTTGCACAAATATTATAGCGTTTACAAAATAGGGGATAGTTTTATTGCATTTTTATTAATAGATTTTTTTTACTACTAATGGCTGCGATCAGCGTTTTTTTTCATGACTGCGACATTATGGTGGACACATTGGACATTTTTGACACATTTTTGGGACCATTGTCATTTTCACAGTGAAAAGTGCTATAAAAATGCACTGATAACTGTGAAAATGACACTGGCAGTGAAGGGGTTAACCAGGAGGGGGCGCTGTAGGGGTTAAGTGTGTACTAAGGGAGTGTTCTTACTGTGCAAGGGGGAGGGGTGTGTGGGTGTGCGTGTGACGTCACCGATCGTCGTTCCCTAACACAGGGAACAGACAATCAGTGACAGCCACACTAGGAAGAACGAGGAAGGTTTGTTTACACTTACCTGTTCCCGTTCTTCCTCTCTGTGACCCAATCGCGGGACACCTGACAGCAAACGGGTCCGCTATTCCCGCGAGGACGGTCACAGAGGAAAGAACCGGGTCGCGAGCGCGCTGGCGGTGGCGCGGTGTGCGACCCACTGCTGGGCTCTTAAAGGAGACGTACATGTACGCCCTTGTGCCGAGCCGTGCCATTTTGTCGACGTATATCATCCTGCGGCGGTCCTTAAGTGGTTAAGCTAGTGGTAGTGCATTGTAGGTTCTCTTCGATTTCCCTTCCAAATGTTTTTTCTTTGTCTGAATTTCTCGCTTCCTGTTACTCCTCAGTAAGCTTGCCCCCATCATCCGAGACGTTCTGGCTGGGAGTTAGTCAACGTGCTCGCCCCCCCTTGGGACTATATCCCTGTGTAGGGATGAGCCGAACACCCCCCTGTTCGGTTCGCACCAGACTTTGCAAACACACCAAACGTTTGTGTGAGCTTTAGAACCCCGTTAAAGTCTATGGGACTCGAACGTTTGAAATATAAAGTGCTAATTTTAAAGGCTAATATGCAAGTTATTGTCCTAAAAAGTGTTTGGGGACCTGCAAAAAAAGCTTTAAAAATTGCAGTTTTTTCGAGAGCAGTGAATTTAATAATGCTAAAAGTGAAACAATAAAAGTGAAATATTCCTTTAAATTTCGTACCTGGGGGGGGGGTGTAAAGTTAGCATGTGAAATAGCGCATGTTTCCCTTACTTAGAACTGTCCCTGCACAAAGTGTAATTTCTGATAGAAAAAAAGTAATTTAAAACCGGACTTGCAGCTATAATGAATTGTTGGCTCCCGGCAATTCAGAGAGGATTCATTCATAAAAAAAAAATAGCGTGGGGGTCCCTCCAAATTCAACAGGTCTGGTATGGATATTAAGGGGAACCCCGCAGTCAATTTTAAAAAAAATTACGTGGGGTTCCCCCCAAATATCCATTCCAGACCCTTCAGGTCTGTTGTGGATTTTAAGGGGAACTCCATCCCAAATTTAAAAAAAAAATGGCGTGGAGTTCCCCCAAAAATCCACACCAGACCCCTTATCTGAGCACGTTAACCTGGCCAGCCGCAGAAAAGAGGGGGGGACAGAGTGCGCCCCCTGTCCTGAACCGTATCAGGCCACATGCCTTCAACATGGGGAGGATGTCCCCATGTTGATGGGGACAAGGGCCTCATCCCCACAACCCTTGCCCGGTGGTTGTGGGGGTCTGCGGGCGGGGGGCTTATCAGAATCTGGAAGACCCCTTTAACAAAGGGGACCCCCAGATCCTGCCCCCCCTATGTGAATTGGTAATGGGGTACATTGTACCTCTACCATTTCACGAAGGAAGTGTAAATAGTTGTAAAAAACACACACACACACCGTAGAAAAAAGTCCTTTATTAATAAAAAAAGAAATAAAAAAAATCCAGCGATGGTAATCCACTAGGTCCCGGCTCCCTGCTCCAACGTTGTCTGTATCCAGCGAAGGGTGATCTCCTCTCCTGTCCAGCGGTGAGAAGATCTTCAGCCCGGCGAATGACGCGGCTGAAGCTGTGACATTTCTTTCATAGGTGAGGCGGGGCCACCCATCACGTGACCCCGTCCCCCTCTGACGCACCCTCTGCTATGTCACTGGGGAAGCCTGGCTTCCCCCTTGCGTCAGAGGGGACGGGGTCATGTGACGGGTGGCCCTGCCTCACCAATAAAAGAAATGTCACAGCTTCAGCCGCGTCATTCGCCGGGCTGTGTCCGGCGGAGAGAGGAGACGGGCGATGCTGCGCTCTGGATCCTGGATGATCTTCTCATCGCTAGACCGGAGAGGAGATCACCCGTCGCTGGATACCGACAACGTTGGAGCAGGGAGCCGCGACCAAGTGGATTACCATCGCTGGATTTTTTTTATTTCTTTATTAATAAAGGACTTTTTTCTATGGTGTGTGTGTGTGTGTGTTTTTTACAACTATTTACACTTCCTTTGTGAAATGGTAGGGGTACAATGTACCCAATTACCAATTCACATAGGGGGGGCCAGTATCTGGGGGTCCCCTTTGTTATAGGGGTCTTCCAGATTCTGATAAGCCCCCCCGCCCGCAGACCCCCACAACCACCGGACAAGGGTTGTGGGGATGAGGCCCTTGTCCCCATCAACATGGGGACATCCTCCCCATGTTGAGGGCATGTGGCCTGGTATGGTTCAGGAGAGGGGGGGCCGCACTCTGTCCCCCCCTCTTTTCTGCGGCCGGCCAGGTTAATGTGCTCAGATATGGGGTCTGGTGTGGATTTTTGGGGGAACTCGACGCCATTTTTTAAAAAATTTGGGGTGGAATTCCCCTTAAAATCCACACCAGACCTGAAGGGTCTGGAATGGATATTTGGGGGGAACTCCACATCATTTTTGTTTAATTGACGTTGGATTCCCCTTAATATCCATACCAGACCTGAAGGGCCTGGTAATTGAATTTGGGGGGACCCCCACGCTATTTTTTTTTTTTTATATGAATGAATCCTCTCTGAATTGCCGGGAGCCGACAGTTCATTATGGCCGCAAGTCCGGTTTTAAATGACTTTTTTTCTTTCAGAAATGACACTTTGTGCAGAGACAGTTCTAAGTACGGGAAACATGCGCTATTTCACATGCTAACTTTACACCCCCCCCCTAGGTACGAAATTTAAAGGAATATTTCACTTTTATTGTTTCACTCTAAGCCTTATTAAATTCACTGCTCCGGAAAAAACAGCCATTTTTAAAACTTTTTTTTGCATTGATACATGTCCCCTGGGGCAGGACCCAGGTCCCCAAACACTTTTTAGGACAATATTAGCCTTTAAAATTAGTACTTTAGATTTCTCCCATAGACTTTAACAGGGTGTTCCGCGGCTTTTCGAATTTGCCACGAACACCTCAAATTGTTTGTTGTTCGCCGAACAGGCAAACAGGCAATGTTCGAGTTGAACATGAGTTCGAATCAAACTCGAAGCTCATCCCTATCCCTGTTGGGAGACACTGGGGCAGATTTATCAAGAGATCCCACGGTCGGAGCTATGCGACTGATTCATAAGAATCAGTTCCGCATAGATCTCCCTTAGATCCCACTGGTGTAAGTGACTTACACCAGTCGAATCTTAGGCTGTAATCTCCCGCCGGCCGCTAGGTGTCGTCGCTTTTTTTTACACGTCGCATATGCAAATGAGGAGAACCGCTGATTCACGTCCGTACGCCCGCCCGTCGCTCTTTTTCAACGTCGTTTGCGTTCGGCTTTTTCCGGCAGATAGCAGCCCCTGCTATATGAGGGGCAGCTAATGTTAAGTATGGCCGAAGTTCCCGCGCCAAGTTTTAAATTTGTTACGTCGTTTGCGTAAGTCCGTCTGGAATACGGATGGCCGTAAGTAACCTAGCCGCCGAAAACAATGACGTCCTAGCGACGTCATTTGGAGCATGCACACTGGGCTATTTCAAAGGAATGGGTAAGTGAAACAACAATGCACTAGCTTAAAGGAACCTATTTAGAAAATAAAAAACATACCTTTACAACCCCTTTAAGCTTTTTCTATTGAAAGTGGATGGTTTTTTATTGTTAATGGTATTAACTTGAGCTGTAATGGCTGACGTAAAAATTGTAGGTGTTAGTATAAGCTGGTATTTAGATGCATTTAGTAGTTATTATTGGTAGATGTTACATATATCTTGTATTATATTTTATTGCCAATAATAAAGGGCCATGGACAGTGTAACGGAACTATGACTTATTCTGCCTACAGAGGACTGCATGACTTGTTACTGAGCTCAAAGGGTTAACTGTAGAGTGACTTTTTCACTGCTAAATGCTAATTGACGCTCTGTTGTGTATTACCAGTTAACAGCCTCCTGTCAGGTGTATGCTAACGTGATGATCTGTGAGTGTATTGTTCTAAAGGTTAATTGAATTCTATTGAGAAAGGAATGTGCCCGGCCAGGTCATGTTAAGTGGATTTCGGTGCCGGAACGTCTAGAGACTGATTGATTCAAGAGAGTGTCATTGTCCCTGTAAGTTGTTGTAACCATATAAAAAGCGAAGTAAAATGTCCCATTAAATCAGTCTTGTTTGACCCCTCAACGTAGCCTTGTCTCGTTCGTGAAGGGGAACGCTCTCTCTCTCTCTCTGGATCTATTGGACGGGGATACCGGCGGTACTTGCATATCGCAGCTTGCCAGGGAAAAGGACTTCTCCAACGGCTGAGACCCTCTCCCTAGCTGGGTAGCCGTTACATTGGTGGCAGCGGTGGGATTGGAGCCCGAAACTCTGGGCGTGGGGTGACGGTTGGAGTACGCGGTTCTACCTTCTGAGCCAGCCGCGTAGTACCCTGGCTTACTTTCCTTGTTTCCGCATACTCATCTGCTAGCCGAGCCGCCTTGTTTAAGTTAGCGGGATGGCGATCTCGTACCCAGTCTTGTATGTCTGCGGTCAGGTCTTGGAAGAAATGTTCCATTAAGAACAGCTGTAATACTTCCTCCCCGGTGTTGGCCTTGCACCCTTGGACCCAATGGGATGCCACCCTTTGTAACTGGTTTGCCCATTCCATGTGGGAGTCCACAGCCTTCTTCTTGGACTCCCGCAAGCGACGGCGGTAGGCTTCTGGAGTTACGGCGTATCGGGTTAGCAGCGCCTTTTTAACTTGCTGGTATTGTAAAATATCCTCTGGAGCGAGAGCCCGAAAGGCTTCATTGGCTTTGCCCGACATATTCCCTGACAAAATAGTGACCCATTGGTCTGGTGGTACCTGGTGTAGTGAGCACTGCCTCTCAAAGTCCGCCAAATATCCATCGATTTCCGCCTCACTTTCTACAAAAGCTTTAAATGCAGTGAACGGTATTTTCTTTCCTGTAGCCGCGAGTGGGGGAGTAGGAACTGCATGTGTAATGGGCTGTCTCGCTCTTACCAGTTCCAGTTCTTGTCCCCTCTTCGTTTGTATCTCCTCCCTTGCTTCCCGTAACAGCTGGTTGATTAGTTCCACGGACGTTTCTGGATACAAGGATAATCTCTGCTGTACAATCCCAGTAATTACATCTTCCTCGCTGACAGGTGCAAGGGGCTCCGTTCCTTCCATGGATCCATCCATTTCGTCCAGCTCCAGCAGGTCAGCTATCAGCTCCCTCCGTGGTCTGTTGCTGGCGCTCCTACCACGACTCTCCAATAGATCTTTTAGTGTGGATCTTTTCAGCCTGGCATACTGCGACTCCATTCAGCACCTGCTCTTTGTATAAAAGGACCATCCCACTGCTGCCACCAATGTAACGGCTACCCAGCTAGGGAGAGGGTCTCAGCCGTTGGAGAAGTCCTTTTCCCTGGCAAGCTGTGATATGCAAGTACCGCCGGTATCCCCGTCCAAAAGATCCAGAGAGAGAGAGAGAGCGTTCCCCTTCACGAACGAGACAAGGCTACGTTGAAGGGTCAAACAAGACTGATTTAATGGGACATTTTACTTCGCTTTTTATATGGTTACAACAACTTACAGGGACAATGACACTCTCTTGAATCAATCAGTCTCTAGACGTTCCGGCACCGAAATCCACTTAACATGACCTGGCCGGGCACATTCCTTTCTCAATAGAATTCAATTAACCTTTAGAACAATACACTCACAGATCATCACGTTAGCATACACCTGACAGGAGGCTGTTAACTGGTAATACACAACAGAGCGTCAATTAGCATTTAGCAGTGAAAAAGTCACTCTACAGTTAACCCTTTGAGCTCAGTAACAAGTCATGCAGTCCTCTGTAGGCAGAATAGTTCATAGTTCCGTTACAGACAGTTTAATTCAATTTGTGTTTTGTGTGCTTATTTAATTATTATATGATACATTGTTTTATTTGTAAAGGTTCTGTCTAAGGTACCATAAACAAAAATATTTAAAAATACAGCATGAACATATATACACTATATTACCAAAAGTATTGGGACACCTGCCTTTACACGCACATGAACTTTAACCACTTAAGGACCGCCTAACGCCGATATACATCGACAGAATGGCACGGCTGGGCACAATCACGTACCTGTATGTGATTGTTAAATGCCCAGCCGCGGGTGCCCACCCGGTCCGAAGCTCCGTGACCGTGGCCGCGGGACCCGCGGACCCGATCACCGCCGGTGTCCCGCGATTGGTCCCTGGAGCTGAAGAACAGGGAGAGGTGTGTGTAAACACACCTTCCCCGTTCTTCACAGTGGCGCTGTCATTGATCGTCTGTTCCCTGATATAAGGAAAGGCGATCAATGACGTTACACGTCCAGCCCCACCCCCCTACAGTTAGAAACACATATGAGGTCACACTTAACCCCTTCAGCGCCCCCTAGTGGTTAACTCCCAAACTGCAATTGTCATTTTCACAGTAAACAATGCATTTTTATAGCTTTTTTTTTGCTGTGAAAATGACAATGGTCCCAAAAATGTGTCAAAATTGTCCGATGTGTCCGCCATAATGTCGCAGTCACGAAAAAAATCACTGATCGCCGCCATTAGTAGTAAAAAAAATGCAATAAAACTATCCCCTATTTTGTAAACGCTATAAATGTTGCGCAAACCAATCGATAAACGCTTATTGCGATTTTTTTTACCAAAAATATGTAGAAGAATGTAGAAGAATATGTATCGGCCTAAACTAAGGAAAAAAATAGTTTTTTTTATATATCTTTGGGGGATATTTATTATAGCAAAAGGCAAAAAATATTGATTTTTTTTCAAAATTGTCGCTCTATTTTTGTTTATAGCGCAAAAAATAAAAACCGCAGAGGTGATCAAATACCACCAAAAGAAAGCTCTATTTGTGGGAAAAAAAGGACGTCAATTTTGTTTGGCAGCCACGTCGCATGACCGCGCAATTGTCAGTTAAAGCGGCGCAGTGCGAATAGCAAAAAGGGGCCTGGTCCTTTACCTGCATATTGGTCCGGGTCTTAAGTGGTTAATGGCATGCCAGTCTTAGAATGTAGGGTTCAATATTAAGTTGGCCCACCCTTTGTAGATATAACAGCTTTAACTCTTCTGGGAAGGTTGTCCACAAGGTTTAGGAGTGTGTCTGAGAATGTTTGACCATTCTTCCAGAAGCACATGTGTAAGGTCAGACACTGATGTTGGACGAGAAGGGCTGGCTTACAGCCTCCGCTCGAATTAATCCCAAAGGTGTTCTATCGGTTCAATGTCAGGACTATGTGCAGTCCAGTCAAGTTCCCCCACCCCAAACCCGCTCATCCATGTCTTTATGGACTATGGTACAGTGTTGCATGCCTGTTCAATTGCTAGTTAACGTAGTGCAGTGCTGAACAGCACAAAATGCAATGGTTATTAAGGGGGTAAAACCTTCCAGAGGTCAAGGGGTTAATATAGTATTTCTTCATAATAATGCCATTTTCCTTAGTTAGATTATTTATGTTCATTTGGATTGTTTTTATTTAGAAGTTTCTTATAACCTTTAACATGCTATATGAAGTTCATATAATGCCATATTTATTCTGAAAAGTGTAGCAGTTTTATCTCTAAGGCTACTTTCACACTGAGGCGTTTTTCGGGCGCTTAAGAGCTAAAAATAGCACCTGTAAAAAAAACTCCCCTGCAGCTCCAGTGTGAAAAAAAGTCCTGCAAGCAGCATCTTTCTGGCGGTGCGGGAGTGGTAAATACACCGCTCCTCTACCACCCCTTCCATTGGAATCAATGGGCACCGCTGCCGAAGCACCTGCAAATGAACTCTTTATTCAGCCACTAGCAGGGGTTAAAAGCACCACTATTACAGCTTTAAAGCGCCGCTAAAATTAGCGGCGCTTTACCACTAACGCCCCCCCTGTCCCAGTGTGAAATTAGCCTTAATGGCATGTTTCTGTGTATCCATATCTCTATGCATATCTTTTACACATAGGAGTACGCAGCCCATTGCATTAAGGTGTGCACCCCAAAGCTCAAACACACATGACTTTTTCTGCTACCTCAACTCTCCAGGGAAGTAAATGAATGGGAAGTGCTCTGTGCTCAGTGGCTTCCTGTTCATTCACAAACTGAAGCCTAGTAAACACAGCTTACTATTCTTCAGTCATGAATGGACACAGTAAGTGAGTGTGTTCATTTAGAAAAGAAAGAGGTTGGTAAATTACATATTTAGTTGTCCCTTCCCCACTCTCCATCCTGAAACACCCCCTGCAGCAGCTGGGGGGGAGAGGAGAGTAGGGAAGCAGGGTGGGGGGGGGGTGAGGGCAACATGGAGGGAAGCCTGAGCAGTAGGGGGAATGTGCACCACATGTAGTGATTAGGGTGTGCCCATGCACACCTGGCACACCCCCTGCGCACATCCATGCTTTTACACAATATTTGTAGGACACCCATCTTAATATATATATATATATATATATATATATATATATATATATATATATATATATATATCTATATATATATATATATATATATATATATCCACTTCAGCTCCAGAAGATTTACCCCCTTTATGACCAGCCCATTTTATGCGATATAGCCCTGCGTTATTTTAACTAACAATTGGGCGGTCATGCAAAGCTGTACCAAAATTAAATGTATGTCCTTTTTTTTCCCCCACAAATAGAGCTTTCTATTGGTGGTATTTGAACACCACTGTGATTTTTAATTTTTTGCACTACAAACAAAAAAAAGACAGACAATTCTGAAAAAAAAAAAATATATATTTTTTACTTTCTGCTATAAAACATATCTAATAAAAAAAGGGAAAAAAATCAAACTCCTTCATAAATGTAGGCCTAAATGTATCCTTCTACATATTCCCAATAGGCGCATATTGATTGGTTTACACAAAGTTATAGGGTCAACAAACTATGGGATATATTTATAGAATTTTTATTTATTTTTTACTGGTGGTGATCAGCGAATTATAACAGGACTGAGATATTGCGGCGGGCAAATCGGACACTAACTGACACTTTTGACACTTTTTGAGAACCAGTGACACCAATACAGTGATCAGTGCTTAAAATATGCACTGTCACTGTACTAATAAGACTGACTGGGAAGGGGTTAACATCTAGGGTGATCAAGGGGTTAAATGTGTGGCCAACATGTGTTACTGTGTGTGCTGTTTTACTAAGCAATGTACTATTTTTTACTTCCTGCTTTGCTGCTGTTTGTTGTCAATCCTCTGAAGGCCAGTGACAATTGCACCACAGCCAGAGAGGAGGGGGGGGGGGTCTGCGCGGTTGCGCTCTCTACCCCGGCAGGCGGCTCACATACTAAAGTCTCATTGCTTCTTGGATACACCCTTGAATCTTGCTATGGTTATGGTCATTCTGCTGGGGAGGGGGAGATTGGGAAAATGCTGGGCACATCAAAATAAATAAAAAAATATGTTTGCTTTATTTAACACTCTGACTTTACATAATAAAAGACGGTCTTTCGGTTAAATACCACAGTACACTACAAGTATATTTTTTAAAACAACTTTGGTCTAATTTAATTAGACAACATACTGCTGAGCAATGCATGAGCCTGTCACATTACAATAAACAAAAGGCAATACAAATAATCATAAAAACACTTTCTTTCCACTGTAGAAGCATCTAATTGACCCAAGTTTCCTAACTCTTTCTTTGAGCGCATACTAGTTGTTAAAAGATCTAAAAAGGAAGTCTTTTACTAAAAGAAATCAGACCCTGAACATGCAGCTGAAAATGAAATTCAGTTAAAATGCATGTAAAGTTTTGCATTTGAGAGCATGAACCCTTCTATCTAGGGAAGCCTAAATTACACAAATCAGTGATAGAGAAGAAACCGAGAGTGCTTGTATATCAATGAAAATCCCAATGGGACTTCTTAAATACGCACCAGGTGCATCAAAAGAAAAAGGTGTTCCATATCCTGCTGCATCCGCATCCCGAGTAGAAAAGTCTGTCCCCTGCCAGCACTCTGTAGAGAATGAAAAGGAGGGCACAATAGCATGGGCATGTAGTCATCTCCCCTTCCATTGAAAGGAGCACCGCTATGAGGTAGTTGCCAGTGGGTCTGTGACAGCGCGACAAGCTCCCCTCCCCCTCCCCTGTTGCAAGGCACGTTTTTGTGGTTCGTCACCCTTTTTATTGAAAGGTGGGAACTGGTAGTTATGGTTTATATTATTGGTGCTTCGAGTCCTTAGGTGACTGTGCAAAGTTGTGTTTTGCAGTTAATAAAGTTTAATTATTAATAAATGATCATGATTATGATGTTGTTATTCATATGTAATTTATTTACACCAATAAATGTGCCGTTGCTAAAATCTTTGCAAACTCAATGGTGTCTGTGTTATTTATTATATTTAGGATTTAAGGTAGCTTTTGGGTGAGGGAAGAAGTGTGACCTGCATTCCCATGACTATTACTCCCTGTGTAGAAATAGTGGTCTCCCCGTAGAGGTCCAACCTGCCCCTTGCAAAGTCGTAGCTACAGCTCTCCACAAGGGGGAGTGTCAGACCTCTCCAGAGAGACCACTGCTTCCACACAGACAGCAAAGGTCCTTGTCTACAACATGTTGGCAGGGGTTAGGCTTTCCTACTTAGGCTGTTGCTTCTTTTAAAGAGAATGCACCTGTAATGCACTTGCATCATTTAAAACTGAAGGTTTGGTTGGAATTCAATAACATCACTAATAGTATAAAATTAAGTCTTCAGATTCTAAAGCTAGCAAGATGCATTCTTATAATTAAGGTACAGATGGGGGGGGGGGGGTAATATTTGAACCTATACAAAGTATTAGTACAACCCCATCTTTATCTTTTGTAGACATGCATGTGAAAGATGTCAGTTTACTATTCGACATATTGGGGTTGATTTACTAAAACTGGAGAGTGCAAAATTGTGTACAGCTCTGCATGGTGGCCAATCAGATTGTATCTTCAGCTGGTTCTTAAAGCGGTTGTAAACCCGCATCAAATTTTTATTTATTTTTTCTTCTGCAGGGCAAAAGTCATAATGAGCTAATATGTACCTCGGAACGAGGTGTGTAGAACTTACCTGGTCCACGCCGAGCGAGATGTCCTCTTGCCTGGCGTGTCTTCCGGGTATTGCCGCTCCAGCGCTGTGATTGGCTGGAGCGGCGATGACGTCAAATTAGATTGTATTTTGGTGCCGGGGAACCATAGATCTTGTCAGGGCTGTCTTTAAGGCAGGGCAAAAGGGGAAGCTGCCCTGGGCCCCATCATTGTTGTGGGACCCAAATGCCTGCCTCGTGCTTGCCAACTATCCCAGTTTAAATTCCCTTAAAGTTTTAGTCCTGTGCTGTGTCCTGATATCTCAGTGTGAAGTGATACTACTAATGCTGCCCAGCTCTGACCTATTTTTGTGTACAGGTGACTTACCTGACTCACCTGTGTGCAATTAATTTCATTCTGAATTTGTTTTTTAATGAATTTTTACAAATGATTTAATTTTGAAATATCCGAATTTCCAAATTTTCGGATTTTCAGATTTCCGAAATATCGAATTTCAGAATTTTGAATTTCGGATTTTTCGAATTTCCTGAACTCCCGAAAAAAGCAAAGAAACAAATAAAATGAAAAAAAAAAAAAAAATTCCGTCAGTGAACATGTCTAAAGAAGCCTAACATCAGTCTGTTCTGCAAAGGTAAGCAAATTGGTGGGGGTGGGGGTGGTGGGGGGCGGGTAACCTCTAGCAACCAGTCAGTAAGTGGTAATGATATGCTGTAACCTCTGGCAACAAATTGTAATCACTGCCTAATCTGATTCATTAAACTAATTTTGAGTCTAGCTGCCATTCATTGTATGTCTCAGAGCAGTTGTAGAGCAAAATCATTATTAAAGATGGCCCTGGATCTTGTGTACAGTCACCTGTAAAAATTAATTACAGGACATGGTTCTCTCACCAGCAGAAACTAGCCACATACTCATTTAACGAACAAGAGCGAGGGCTTGGAAAAAACTTTCTGTCTCATTTCCAGAGGTCAAGAATACCTTGACGACCCTTATGATCCATGAAAAAATGTCCAGCGTCCTCCACCACTCCCATGCAAAATTCCTTAAGGTATGGCCCCCGTGGTGGTCCTATACACTCCCTAATCTACACCCGACTAGTCTTGGACTCTAAATTAAATTTAGCCCCATCTCCAGCCTGGGGGACCCTCCTTTCTCTTTCCCACCCCTTCTCTATTTCTGGGTCTCTTGCTCGCTGCACTGTTCTACACCAGCTACCATGCCCAGCCCCCCCCCCCCCCCGGGTGTGCGTGTTTTTCTTTTTTTTTTTTTGTCTGTTTTTTATTATTTTTCTCGTTCTGCAGACAATTCCACTTCCCCTTGTCTGCCTTAGCCCCTGGGTCTCCAGGTTCAGGCATAATGCACTGACCCCCCAGCCCCGGCTGGTGGGTCAGTGTCAGTTTATAATCTGTACCCTTATAATATATATTTTATCATGTACTTTTGCGTGAACTCCTTTATGTTTCATGTCCTGCGTGGGAATTTGTTATCTGTTTCCCTTTTCATACCTCAAAAGGACATTGTATCAGAAAATTAAATCGTCTGGGATGTGCCCCCACCGTCCACAGTTTGTTCCCAGTAAGGGTGGTCGGGTGGACTAGAGGCCTGTTCAACGTTTCCTATGGACTATTGGAGTCCCTCTGTACTAGTCTTTTTGAGATCCAACTGTATCAACCTATTAATGATTGTTTTGTTCAAGTTCAACCAATTGTACGTGATCTTTCTTTTACTGATGTTCATAATGTACTTATCTCATTTGAATGTTTGTATCAATACTATCATATTCCTGAAAAATTTCAATACAAATATTGAACAAGAATTATAGGACATGGCTGTTTCGGTCTGTATACCCAGCTGTGAGTGTATACATGCATACAAAGATTGGACATAATAGTGTAGCATGGCATTTTTGCTTCTTAAATGTTATACTACTGTTAATCCATGACTAATGTTATAAATTGGTATTTGGCACCATATAGTGGCAAAAAACGTGAAATGGACTTCATTTATTTTTCATTTTTCAAGAACATGGTGAGATATTATGCAAATAACCTACCCATGAACCCTGAGGGCTGAAGTGCATGCTGGGTAGGAGATAAAAGACCCTCTGGTGGCCATCTCTGGTCTCTTCTGGACGCGTGGCCTGCCTATAGGGAGCTGTGAGGAGGTAATCCAGAGAGCAGGGCCTACAACACTGTGGAGAGGAACATCCAGGGATCCTGCATCACATCCCTGAGCTGAAGAGACAGAGGGACGGGATCAAGAATGATCCAGAGACATCTGCGGGTTCCAGCCATTTTGTGAAGCTAAGCGGCGTGCTTGTACTGACAGGGACATCCGGAGCGGAGGTTTCCAGTTCTTCCAGGCCCAGTGTGGTAAGCAGGGCAGCCGCCCACAGTTACTTGATACACTCTTACACTAATGCCACGTACACACGATCGGTTCATCCGATGAAAACGGACTGATGGATTTTTTCATCAGATATCCGATAAGCTGACTTTCATCAGTCTTGCCTACACACCATCAGTTAAAAATCCGTTTGTGTCAGAACACGGTGACGTAAAACACTACGACGTGCTGAGAAAAATGAAGTTCAATGCTTCCGAGCATGCGTCGACTTGATTCTGAGCATGCGTGCATTTTTAACCGATGGACTTGCCCACAGGCGATTGTTTTTTTCTATTGGTTTTTGAACCATCAGATAATTTTAAAACAGGTTCTAAGTTTTTAAAAAAAAAACGATGGGGCCCACACTTGATCGGTTTGTCCGATGAATACGGTCCATCGGACCGTTTTCATCAGACGAACCGATCGTGTGTACGCGGCATTAGACTTACTACCACAGTGTTGTTGGAACTTGTAGTTCCTCGGAGGAAATTTCATTAAGCTGAACTGAGTTACAAATAGGCCTAAGTTCCACACTCCTTTGGGGACTGATACTGTGAGACTCATAGACAATTACACCGGGAGAAACAATAAGTGTGTCACATCACTAGTTCAGTTCAATACAGTTATGTGTGTATAGGCCTCAAGCCTAATTTAATTATCAAGTGACTGCCGCTGGAAGTATATTCCCAGGAAGGAGTACACAGATACGTTGCATAATTGAAGTTACTGTTCTATGTTGTTTTACATTACTTCATTGATTAGAGAACCCTTTGGATTACAATCTTTGTCACACAATAGCTAGCAGAAGACAGAAGAAGGAAGACCAGAGACTATACTGTATTTCTTACTGCAAGGCCTTGCAGTGTTGTTACTACCTACTAGGGACTGTAGGGGGATTATTGAGTTAATTATATTGTGATATATCATTCTTGCCAAGTACTGTGTGTCACATAGTTGATTTCATAGGCCTGGATTCACATACATCGGCGCATATTTATGCGGGCGTAGCGTATCTAATATACGCTATGCCGACACAGCGCACAGATGCAAGCACTGGATTCACAAAGCACTCGCCCCCAAATCTACGCTGGGTTTCCTCTGCGTAAGCCAGCGTAGGTGGAAGTGGGAGTGAGCCATGCTAATGAGGCGTGACCCCATGTAAATGATGGTCTGAGCTTTATAAAGATACGAATAACGTACGGCGCATGCGTCGTCCCGTGGACGCAACCCAGTGCACATACGCAGAATCACGTCGGAACTACTCCCTAAGATACGACGGATCACTGCCTACGACGTGAACGTAACCTACGCCCAGCCCTATTCACATACTACTACGTAAACGACGTAAAATATGACGGCTGTTCCCTGGTCGATACCTTTGCTTGAGTTGCGCCTCATAGATAGGGAATAACTATACGCCGGACGTAAGCCTTACGTAAACTGCTATTTTATGCGCCGGGCGCAACTACGTTCGTGAATCGATGTATCCCCCTCATTTGCATATTTGCAATGAGACGGCCAGCGTAAATATGCGCCCACAATACACCGGCGTAGGAAAGTTACGTCGGTCGGATGAAGCCTATTTTCAGGCGTATCTAGTTCTGTGGGCACGACGCACAGATACGACGGCCCATGGTTACACTTACGCGGCGTATATCGAGATACGTCTGCGTAAGTGCTTTGTGAATCCGGGCCATAGTGTCTACGCGGTGTGCTGGAAGTGGGAAGATGCTTAGTGCTGAGGTTGTTGCCTGAGCATTAGTCCCACTTGGAGACACTCCTGCTGGAGCAATACAGGTAGCTCTCAGGCGATTGCCACTTACAACTTCTTGTCTCACTATTGTATACCAATTGTGGTTCCGTGTTAATGATAAAACCTGTTCTAGTAAATTTACATTTTGCTTTAACACAATCTATTGTAAGGCTTGTTAATTCTCCAAACAGGTGTAGCAGTGTATGCGCGGCTGACAACACAGGTAAAGTGAATATAATCTGTGTCTATTCACCTGTCTTTCATTATTGAGCTTCACATCAGAACTGCACCACAGCTGTGTCAAGGGGAGTGAGACCAAATTATTGGGGTTGTTAGAACAGAGTACAGGCCCAATCAAACCAGCAGCTCCTCCGGGGGTAGTGCTACAATAGTAAGGTGTCCAGATTTTTTAAATGAAATCCAGGAACATATTTTTTTTTTTACTAGTAATGGCGGCAATAAGCGATTCTCTGCCCGCCGCCTCACAGCCTGTCAAGTCTTACTCTCCAGGCCCCGACTACTACACGGTGAGCAGCGGAGGAAGATCACTCTGCAAGGGAAGGCAAGGAGATATGCAGGTGGCTGGTCGGGACTTGAGACAAGGCAGAAGATCATGCAAGCAAAGCTTAATGGGCATGCGCCCAAAACTGAAGAAATATTACCTCCGCCCCAAACAGCACATGATCATCATTTTTTTAAATTCTGCACTGACTGTCTTTGAAATTGCCCAGCCCCTATTCAAATCCAATCCGGGGACAAAACCAGGGACAGACTTGGTCCGGGGACAGTGTCCTCAATCCAGGGACTGTCCCCTGAAACTGGGGATGTCTGGTCACCCTATACAATAGTAATGTTAAACACTCACAATGCGCCTGGTAGCCAGGGACCATATCACCAATGATAATGTGGTATGCTAATGCTTACATATGTTCTACAAATTTATATGATTATAACACTAAAATGGTGTATACATATAGATAGATAGATAGATAGATAGATAGATAGATAGATAGATAGATAGATAGATAGATAGATAGATAGATAGATAGATAGATAGATAGATAGATAGATAGATTATATAATCTGAATGTACAATCTCTATTCAATCTCCTTTAGATTAACCAAAACAACTTAATATAAGGAGAAACCTAAACAATCTATTCAACTAGTGTCCAATCAGGCAGGCTCTTGCACTACATGATAATTGATCAATTTATTTTCCAATTGATTGCCTTCGATATAACACCTCATTCGATAGATATGCCACACACAGAGAAGTGGATTTTGATCGCATCTTTGTTTTCACCATGTACTCTCATAATCGTATTCATCTAAATATGATCGCATTCAGATTGTATTCATTAACAAAGTATCTCAGTGCTGCTGATCAATGAAAAATTATCAACAATATTTTGCCTTGTCTGATCAACTCAGTTTGATCGATTTGGATCAAAATCGAGTCTACATCGAAGGTAAGTTATGGCTTTTTCGATTGCCTGCCAACTCAATAATTTTGATCGAATTACATGTTGATCAAATAAAATAAAAATAATTAAAGCATGTGTGGCCACCATTACAGAGATTGTACAGTTATATTGTTTCATTTATGGTCAACCCTAGATCTGCCAACAAGTAGCCAGTACAAAAACCAACCTGAATGAATACAATTGGATTGGATCATTTAGTTAGGATCTTGTGTTATATTTAATTACATGTAGTTTTAAATGTAAAATTGGCCACACAAATATTGTACAGTACCATTGTAACGTGTATTGTAAACTTTAGGCCATCCTAAATTAAAAGTACTAAAAGGCTGACATTGCTGGATTCCTTTTAAAAATAATAGTTGCCTAGCAGTGGCCTGGATTCAATACTTTAAACCTTGAAAAATTATAAGCCAGAGATTACTCTTTATAAGATTCCTATACAGAATACATAATAGTGTGCACTGATGTGTTGTACATGAAAATGACCAGCAGATGTCAGTAAGTAATTTTACAAACATAATGCAACTGGTGACAGCCACGTGTGTCATGCAGCAGGACTTTGACATTCTTGGATCTTCTTGTGCTAAGTAGTTGCTGCATAAATATGCAAAGAGTATCTTCGCTTGTCTGCATTAAAGCAAAATGATATGGTTTCATGACCCACATTTTTATTTATTCTGTATTTGAATAATTGTCCAAATACAGTAGTTTTATTTTGAAAAACGGCATACTGCAGATGTAAAAAGGCTTTGTCTTTTGTGCAAGGTTTTTTTTTTTTTATAGCTAGAAAATGACCTGGTGTGTTTTATAAACGAAATCATCTTTTTTATGTACAGTATAAATATAAATCTGCATGTATCAAAAGAAGCATGTTAGTAACATTCATGTAACCCTGTTTATAGTTTATTGCAGAAGTAATAGTATTAATACTGCATTAATTGTAATACAGAAATATGTTGTTAGTGAAGAAATCAAGCGGAATAAGGCAGTGTGATGCTTTAGGCAATGTTCAGCTAGGTCTTGTCATTCATGTGGATGTTGTTTGACACATAACCACTGCGCCTGCCACGTGTGAGAAAAATGGTAGCTTTTGTTTAGAGGTAAATGTGCCGCCCAAACATCCAGCAGCTCCTCAGGGGGTAATGCTACACGTGGGGGCTCGTCCGGGATTGTCTGTTACCTAAAAATACCCAAATTCAGAAGTTTAATCTGTCGTTAATTCAAGGAATTGTTGTGTGTTAAATTGTGCCTGGTGAGGAAGGAGTTAATGTCGCCATTGAAGCTGGGCGCACGTGCGGCGAAGGCATGTGCGCCTGCCACGTGTGAGAAAAGAACTCAGGTGGGAGGAGTCACCACCCCTGTGTGAGACGCAGACTGAGTTTGGCGCCAAAGGACAGAGCGATTGCCCGTCCACGAGAGAAGGTCGTGCGAACATGTCTGTGCCATCAACGCCATTTGGAAAGCTGCGATGTCTGTGCCGGGAATCAGTGCAATGTCTGCTACCGCCGGAGTCCTCCTGACAGATACCGGAATCCGAATGCGGACCCAGGGGAAGTTCGTCCTATTCTCCAGTGGTAGCGTTGAGGCCCTCGCACTGTCCTGCCCCCGCTGTTCGGAGTTGGCCGTATGTCTTTTGTTCCCTATCATCACGCCTGAATCTGCTGTTCTCTCTTCTTCTTCAACTTTACTTTGCTCACCACAAGTTTATTGTTTTTAACTGGCTGGGTAATAAAGAGCACAGCAAAGAGCACCTGTTGCGGACATTCCTTTTCTTCTACCAAATGCAATATGCATCATTCACCCCTAGGAATTCGGGGGAGCCATGAGGTAAATGTGCTGCCCAAATATCCAGAAGCTCCTCAGGGGCTAATGCTACACAGTATATAGCACCAACAGTCTGGCTCTATATAAATAACATTCCCCCTGAGGAAGAAATGTCATATGCCTGTCAACACGCGTCGGGGAGGGGACATGACGGTGTAGAAGGCAGCAGCTGGTCTGTTTCAATAAGGAGGGACACACATTCTCAGCATTTTCCTTGTAGTAAGCCCCATACACACTATCAGTTTTCCTGCAGGTTTTCTCTTCAGGCTTATCAAAACCATGTAGTGCAAGGGCCTACCTGATTGCATACAAATTTAAATTCTTGAAGTTTGACCTCATATTAGATGGTTTTGGTAAACCCGAAGAGAAAACCTGCAGGAAAACAGATAGTGTTTGGGGCTTTTGAGTGGTGCACTGAAGCACTTATGCCTTGTGAGTACCCTGGTAAGGGGCTGTGGTTTAAAAAAAAATTTTTATAATACGGTATTGCACATCTTTTATAAAAACGGAGAGCCGTAATTGGCCAAAGCCAGGGTGGCTTTGACCAATTATGTCTCAGGGGGTTTAGTACACGCCCCACACTATATAAGGCTGCCTGCGTGGCAGCCTTGTGTAGTGTGTTGCGGCGGTGGTTAAAGACAGACAGAGAGAGAGACAGTGTCATTTATTTTGAGTTAGATAGAGCAGGCAGGCAGGCGAGTCAGTTAGCTTTAGTTACAGTGTGTAGAGGATATATATGCATCCCAGGTGTTGTATATATATTTATACACTGTATTCAGTTTAGCTAGATCCGTTCCTGTATTCTCTTCGTAATATACTGACAGGCAGGCAGGTGATTGTGCTAGCTGCAGTATTTTCACTTAGTGTACTGTGTCCTTTGCACAGTGTGCACCTAAAGCTACCTGAATACAATTGCTGGTGTTCTCATACAAATACAGGCAGGGACCTCCAGTATTTTGTTTTAGTGTCCTTTGACTTATTTTCCTATAGAAATGTCATTTTGTGCAGGGACAGTTCTAAACGCGGGAAACACGTGTCACTTCACAGGCATACTATAGACACCCAGCAGGTATGATATTTAAAGGAATATTTCACTTATTTTTTCACTTTAAGCATTATTAAAATCACTACTCCCGAAAAAAATTATGTTTTTAAAACTTTTTTTTTGCATTGATACATGTCCCCTGGGGCAGGACCCAGGTCCCCAGACCCTTTTTAGGACAAAAACTTGCATATTGGCCTTTAAAATTAGCACTTTTGATTTCGAACGTTCGAGTCCCATAGACTTTAATGGGGTTCTAAAGTTTGCTCGAACTTTCGGTCCGTTCACAAGTTCTGGTGCAAACCAAACCAGGGGTTGTTCGGCTCATACCTAGTCCTGATTATCCATTTCTGTTTTCACACCGTTGACACCCATTTATTACAGGCAACATCTGCATTTTGTGGGCAACAGGGAGGGAATCTGATCTGCGCTGAGAAGAAAATGTAAAATATTTTTTTCTAGGCAGCTCCAGCTTTATTAGCAAATAGCAATACCTTTTGTAAAGAGGATTTTTTCAACCTTGTGGATCACATCAAGACTCTGCATCAAGTGGTAATCCCTCATGGTGAATGTTCCTGCGCATAATGAACCTGTGATAGTGTCTCATTATCTCATATTAATTATCCCAGATTTCCAACGGATGCAGAAACTGTGCATGCACCACAGCGCATCATCAGGGGGGCTGGCTGTCTCTTCCTTGTTTTTAGCAGCTATCCCTCCGGTGATGCACCACAGCCCAAGAACCCGAAAGAGTGATACAGCTCCTGATGATGCAACAAAGAAATACAGTAAGTTCCCTGCATACAAACAAGTTCTGGTCCGAGAGGACGTTCGTAAGTCCAGTTTGTTTGTAAGTCCAAGACAGCTAGTCTAGGTACCCAACTAACACAATCGGCCCTATAAACTACTGTAATAGGTTTATAACACATTTCACTAATAAATGGAAAAATAGGTTGAAATATAAATACAGTACTGTATACAGAACTACAACCTCCAGAAATGTGAACTTACTCACACGATTGGACATGCAAACCTATGTTCTTATCTTTGAAAGTTTGCATCTCAAAGGTTTGTATGAAGGGGACCAATGCCGCATACACACGATTGGTTCATCTGATGAAAACGGTCTGATGGACCGTTTTCATCTTTCATCAGATGAACCGATCGTGTGTGGGCCCCATCAGATTTTTTCCCATCGGTGAAAAAACTTAGACCCTGTTTTAAAATTATCTGATGGTTAAAAAACCGATAGAAAAAAAGATCGTCTGTGGGGAAATTCATCGGTTAAAAATCAACGCATGCTCAAAATCAAGTCAACGCATGCTTGGAAGCATTGAACTTCATTTTTCTCAGCACATCGTTGTGTTTTATGTCACCGCGTTCTGACACGATCGTTTTTTTAACTGATGGTGTGTAGGCAAGACTGATGAAAGTCAGCTTCATCGGATATCTGATGAAAAAATCCATCAGACCGTTTTCATCGGATGAACCCATCGTGTGTACAGGGCAAAAGTGTATGGCAGGGCAGGACAAGGTCTTTAACAGTGGATTACAGCAGCCAATGCTAATCTTTGTGTATGTTTAACCACTTCAGCTCTGGAAGATTTACCCCCCTTCCTGACTAGGCTATTTTTTTCGATGCGGCACTGCGTTATTTTAACAGACAATTGCGACACTGTACACAAATAACATTCCCCCCCCCCCTACAAATAAAGCTTTATATTTTTATATATATATATATATATATATATATATATATATATATATATATATATATATATATATATATATATATATATTACTTTCTGCTATAAAAAAAATTAAAAACCTAATTTCTTCATCAATGTGGGCCAATATGTATTCTGCTACATATTTTTGGTAAAAAAAAGTGTATATTTATTGTTTTGGCCAAAGGTTATAGTGCCTACAAACTATGGCATATATTTACGACATCTTTATTAATTTTTACTAGTAATGGCGGCAATCAGCAACTTATAGCAATATTGCGGCGGACAAATTGGACACTAACTGACAGTTTTTGGGGGACTAATGACCAGGGGCGGACTGACCATTCGGGCACTCGGGCACTGCCCGAGGGCCCCATGCCACTAGGGGGCCCCATCAGGGTTGCCAGCCTCAGTAAAACTAGGGACAGTATGTTAAAATCTGTGTTTTTTACATTTGTCCCTGAAAATATCCCTTACTGACATCCTTTTGGTCTAAAAATCCCAAGATTATAGCTGCCCCGCCTCTCCAGTACCTTCTCAGTGTGTGTATGTATACTGTGTGTGTACTGTGTGTCTGTATGTGTATTCTGTGTGTATGTATACTGTGTGTATATATTGTGTGTCTGTGTGTATATACTGAGTGTGATTCGTTTTTGTACAGTGTAGTTGTGGAAAACCCAAATAAAATATATAGCACCAAATCCCCAGTGGTTTTGAGACAAAGAAGGAGAAAGTGGGATATTTAGGTGCAAAACATGTCATATATCAAGTAGATTATAAATAAAATATTTTTATTTTGAATAACAAAATAAAAACAATAAAAGAAGTAGGAGAGTGATAGTACAAAAATACAATTGGTAGGACAGTCGAATGGAATGTGTTCCCGACATGTTTCGCCCTTAATTCTGGCTTCTTCAAAGGGAAGACTATCCAAATAGGTAGTACAATCCTTCTAAAAAGAGAGGAAACAGCAACAGATACTTATTTTTATCGGCGTATAACACGCACAGGCATATAACACGCACTCTAACCTTAAGAGGGAAGTTTCAGGAAAAAACTTTCCACAGCCCCCTGCGTATATTAGTAAATGAGTGCAGTCCTAGTAATTTGATTAGGACATGCACACACAGGCATTGAGGACTTCATTTCAGGCAAATCCATGCATTTGTTCTCAGAACTGTACATGTATTGGAATAGCTTTTTCCCTGCCAGTCTTAGCACAGAGGCTGTGGTTTATCGTCTTTTACCTGTGTCTGAGAAACTTAGCAGCAGGAACAGCTCTCAATAGGACAAAGAAAGGGAAAAGCAGGTCAAACTCTGTCTCAGAACAGTCATCAAACTAAAAAAATGAAAGAAATTGAATTCTGCAAGCTGCGTTTATAGCACACTTCAAACTCAAATCAAACGCCGAAAAAAAAAAAAAGTGTGCTATTACCATCAACATCAATTCATCAACATATGCCCATTTTATACTTCTAAAAAATTCTGATCCTGTAATTTAGGTTAGTTTTGAATTGCTGCCAATACAGAATGGCACACGTGTAAATGTGTTTTGCAGCAAGTACTTAAAGTAGTATTAAACCCAAAAGCAAACATTTAACATATTGCAGTTTACCAATTTTTAAATGTGATGACTGCATTTGTTTTCTTTGTATGTATGTATGTACCGTATTTTCCGGCGTATAAGACGACCCGGCGTATAAGACGACCCCCTAATTTTCCAGGAAAAATTTTGATTTTGGGATATACTCACTGTATAAGACTACCCCCTTCTTACTGTCTTTCTGGAAGCTGAGGGGGAGCCAGAACCGCTGACAGAAACAGGCTTTTTCAAATCTCACTGTGCCATTACATTCCTCACTGTGCCATTACATTACATGCCCAGACTGTGCCACTGTGCCATTACATGCCCCCACATTGCCATTGTGCCATTACATGCCCCCACATTGCCACTGTGCCATTACATGCCCCCACATTGCCACTGTGCCATTACATGCCCCCACATTGCCATTGTGCCATTACATGCCTCCACATTGCCACTGTGCCATTACATGCCCCCACATTGCCATTACATGCCCCCACATTGCCATTGTGCCATTACATGCCCCCACATTGCCACTGTGCCATTACATGCCCCCACATTGCCATCACTTGGCCCCACTGTGCCTGAACTTGTTGCCCCCCCCCCCCCAGTGCAATAATACTCACTTTTTTTCCCCAGCGCTGACAGTCTAACATGCTGCGATCGCGAGCGTGCATTGATTTCAAAGCCGCGCCTTCACTGCAGAGTGTTCTGTGATAGGAGGAACAAAAATCTTCCCAGCAGCGCCTCTGTTATGTTTTCCGCCTATCACGGACGTCTTCTCATCTCGTCCGAGGATGAGAAGGCATCTGTGATAGGAGGAACAAAGAACAGAGGCACTGCTGGGAAGATTTTTGTTCCTCCTATCACAGAACACTCTGAAGAGAAGGCGCGGCTTTGAAATCAATACACGCTCGCGATCGCAGCATGTTAGACTGTCAGCGCTGGGGAAAAAAAGTGAGTACTGAGACTGTACCCGGCGTATAAGACGACCCCCGACTTTGGATGCATTTTTTTGCATCCAGAAAGTCGTCTTATACGCCGGAAAATACAGTATGTTGTTTTTTCAAAAGAACAATCTGTACTACAGATGTAGCAGGTACAGGGTTCAGACAAACCATTTACCACTGAGCTACAGCTGCACGATTTATTGTTAAAAAATTGCGATCTCGAATTCAACCCTCCTCATGATCTTAATCCGACATTTCCACGATTAATGTAAGTGCAGAGCCGTTCCCTGCTCACCACTGTCAAAGAGAAAAAAGCCAGCAAAGTTTATCACAACAGTGCTGAGAGATAAAGAGAAACATAGGGGTTGATTTACTAAAGGCAAATAGACTGTGCTCTTGCCCCCACCAAGTGCAGTTGCTCCAGCGCTTAGTAAATGAGGTAAGGCTTCATTTTGCAAAGAATACCCAATCACATGCAAGGAAAATTGAAAAAAACAGCATTTTTGCTTGCACATGATTGGATGATGGAAGTCAGCAGAGCTTCTTCTCATTAACTAATCTCTGGAGCAATTACTGTTGCAGAGTGCAATTGCACTTTGCAAAAGGCACAGTCTATTTGCCTTTAGCAAATACACCCCATTGCATCATTTTGTTATTTTAGATCAAAGGCATGAACTTGTCTGTAAATGAGGTCAGTTTAACCACTTATTGACTAAACCTTTTTCTGACACTTGTTGCTTACAAGTTAAAATCAGTGGGCCAGATTCAGGTACATTTGGACAGGCGCAGCGTATCAGAGATACGCTACGCCGCCGTATCTTACCTGGCTCTAAGTCGAATACAGGAAGATTTTGCGCCGTAAGTTACGGCGGCGTAGTGTATCTCTCGGCGCGTATTTCAAATTGGGCGGGTAGGGGGCGTGATTCATTTAAATGAAGCGCGTCCCCGCGCCGATTGAACTGCACATGCTCCGTTTTGAAATTTCCCGCCGTGCTTTGCGCGAAATGACGTCGCACCGACATCATTTTTTGAACTTCGATGTGAGTTACGTCCTTTTCTATTCACGGACGACTTACGCAAAATTTTAAATTCGACGCGGGAACGACGGCCATACTTTAACATGGCAAGTCTATCTATACGCCACATAATAGCATCTTTAACTATACGCCGGGAAAAGCTGACTAGCGTCGACGTAAGAGAATGCGACGGCCGTACGAACCTTCGTGGATCGACGGAAAAAGCTAATTAGCATACCCGACACGGAAAACTACGCAAACTCCACCCAGTGGGCGCCGAAGTATTGCACCTACGATCCGAAGGCGTACGAAGCCGTACGCCTGTCGGATCGAAGCCAGAAGCCGTCGTATCCTGGTTTGAGGATTCAAACTAAAGATACGAAGCGTCAAATTTGAAAGTACGCCGGTGTATCAGTAGATACGCCGGCGTACTTGCTCTGAGAATCTGGCCCAATATTTTCTGCAAAAAAAAAAAAAAAACGCCAAACATTATATTTATTTTTTTAGCAGAGACCCTAGAGAATACAATGATGGTCGATGCAATATTTTATGTCACACTGTATTTGCGCCAGCGGTCTTTCAAATGCAATTTTTTGGGAAAAAATCTACTTCAATAATTTAAAAAAATAAAAAAATAAACTGTAAAGTTAGCCCAATTTTTGTATAATGTGAAAGATGAATAATCGTGATCTTTATTCAAGGCAAAAAAAATCGAATTTTATCCAGAATCGTGCAGCTCTACTGACAGGGCTGTCTACAATGATCAGCTTTTATTTATTCATGTAAAACCTTTATCTCCTCCAAAAAAAAATGCTGTACCTGATTATAAAGTATAAGCTGGAGCTCCGCTTCAATTTGTTAGTGTGTCTACATCTGCTGCTGCAATCCAAATCTGCCCCCCCTGTGCTTCTTCACCCAGAGTGGTGTATAGTAAAATACAGGAGGCGTGTTACTGGTCAGATCAATTGGTTGAAAAAAGAGTGAAAAGCATAAAAAAAGAAAACAAATGCAGCCACTACATCTAATGATTGGTAAGCTGCAATATATTACATTTTGGGTTTAATATCACTTTAAAGTAGATGAAAATCCAAAGTGAATGACATTTTCATTTGTTAAAGCGCACTGTATCATAAACAAAGTGTATTACTTTTTTCACCCCTTTCAGTCAATCCAGGATGGCTGCATAGCATTTGACAGGGTGAGTGACAACAGTGAACCATGCCTGAGTAATGTGTGTTGAAACCGTCACTTGTAGTCTTCATCGGAAGCCTACATGACTGAGTGACAATGCAAGAGCACAGCGGGGAAACAAAGCTTTGCCACATTTTAACCAGAAATGCCTGAAAATAAAGTAACATTTGTTTTATTAAAAGCTGCAGATTTAAAAAAATATTGAAAATGCCCATAACATGTTAAAGCACCACTCAGTATAAAAAAAATGACCCTTGTAGTGGGACCTTACAGTACTGCAAAGGTTAAATGCCTATTAGGTCTGGGGATAGGGGAATTAACTGCGAAGATGGCCATAAAGTGTAAAGCTGGCCAAAACTGATTCCTCCATACACACACACACACAAACAAGGTAAATGGAGGATTATCCCCCCTCTCCCACTTGCTGCTGTCAAAATACACTGAACTGAGGCTGCAGCTAATTGACTTGAACATTTTTCATCATATCCTTTCGCCAGATGTCAATTTCTGTCAAGCGTGGGGGAACCCACACACTAATCGAAATTCATCCGATCCCTTCTGAGCCATCTGAATTTCAATCAGTGTATGGCCAGCTTAACAAATTCCCTATTTGCTGCTCTGGCAGTTTTCCATCACTCTGTACGACTAATCCTCCAAAGCTTCTTCTCTTTAGCGCTTCAGCTGTTGCACTTTGACATCATCACCATCATTCGCGCACAACCTGGAGTGTTGGAGAGAAGAGGAGAGTGCTGAGGCAAGTATTAAAACTGGTTCCTTTACCCCTGAACTTGAAGTGAAAACTACTCTCTCAGTCAACATAAACTATTTCTAATCCTTATGCTACTTGCATTAGTAAATAGATAGGAAGGTGTATTATATTTACTTCCTGGTTTCTGGCCTAAGCCAAAATGGTGTCATACATCCCGAGCATTTTTATTTCTTTCATTAGGAGGTAGAGACAAGAGGCTTACTCAGATAAGGGCTAAGGGCAAATGGATTAGCAGGAAGTAAATGCCTTTAGACTGGGTTCACACATGTGCGAACTGGATGCAAGTTTTCTCTGCATCCAATTCGCATGACAGTAGAGTGTGACTGCATGACAGGAGAGTGTGACTGCATGACAGGAGAGTGTGACTGGCTCTCAATGGAGCCGGTTTACACAGCTCAGGGGTGGCCATGGTCAACATTTAAAAAGGGTCATGTGTGTTTTTGGTTTTCCCAATCAGGTGTGAATTCAGGCAAAAATTTGGACCTGATTCGCACCTGAATTAGTGAACAGGGACGCACCGGACCCCATGTTGTGAACTGCGCCTGTGAAACAAGCCTGACTCAAGATGGTCATGACTAGAAATGCTGGGGAGGGGAAGAATTTTTAAGGCCAGGTTCACACATAAGCGAATTGAGTGCGGCTAAAACCGCATCTAATTCGCAGGACATTTCAAAATACATTGTTTTCAATGAGGCTGGTTCACATATGTGCGATGCATCCGCACTGCGCATTGCCTCCAAACCGTGTGTGGTTTTTATGTCTTGCGGTGCGGCTCAGGTGCGAATTCAGTCCCATTATCTTCTATGGGAACGCATCTAATTCGCAGATGTGTTCTGTTCTCTTCAGGAATTTCTCTCATTCAGCTCAATACACTTCTCCCCCACTCTCCTCTCACCTGGAACTTCTCCCAGGTCTCCAAATTTGCATCTAAAAGGTTGCTAATCTGCAGAACACTTCTCTTATCTCTCTGCAGAGATAAGAGAGCTGAAATTCGCACCGCACTAGTGTGATTCATGCCTTAAAGTGATTTTTCAACAAAAAAAGCACGCATTCGTGAATAGATGGGTGAGCTTGTAAGCAGTTTGGAAATAGTGAGTTAGATGCCACCCTGGGACAGGAGGGTAAGTGGTAATATTTTCCCAGCTCTTAGGTTTTGGAAGGTTTTTCTCTGGGTCCAAAGCACTGATCCTATGTTATAAAAGGGGGACAGTGGTCCGGAGAGAGTGAGAGAGAAAAGATCAGGAGGAAGGCCCGCGTGGGTACATCTGAGAGTTCCCCAGAGATCTGTGCCCATAAGGGAAAGAGACGGAGACCAGCACCCTTGAGAAATAAAAGAATGTCGCCTACCACTGCCGTGATGTAAAGGTCATCAGAACTTGGGGTTTGCCTAGAAGACACCAACTGCTGTAGCATGCCCCAGATGGACTCTCATTGGCTCTACCCTTGCAGTAATGCTGTAGCAGCACATAGCCTGAGCTAGGGTTAGGGATGTAGGCAGTGGCGTAGCAAGGGGGAGTGGGGGGGGTGCGGGCCACACCCGGGTGACACCTGCCAGAGAGGTGACACCTGTCACAGCACTGGATGTAGAGGAGCTGTGTCTCTCTCCTCTTCCTCCTTCCCCTGCGCACACCGTTATCTCTGCATGAGGGAAAAGGAGAAAGAATGGTGAGGCTGGCAGAGGCAGACAGCTTCAGAGTGCCATAGTCCAGTGCCCGGCGCCCTTATTTCCTCCGGGAACAGTCACTGGGATCGGTAACGGCAATTGTGACAGGCAGGCGGGGAGAAGTGTCAGTGTCCTATCACAATTACACTCCTCAGACCGACGATGCCTAGGCTCCTCCTCCACACTGACAATATATTCACAACAGGAGGAGGAGCCTAGGAAGAGGGATATTCATGTGTACAGAGCCTCGCTGATCTGAGGTCTGTAAATATAGGGAGGGGAGGTAAACAGGGGGGGGGGGGCGTTAAATTAGGGGGATTGCAGGGGGAGTTACATTAGGGGGATTGCAGGGGGGTAACATTAGGGGGATTACACATGGGAGGTTACATTAGGGCGATTGCAAGAGGGTAACATTAGGGGGATTACACTGGGGGGGTTACATTAGGGGCATTGCAGGGAGGTAACATTAGGGGGATTACATGGGGGGGTTATATTAGGAGGATAACATTAGGGGGATTACACAGGGGGGTTACATTAGGGGAATTGCAGGGAGGTAATATTAGGGGGATTACATAGGGGGGGTTATATTAGGAGGATTGCAGGGGGGTAACATTAGGGGGATTACACAGGGGGGTGTAACATTAGGGGGATTGCAGGGGGGAAACATTATGGGGGATTACACAGGGGGGGTTACATTAGGGGAATTACAGGGGGGTAACATTAGGGGGATTACACAGGGGGGTTACATTAGGGTCATTGCAGGGGGGTAACATTAGGGGGATTACACAGGGGGGTTACATTAGGGTCATTGCAGGGGGGTAAAATTAGGGGGATTACACAGGGGGGTTACATTAGGGTCATTGCAGGGGGGTAACATTAGGGGGATTACACAGGGGGAGTTACATTAGGGGGATTGCAGGGGGGTAAAATTAGGGGGATTACACAAGGGGGTGTTACATTAGGGGGATTGCAGGGGGTAACATTATGGGGGATTACACAGAGGGTTACATTAGGGGAATTGCAGGGGGGTAACATTATGGGGATTACCCGGGGGGGGGGGGCATTACATTAGGGGGATTACACAGGGGGTGTTACATTAGGGGGATTGCAGGGGGGTAACATTAGGGGGATTGCACAGGGGGGTTACATTGGGGGGATTACACAGGGAGGTAATATTAGGGGGATTACACAGGGGGGTTACATTAGGGGATTGCATGGGGGTTATGTTAGGAGGATTAGACAGGGGGGTTACATTAGGGGGGTTACACAGGGGGGTTGCATTAGGGGGATTACACAGGGGGCAGAGCTGTTCTGATGTGCTAGGCTGCTCGGTTCCCCCGGATTGCTCATGCCCAGTGACCGGGGGGCGGGGGGGTGACACCAAATTTTACCGCACCAGACGACACCAACCCTAGTGATGCCACTGGATGTAGGGAAAAATAATGTTCCCGTATGTTGGACTTTGTAATGCCTTTTGCACTTTTTCAAGTAAAGTTTGAAACCTTTTTCCTGCCTAGTCTGAACTTACTGAAAGGGGAATAAAGCAAGTAACTGACACCATTCGATAGTCCAGGTCACTAAGGTACTCTGGGGTACGAAGACATCAGTACAAGAGTAATACGGTGTGAAGGCACAAGGGTTACCTGGGGTAACAGAAGTCAAGAAGTGTGTTCCTGAGATAGGTAGGATAGCTTCTTGCAGGAGGGAATAGTTGTTCGCACTTTCTCCTTGAGCAGAGTTTCATAGCAATGGGAGCCACAGAGGTCCCCAGCCTGTGCCCAGGTAAATACAGTAAAGTGCATGCATGGAGTCCACGCTATGTGCATGGCAGGAACCCATACTGTTACTGGGAGCGAGGTAGCGGTGATTTGCTGTACAGTTAGACATGGATAAGGCTCAGGGTGTCCCTCCTAAATGCAAGTTACAGAGAAGGTGTACATTATCACAGAGTCCCGGGAGTTAACTGGAGAATAGTTATAGTGGAAGTGTACACAGTGTCCGTTTATCTCTAAACGCAGAGGCCCACCTTAAGGTTGTGTATTCCCCCACAGCAGCCTCAGCCTTGTCCCAGGGCATCGATGAAAACGGCACAGAAGTTAAGTCCCTTGAATCCCGCTACTTGCATAGACTGCTGTTCAGTCCTCCTGCTGAACAGACCTTTGCTGGTCGGGCAGAGTGTCTCCTGAATGAGATGGTATATTAGTGGAGATCCCTATAATCAGCTTCCTCTCCTTCCTCTTCAGCTCCACCCTGGAGGCAGAGCTCCCTAGCCCTGGGGTTCCCTCGCAGACCTCACGACTCCAGCCTCAACACTCCAATAACTATTTTTGGGTACAGGGAAAATACTATGAGCAAGTCAAGGGGGTTGCTATGGGGCCTCGTTATGCCCCCAGTGTAGCCAATTTGGTTCTCAATAAATGGGAGGGAGAAACGATATTTAGAGAAAATGACAAATCTTTGATATATTACAAACGCTATATCGATGATATAATATTGTTGTGGGAGGGATCCCAGACAACATTGGAAGACCTCCTAGTGAAAATGAATACTAATCAGTATGGCCTTCGGTTTACTGCTGAGTTCAGTCTAACCTCCATCAATTATCTTGACCTAACATTGATGAAAAAGGGTAACCAGGTGGTTACAAAGACATTCTTTAAGTCCACGGACCGTAATGGTTTTGTGCCCATAACCAGTTGTCACCACCCTAACTGGTTAGGGGCGATACCTAAGGGACAATATATGCGCCTTCGGCGCAATTGTGACCAAATCACAGACTTTGAACTGCAAGCCAATTTGTTGACTGAAAGATTTGTGGAAAAAGGGTACTCTCCATCTGTTTTATCAAATACCAAAAAAGAAGTCCTCAATATGGATAGACAATCCCTATTAGAATCCAGGAAGGGGGCCTACACGCCGTGACGAGGTGGCCTTCCTCTCTGGATTCTATAGGCAATATAGAGGTGTAGAAAAGATTTTTAAGAAGTTTTGGCCTATTCTACTCAAGGATACGGACTTGACCAAAATCTTACCACCCAAACCATCGTTTATATACAGGAGGGCCCCAGGTCTGCGCAATAAGATTTCAGCCAATGTCCCAGACCCTCCAGAGAAACCATTGACCTTTTTAGATGGTTCTGGCTTCCACTATTGTACCGGCTGTAGATCGTGCAAAAGTACTAATAGGCAAGAGAAGAAAAGAATTGGCTTTAAGTCTAATGTGACCAATGAGGAATTTACCATAGAGCCACTTATTACTTGTCACTCCAAACATGTTACTTATGTTTTGGAGTGTCCCTGCAAATTTCAATATGTGGGTCGGACCACTAGGGAATTAAAAGTAAGGATTAATGAACATGTGGCTAATATCATCAAGGGTTTCCCTAACCATAGTGTATCGAGGCACTTTGAGGAATACCATAATAAAGATCCTCGACAGCTTACTTTCTATGGTATAGACAGGGTCATCAGCCATTGACGAGGCACAGATTTAAAGAAGGTGGTTTCACAAAATGAAACACAGTGGTTGCACCGGTTACGAACGATGCAGCCGCTAGGTTTGAATATTGAACTAGATTTAAACTGCTTCTTGACTAATGAATAGTATTATGATTGATATCTTTTTCTGCTATGCTTAAAGCGGAGTTCCACCCAGGAAAACAACATTTGGCCAAAAGTATTAAAAAAATAAAATAAAATAAAAGTGAAAAAAAAAAAAAAATTATACTCACCCGAAATACCTGTTGCTATGCGGAAGTCCGTAATCTGCCTCTTCGGCACCGCGGAATGTTTTCTTCTTCTTCTTCTCCTAGTGAAAGGGGCGCGCTGCTTTCTGGGAACTGTGTGTGTTCTCAGAGAGCAGCCGCCCATTCACAAGCCGGCACGAGACTCACACAGGCGTAGTAGGAAATGGGCAGTGAAGCCGTAAGGCTTCACTGCCTGTTTCCCCTAGTGTGAATGGCGGCGCGGGACCTGCATCGATCGTGGGATCGGCATCGGGGGGGGCCATCAGCGCGGGCACGTAGGACAAGGTAAGTGTCCTTAGTAAATGTCAGCAGCTACACTGTTAGTAGCTGCTGACTTTAAAAAAAATAATAATTGCGGGTGGAATCCCGCTTTAAGTTGCATCCAACAACTTTTTAGTGTCGTGCTCGCCCCCTCCCTTGGAATACAGGAGAGTCAGGACGCTCTCTACATTGCAGATAGAGAAAGGAGCTGTGTGTTAGTGGGCATCCTGACTCTCCTGTAGTCCAAAGGAGGGGGCAAGCATGACACTCCACACCAGGGAGAAAGCCTTGCATTACTGTGTGGAGTAACAGACAGAAGAACAGGAAGTGAGGGTTTCTCAGAAGAAATAAGGACATTTAAAAGCAAAATCGAAGGATGAGGTAAGTGAAGGAGGACTGCACTGAGGTAAAGTAAGCTATTTAGGGGAAAAAAATTGTATCTTTACTACCCCTTTAAAGGGGTTGTAAAGGTAAATGTTTTTTTCACCTTAATGCATCCTATGCATTAAGGTGAAAAAACATCTGATGGTACCGCCCCCCCCCCCCGAACCCCCATTTTACTTACCTGACCCCTCGAAAGTCCAGCGCGCGTCCATGTGATGGTCTTCGGTTCCCAGCCTGGCCGTTGATTGGCTAGGCTGGACGGATTGATAGCAGCACAGCCATTGGTTGGCGCTGCTGTCAATCACAGCGGATGACGCGGTGCGCCGGGGGCGGGGCCGAGTGATACATGTTTGTTATTTTTTTTTTATTCTGCCTTTAGTGACCCTTTAATTTTCTAACTAGAGTTTCAAGCTACTGTGCATCAGCTACATTTTCCTACCAACTCTGTACACTACAGGGTGCTGCATAGAGAACGCAGAATTCCTGCATTGAACACATGCGCCTATAAACGTATACGACCCTGAACACGAGTACAGCTCAGAACAGCTGAATTTTTTTACGCCGTACGCGCCAAACCCCCTGTGTGCACGAGCTTTAAAGCTTCCACAAAATGTTAGTAACTGGGTTTATCCACCTTAATACAAAATATACTGCTAATAACTAGGGGGAATGAATTGGTTACCTTAGTAACATATCCCATTAAAGCCTTAATTAACACGCTGTACACTAATATTTTCTCTGTCATTATTAATCTTCCAAAGACCGCGCTTGGAACGCAATTTACTATTACTGCTTGATGTATTCATCCCTGTAGGTGGTGTATGAAAACTAGAGCAAGAGCAGAATATTTCACAGAGTCTATATCTAGACAATTTATTATTTAAAATAATGCACAAGTTTGATATTTAAGAAAAGGGGAAAGATTTGTATCAAGCTGCGTGATTTTCCTAATGTGGCTCCCAGTTAATCATAAAAAATGAAGCCCTAAGGATGTCGGTGTGTACTAATAAGTTTTCATTCAGAGGCAGCGCTCATTAATAATACGATGTGTCTTGGATTTCCAGGAAATACTGTATGTTGTATGTTGATGTGAGTGCCAGCTCTCCCTTCCTCCTCTACTGCTCCTCCTATCAGTCCATCTCCACCTCCTCCATCTCTGCCTCTTCCCTCTACATACAATCATCAGCTCTACTCTATTACTGTACACAGAGGAAGGAGCAAGATGAGGAATCGCAGCAGCCTGCTGCACACAGCACGGGGTCTCTAGAAGGGTGGGCATGTCCCCTGGACTAGTCTCAACTCACCTCCAAACTCACACAGCAGGTAAGTGGACCCCTCCTCTCTCATGACTGTCTCCTACCTGCCCTGAAAAGCATTCC